>NW_015170282.1:1148150-1149400 GCF_001447785.1 Gekko japonicus | reverse complement strand
GGTTAGAATGGATAAAAGGAAGTACTTCTTCGCCCAAAGAGTGATTAACACTTGGAATTCACTGCCACAGGAAGTGGTGGTGGCTACAAGCATGGACGGCTTCAAAAGGGAATTAGATAAGCATATGGAGCAGAGGTCCATCAGTGGCTATTAGCCACAAGGTATAGATAGGGACTCTGGGGCAAGTGATGCTCTGTCATCTTGGTGCTGGGGGGGGTCAACAGTGGGAGGGCTTCTAATGTCCTGGCCCCACTGCTGGACCTCCTGATGGCACTGGTATTTCTGGCCACTGTGTGATACAGAGTGTTGGACTGGATGGGCCTTTGGCCTGATCCAGCATTGGCATCTCTTATGTTCTTATGATTCCCCACTTGTAGCTGCTGGATGACCTTGGGCAAGCCATAGTTCTGGCACAGCTGTTCTTGAAAAAGAGCAATTTCTGCCAGAGCTCTCTCAGCCCCCCTACCTCACAGGGTGTCTGTTGTGGGGAGGGGAAGGGAAAGGAGTTTGTCAGCTGCTCTGAGACTCCTTTGGGTAGTGAAGGGCGGGGTATAAATCCAATCTCTTCTTCATCATCAAGTCCAAAGCCCATGTGCTCTTTGTCATAGCCACTTAGTCCTCTCCCCTTTCTTCCTGAAGCTAGGCCTAAGCTTTTGCACCTGGACTGAGCATGTATTCTAGCATTTTAACCGCAGCTTCCGTGATCCTGTGGTCATTACCCAGAATAATAGTCACCCCAAAAACACACACAATGAATAAGTAGATTCTAGTATCTGAGCTCCACATAGGTACCATCTCTGCTTTTGAGGAATCCCCAGAGCTTTCTAAATGTGATAGTCCAGCTCTTCTGTCCAGGGAATGCTATTTTGGGGGGATTAAATATCCCCTGCATATTTTTTCCAAGTTTTCAGATTTTTCTGCACATATGGAGATTGCCCCAAATGTGCAGGAAAACCTCCCTGCCCCCCAAATGCCCCCGATGTGCTGATTAAGATATCCTCACAGAGGGGGCATGTTGGGAATTAGATATATAGAAAAGGGGCGGACCCGCGATACTCGCGGGGGGGAGGCAGAGGAGGAAGCAGCAGGAGGAGGTAAGAACCCCCCATCCCGCCAGTTCCCCCGTCTCCTCCACACACACACACCTTGATCTCCCCCCCATTGCCTCTCCCCCCCGGCTCCTCGCTGCTCTCTCCCCCCCATCCCGGCACCGAAGCGAGGGCCGAGCAGCTTTCCGCTCGGCCCTCTCT
>NW_015170282.1:1137162-1148022 GCF_001447785.1 Gekko japonicus | reverse complement strand
AGGAGGCCGGCTGCAGAGCGTTCCGTGCGCTCTGTCAGTTTCAGGGGATTTAAACATCCCCCCGATATTTTTTACAGGGTTTCAGATTTTTGTGCACACCTGGGGACCGCCCCACGTGTGCACAAAACTCTCCCTCCCCCCAGGTGCCCCCGGTGCGCGGATTTAGGTATCCGCACACCAGGGGGCGACTTGGCTATTAGATATATAGATATGGAGCAGGGGTCCATCAGTGGTTATTAGCCACAAGGTATAGACAGGAACTCTCAGTCTGAGGCAAGTGATGCTCTGTTCTTGGTGCTTGGGGGGGGGGCAACAGTGGGAGGGCTTCTAGTGTCCTGGCCCCACTGCTGGACCTCCTGGTGGCACCTGGTATTTTTTGGCCACTGTGTGACAGAGAGTTGGACTGGATGGGCATTGGCCTGATCCAACATTGGCTTCTCTTATGTTCTTGGGAAGCGCAGAAGACCAAGAAATGTCAACCGCTTCCCTCTGTTCTCTGCTTTGAAAGTGGTACAAAGCTCCTTTAATCAGAGAATGAAAGAAAGGAGAGTGTGGGAACTGAGGAAAGGGTTAATTTTTGAGGGGCAAATGGAAAAGAGGATGTGGGAACAGAAGGTGACTCACAGCAGAAGAGGAGGGAGCTGAGCAATATAGAAAGAGCAGAAACATCTAAACATTTGCATCAGAGATCCACAGGGAATTCGTGTGGGACATTTACTGCAATGTAAGATGACTGTTGTAAAGCAACTTCTTTTTTTCAAACCAATTTGAGGGCCTGCCTTTAATCCTAGCCAGTTTAAACTGTTTGATGCGCCTTTCCTTTTCTCTGGAGGCAAGGGAGGAAAAGGCAGGCCTCTTGCAGTTTTATCAGTTGCAGGTATGTGTTGCCCTAAAAGGGTGTGAAAATCTGCCCCTCCTGAAATTGCTCAGGTAGCAAGAAATACTTCTGTAAAATGTATAGCTCAGTTTATGCTCTTTGTTGTCTCATGATCGAATGGTTTCATCTTCCCCCTCCTAGTGAACACAAACCCACACGCACAGCCCCTGGGCATGTCTCTTTCTGGTTCCTGTACAATGCTCCCCATTTTTTAAAAGCCTCCAATGCCTTGGTCAAAACAAATTGCACCTTCTCCCATGCTACTAGCTGCAACAGTTGGGTTGGACTTAGATGACCATGATAAAGCAGAATTCATAGAAGGGATCTCCCCACCACAACCTTCTTCCATTTGCAGCTCTCGGCCTCTCTCTAATCTACTCCTAAAGGGCAGGGGATCCAAGGATTAGTGTGGGGAAGCATCTGGATGCTGTAGGTAGGGATGGTCACAAACTGGTACACAAGCTAGAATTCAGCACAGACGTATGCCGATTTGGAGCCCCCGGACCTTTGTTCAGGGAAGACCCCTTCCCCAAACATTTACCAGACTTTTATCTGGTTTGGTCCGTCTGTTTGGGTCATTTAAACCTAACAGCGGAGCTGTGCGGCTCAGCAGCCGGCCTGTTTCGTTTTGGTCCGTCCTGCTTGGAAGCGGGGGAAGTGAAATGGACTGGTGAAATGGCTGCCGGCCATTTCAGTCTAACACCTGATGGGCACGCCTCCCCTGCTGTTAGGCTGAAAGGCCTGCAAGCCATTTCACCGATCAGTTTCACTTCTCTGTGCTTGGAAGCAGGGGGAAGCAAAACTGACCAGTGAAATGGCTGCCGGCCACTTAAACCTAACAGTGGGACTTCAAAGTGGGGGGAAGTGGCTCCCCCTTTCTCCCAGCTGCAGCAAGCCACAAGCCTGAAGAAAGGGGGCCCAAACTGGCTGGTTCGTTTTGGGGTCTTTTGGCTCAGGTTGGTTCGGGGCCACCCCAAACCAAACTGGAATTTTTAGGTTTGTGCCCATCCCTAGCTGTAGGTGAACATGGATGTGTGTGTAAAGTGCCATCAAGTCGCAGCTGACTTATGCAAACCGAAATTTCTTACAGAACCAGATGGGGATTGGTTCTTTTTTGAAAAAAAAATTTTTTTGTATATGTTACATTATAGCTTGATTCAAAGAAGAAAAAACAAGAAGAGAAGGCTATTAAAAAAAACGGATAAACAGGAAGGATATGTTTTATTGCTAACGTTAATTCCAGTGCCCAGCATTCACAATACTTAACTGTACATTTTAAATTGTTTCTTTGCATCCTTTAGTAAAATGTTAATTTAGTTACTAGGGCTACATTACAAATATGATTAAACCAATCTTTCATAGTAGAAAGGGTTTCTGGGTTTTGTTTTCTTGTTTTGGTTTTTTTTGACTTTCCAATGTGCTGCAGTAACCACTTTAGCAGCTGTAAGCAGATCTGAAATTAACTTAGAGTCTGCAGAAGCTACCAATCCTTTTCAACATCCTAATGTAATTCTCTTAGGATTTTGTGGTGTATTATGGTGTAATAGGTTTTTGGATGGAAGTCATTGATCTTCTTCGTGGTCTCTGTGCATCACACCCTTGGGATACACTGCGCCTGCGCTGAACCTTCTCGGTACCGATAGCTAGCAAAAAGGGATTTTCGCACCTCTCCCAGGTCACGCGCCGGCTCCACTGCGCATGACCAAGGAGGGGCACGCAGATCCCGCCAGTTCTCTTCTGACCGCCGCGCTGGTAGGACGCCTTCTGCTTCGGTCTGTTAAGTACGAAAATTTTTTTGCTAAACTTGCGTTTAGTTACTTTCTTTTTCTTTATTTTTGTAGTTAGCATTTTTCTCCGGGTGTTTGTTTCTTGTTTCTCGTTTTCCCCTCCGCTGGCCTATGGCCCCGCGGTGGGGTTGTTTCAAACGGTGCAAGACTTGCGGCCTTAAAATATCCCCCACCGACGGGCACTCACTTTGCCTCGTCTGTCTAGGGGAGTCGCACTGTGTGTCTAAGTGCAGACATTGCCGGAAGTTTTCGAACCAGACGAGAAAAAACAGGGCAGCTCGTCTACACTTGGCCCTGATGGAGAAGGCACTATCTCCACAGTCCTCTTCACCGTTGGACACGTCCGGGCACGCCTCGATGTCCACCTTGGCTACGGACACTTGTCCTCCCGTTCCGGGATCATCGACGTCGACGGTCGCAATCGATGCTTCGGCACCGAAACGATCGACGCCGATAAAGGACCACCCCGTACCTTCCAAGATCCGGAAGCAGGGCAAAGACTCACAGCAGTCGAAGAAACCTAAAACGGACAAACCCAAAGTCCATAAGGTTTCGGCTAGTCAGGGTCGAGATCCCACGCAAGAACCTCACCCGATCGGTTCGGATCTCGACATCGACCTTACTCAACAGACAAATCAGTCGCAATCTGATATGTCGAGCCGTCAATCCTCTCATGCCTCCCCAGAACGTGGAGTCGAGGATCGGCACCGACCAACTTCTCCTCCCCTGACTTGGGATGAGAGGCAATGGCATTATTTGTACGGGAATCGATACCCATACCCTTGGGCACTCCCGATACCACCCCCACCTGAATGGGATCGTCAGTCGGTGTCATCCCGCATTTCGCGCTTTCAAGATCGACCATCGGTATCGAAGCAGTCGATACCGACGCATCCACCAGACCCGGTTGTGCCCCCGATTAACACACCGGCACCGTCTCAACCTGAATTACTCGAATCATCTCCAGAACCATCCAATGTATCCTCCGATTCAGATGGCTTTTCTGAACATATCGAGGATGTAGATGCACAGCCCACCTCGCAAGATGTGGAAGCGGATTTACCTATTTCTCCATCAGAGGATGTTAAGTCTTATGGAGATTTTATTCAACGCATGGCATTAGATCTATCTATGACTCCTACTCTCGTTGCCAGTTTTGTGGATGATAACGTTTTTGACATTATGCACTCTAACACTTCGCCCTCCGTGGCTCTACCAATGACAAAAGTTCTCTTGCAAACTACCAAGGACTTTTGGACTCGTCCAGCCTCCATTAATGTCTCTAATAAGCGTCTGGATCACATGTACAAGGTCCAGGAATCAGGGGCTGAGTTTTTATACACACATCCTAAGCCCAATTCTTTGGTCGTTTCCTCGTCCACGAAAGGAAAAGCGAGCCACTCTACTCCATCAGACAAAGAAGGAAAAAAGTTGGATTCGGTTGGTAGAAAATTCTACACTGTCGGTGCAATGGGCATTAAAACGGCGAACTATGCCGCCTGCATGGGCCGTTATCAATTCAATTTATGGAAGCGTTTGAATGATTTCCTCCCGCACGTGCCCAAAGAGTGCCAACCTCAGATTAAAAGGATTCAGAATGAAGGGATGGTCTTGGCTAGACACCAAATTAGTGCTGCCAAGCATTCCCTGGAATCCGCTAGTAAGACTCTAGCAACCTCTGTAGCGTTACGCAGACATGCCTGGCTCCGCTCTTCATCATTGCCATATGACACCAGATCCTCGGTGGAAGACCTTCCCTTTGAAGGTTCTGGATTGTTTAGCTCCACCACTGACACGGTTCTGCAGGAAATGGATAAGAGTATCAAGACGTCCAAGAGTTTGGGGATCTCCCCCACGACCAAATACTCGAAATCCAAGCAGTGGCCTAGGCAACCTTGGTCGACCAGGCAACCGTACAACAAATCACCTACGGATCAATGGCAAAGACCTCCCTCTCAGTCACGGTCTTTTCCCCCGAAAAATAAGGGACAATCGTCCGGTGCCTATAAGTCGAAATTCCCTAAGAATCCCAAACAGGGACTTTGACTTCAACCTTACTGCTCAGACTCGCCTTGCACCCTTCCTGCACGCATGGCTCGCCATTTCTACGGACAAATGGGTGCACTCTATAATAAGAGATGGCTATCTCATAGAGTTTTCTCTGACTCCCAAAATCTCCCGTTTTATCAGAACCCCGGCGTCTCCTGCCCTGCTACAGGAGGTACAATCGCTGACACAAAAAAACGCTATAGAGAAAGTCCCGATGGCGGATTGTTGCCGCGGGATTTATTCCAAATATTTCACGGTCCCCAAGAAGGACGGAGGACTTCGTCCAATCATGGACCTTCGTTTTCTCAATCGGTTCATCATTTACAGAAAGTTTCGCATGACCACGTTGCAAAGCATTTTACCACTCCTGTCTCCAGGGACTTGGATGGTCACTTTAGATCTCAAAGACGCTTATTTTCACGTCTCCATCCATCCTCGTCACAGAAAGTTCCTCAGATTCGCAGTCGGGGAGGACCATTACCAATTCAAAGCCCTTCCATTCGGGCTCTCTACCGCCCCCAGGGTTTTTACGAAGGTAATGGTGGTTGTCGTCGCTCATCTTCGCCTTCAGGGCATTCAGATCTTTCCGTATATAGACGACTGGTTGATGGTGGCAGATTCAAGAGAATGTCTCCTTCAGCACATCACCATCACATTGTCGGTCCTATCCTCCCTTGGAATTCTGGTGAATTTACAGAAATCCATGCTGCAACCTGCAACTCGCGTGCAGTTCATAGGAGCTGTCATAGACTCCCTAGCCACTCGGGCGTACCTTCCTCGCCAACGGGCAGATACCATTCGTCTGGAAATTCAACGTTTGTTCCAGTCCAACGTGACATCAGCGGTCCACATTCAGCGGATCTTGGGTCTCATGGCAGCCACCACTTCCGTGATCGAATATGCACGCCTTCGCATGCGCCCGTTGCAGCTGTGGTTTCTAAAGAAATTTCGCCCTTCCATCCATCCTCCGAGCCTTCAACTGGTAGTGCCTCCGCAGGTCCTCGTCTCCCTGCAGTGGTGGCTCGTGGACACCAATCTGTTGGCGGGTGCACCGTTCCAACCGATCGTTCCCGTAATGTCCATCACCACAGATGCCTCCCTGTGGGGTTGGGGTGCTCATACAGACGACACTTGTGTGGGTGCTCCATGGCAACCCCTTTGGAAGAGTCATCATATCAACTATCTGGAACTGCTGGCCGTAAAATTTGCCCTCAGATCCTTACTCAGACAGGTTGTAGGAAAAGCTGTGTTGATTTTTACGGACAACACAACTGCGATGGCTTATATCAATCGCCAGGGCGGGACCGTGTCCAGGTCCCTTTGCAGGCTAGCTATGGACATATGGGAAGAGTGCCTTCATTGGAACATCACTCTCCAAGCTGCCCATCTGCCAGGAACTTTGAACCAACAAGCGGATTTCCTGAGCAGAGGGGGAGCATCGGACCACGAATGGGAGTTGAACTCAAAGTATCTCCTTCCTCTTTTTCAACATCTGGGACATCCCCACATCGATGTTTTTGCAACTCGATTGAACAAGAAGTGTCCCAGGTTTTGCTCCAGAGCGGGGTTGGACCCTCTGTCAATGGGGGACGGTCTGTTGATGTCGTGGGCTCACGACTTTCTATACCTATTTCCTCCGATTCCGCTGCTCCACAGGGTGCTTGTGAAAATACAACAGGACAAGCCCCATTGTCTCCTGGTAGCCCCCTGGTGGCCTCGGCAGGTGTGGTTTCCGACACTGCTGCGGTTAGCCAAGGGATCCTTCGTACACTTCCCGCAGGAGTTGGATCTCCTCCAAGCTCAGGAAGGCCAGGTCCTTCACTACGATCCTCTGAGTCTCAAGTTGACTCTATGGGAAATACGCTTTCAGTGATGGATGACCGTATCAATGAGGTCCTGTTGAATTGTCGTAAACTGTCTACTAGGACGTCTTACGCAAAGAAGTGGGATTTATTCCTACAGTACTTGAGTTCTTCCAATTTACCTCCTCCGCCAGTGGATTTGAGGTCTATTTTTGCGTTTATTTTGTCCAGAATGGACTTGGGACTCAGTTTTTCTTCAGTTAAGGTGTATTTAGCTGCGGTGTCAGCTTTTCATCCATCTGTTGATGGGTTTTCAGTTTTCTCGCATCCTCAGACGAAACAGTTTTGTAAAGGTCTTATTCGCCTGTACCCTCCCCGTCGTCCTCCAACCCCGGCCTGGGATTTGGCTTTAGTTTTGCGTTTTTTGATGGGGAAACCTTTCGAGCCATTGGCCACTTGCTCTCTAAAATTGCTGTCACTCAAGACTGCGTTTTTGGTGGCCATTACCTCTGCTCGTCGGGTCAGCGAATTGTCTGCTCTGAGGTGTGATCCACCATACTTAAGTTTTTCCCCACATGGGGTTTCATTGTCTTTGGACATCTCCTTTTTACCGAAAGTTGTTTCGGAATTTCATTTACGCTCAGATATAGTTCTGCCATCGTTTTTCCCGTCTCCCGTTAATGAAGAGGAACGGAAATTGCACTCTCTGGATGTTAAGAGAGCGTTGCTATTTTATTTGGGCAGAACTAAGTCTTTTCGCCAGTCTCCAGCTTTGTTTGTTGCTCACAGTATGCCCTCCCAAGGGAAGAAGATCTCTTCCCAGACGCTGTCCAGGTGGATTGTGGAAGTAATCAAGCTATGTTGCGCTTTGGCTAAGAGACCCCTTCCAGGTCAGCTTCGCGCCCATTCTACAAGGGCGGTGGCGGCTTCCACAGCTTTCCTGAGAGGGATGCCATTGGAGGACATCTGCAACGCTGCGACTTGGGCTACTCCGCTCACCTTCGTGAAGCATTATGCCCTTGATGTCCGGTCTACTCGTCGTGTGGCGTTGGGTCGGTCTATTTTGCAGACGGCGCAGGTGTAGGGCCTCGGCCCCTCCTCCAGGTAAGAGTTATTGCTTGCTATTCTCCCAAGGGTGTGATGCACAGAGACCACGAAGAAGATAGACAGGTTGCTTACCTGTAACTGGTGATCTTCGAGTGGTCATCTGTGCATTCACACCACCCGCCCTCCTTCCCCTCTGCTCTCGGCCCTTCATCTTGTTTCCTTGAAGGCTGTTGGGCGGCGGTCAGAAGGAACTGGCGGGATCTGCGTGCCCCTCCTTGGTCATGCGCAGTGGAGCCGACGCGTGACCTGGGAGAGGCGCGAAAATCCCTTTTTGCTAGCTATCGGTACCGAGAAGGTTCAGCGCAGGCGCAGTGTATCCCAAGGGTGTGAATGCACAGATGACCACTCGAAGATCACCAGTTACAGGTAAGCAACCTGTCTTGCTTTCTCAATAAGGCAGTAACTGCATGCTTGATCTGACAAAATGTAAAAGCTAAGGATTAGAGTGTCATAGTAGGATCAGGGAAACTCTGCCATAGAAGCTTGCTAGCTAACTTTGGCCTCTGACCTGGATAGCCCAGGAAGTCCCAGGAGTGCTAAGCAGAAGGCGGCACTGGAAAACCACCTCTGACCATCTCTTGTCTTGAAAACCCTACGGGGTCTCCATTCATTGACTGCAGCTTGGTAGCACTTTCCACCCCCAACACCCAAAGCATGCAGCTCTTGTTTGCATTGTCCATACAAGATGGCAAACATTTTCCATGAACAGCAGAGCATGCCTTTTGATTGAGTACTGACACAGACTGCAAGAGCCAAGTCCATCCCCCTTTTCCTATCTGTCAACCCCCTTTGCCCCCTTGGGTTAGGGTTGCCAGCTCTGGGTTGGGAAATACCTGGAGATTTTGGGGGTGGAGCCAGGAGTGGGCGGGATTTGGGGCAGGGATGGACCTCAGCAGGGTATAAAGCCATTGAGTCCACCCTCCAAAGCAGCCATTTTCTTCAGGGGAACTGATCTTGATCATCTGGAGGTCAGGTATCATAGCTGGAGATCTCCAGGTGCCACCTGGAGGTTGGAAACCTTACCTTGGGTGTCTGGAGGGAAAGCCAGCAGTGGCCCACCAGGGCACATGGAACACTCAGAGAGGGACGAAGGAAGGGGAGGAACAGAGGCGAAAAGAGCTGTTTAACACAGGGATCCCCAGCCTTTTCCAGCCTGTGGGCACCCTTGGAATTCTGACATGGTGGAGCATGCAACCACAAAATGGCTGCCATGAGAGGCGGGGCCACACACACACAGAGGAAGTCCCAAGTGCAAGGGGGAAGAGGGGCAATTTTAAAAATACGACTAGGAGAAGGGAGAGGATAAAACCAACACTATGGTAGCAGCAGCTGCTGAAATGATGTGATTTTAATCTGTGCAGCCAGTTGGAAGCCCTGTTAAGCAAGGACTCCAGCCACTTTCTGAAGTCACTTGGTGGGCACCAGGAAAGGTGTGAGCGGGTGCTGTGGTGCCCATAGGTGCCACGTTGGGAACCTCTGGTTTAACAGATAGGGTTCAGAGGTTCCTTAGGTAAGTTAGGAATCTTGTTCAGCTTCCAGTCACTTCTATATTTCTATATTCTAATATAGCACAGGTCAAGCTTTGTCCTTCACCTAAATCAAACTGAATGGAAGCCATTTTGATTGACCAGTTTATCTTATTTTTTTGTGTGTGGTTCAGTAGAAATCGGAGCACTATTCCCATACAGAAACGCCTCTTGTGGCAAAAGCTCTCAGGCCTTTGTGGAGCCGGCTGCCTCCTGAGGAGAATCAGAGAATTGGTCTCCTGGTGCCCTTCCCAAGCTGCCTTCTTTCCGATCTCATCTTGTTTGTGTTGCAGGAGGCCCCGTAGCACTGCGGTGCAAAATACATGTGTGCAGGGGTCATTTCGTAGAAAAAGAGCTAGGGGAACTCATTAGCATAACTCATTAGCATATGCCACACCCCCTGACATCACCGGAAGTGTGTCATGCAACCACACCCCCTGACATCACCGGAAGTGTGTCATAAGGCCACACACCCCGCCCCCAACGGTCCTGGCCACCACCACCAGCCTTGCAGCTCCACTGCCGAGCCCCATGAGGGGCCCGGCGGTGGACCTGCAAGGCCGGCGGGAGTGCAAGGAAGCCCCACAAAGACCCTCCCTGGCCCCAGGCAGGCAGGGGTGGGGAGGGGCAGGGAGGAAGCAACTTACCCTCCCTCTTCTCCTGCCTCCTCCTGGCTGAATGAGGGCCGGAAGCGGGGCGGCCGGAAGCGGGGGGCGGGGCTTCGTCATGTGCCCCGCCCCCCGTACCTCACCCGGAGGAACTGCGATCCCCCGCGACCCCCCCCCCAAAAAATGACCTCTGCATGTGTGTCAATTCACAGACATGGTGGGCTTTTTTCAGGAGTGTGAGGTCCCCAGTGCTCTCAGGCACAGATCTTCTTTCCTGGCTGTGCGAGTGGCAAAGAGGTAGGCTTGTGGAAAAGCCGTCAGCGAGCCAAGCTCTGAACAGGATGTTGATTCAAGCTCTGCCTGGAAGCCTGTCCCCAGGGCTGGCATCAGCCTTCCCTGAGGTGGGGCAGCCACCAGGGCTCCAGGTGTGGGGCTCACTGCCACACCACCTGTCCTTCCCCAGCTTGTTCAACTGTGAGTGCTTGGCCACTGACATTCCTGCCTGCACGTGATGCCCAGGATTGGCTATTGTGACACACTCAGTGGCACAGATGGGCCCGGCTATGGTTGCCAACCTCCAGGTGGCACCTGGAGATCTCTTGTTATTACAACTGATCTCCAGACAACCAAGAACAGTTCCCCTGAAGTCAATCTCTTTAAGGCTCTGCTCATCGAGGTTTGGAGCTGCGGTGGCTCAAGTGGTTAAGACGCTGAACTGCAGGCTGTGGAAGGTCGGTAGTTCAGCAGTTCGAGACCCGAGTGAGCCGCATGGCGGAGTGAGCTCCTGTCTCTAGTTCCAGCTCCTGCCAACCTAGCAGTTCGAAAGCAAGAAATTGCAAGTAGAGAAATAGGGACCACTTCGGTGGGAAGGTAACAGCGTTCCGTGCGCCTTGGTGTTTAGTCAAGCCGGCCACATGACCACGGAAACGTCTTCAGACAGCGCTGGCTCTTCGGCTTTGAAACGGAGATGAGCACCACAACCCTAGAGTCGGACTCGACTGGCTTTCGAGCAAGGGAACCTTTACCTTTACCTTTGCATCAAGGTTTAATGCTGTATCTCATGCCATGTGGGGCACCCTTCAGAGGCCTCCCAGAAATTTCAGC
>NW_015170282.1:1085729-1137145 GCF_001447785.1 Gekko japonicus | reverse complement strand
CTGCAGGGTTGTAGACAGGAAGGTGCTACTGTTAGGGTTGCCAGCTCCAGGTTGGGAAATATCTGGATATTTGAGGGGTGGAGCCCGAAGAGGGAAGGGTTTGGGGAGGGGAGGGGAGGGACTTCAATGGGGTATAATGCTATTGAGTCCACCTTCCAAAGCAGCCATTTTCTCTGGAAGAAGAAGGTGAGTTGGATTTATACCCCACCCTTCACTCGGAGTCTCAAAGCGGCTTAAAGTCTTCTTTCCCTCCTCACAACAAACACCCTGTGTGGTAGGTGGGGCTGAGAGAGCTCTGAGAGAACTGCTCCTGAGAGAACAGCTCTGAGAGAACTGGGACTGACCCAAGTTCACCCAGCTGGCTGCATGTGGAGGAGTGGGGGAATCAAACCCAGTTCTCCAGATTAGAGTCCTCTGCTCTTAAGCACTACATCACACTGGCTCTCTCTCCAGGGGAACTAATTGCTGTTGCCTGGAGATCAATTGTAATCCCAGGAGATCTCCAGCCACCACCTGAAGGCTGTATCAATATAAAGACACTCTGTGAATGAATTGCGAACAAAAGCAGAAAGATTATATTGTGCAAAACAGTTCAAACAGTTTTAAATCTTTGTTAAAGTTCAACAAACCCTTATATATTCTTAAGGAGCTAGGATCAAAAAGTGCTTGATACAAAGGGAAAACTCAAAGTCCACAAATCCTTTGTATAAAGACAAACTTCAGGAGAGCAAAGGTGCTACGTCTTGTATGAGCAGCAGCTATACACAGCTGGCTTCCCGGCCGCGTTCACGTTTTGCTCCTTCAGATAGCTGGTACTCTTTAGCTGTGAAACTGAAAATATACTTTTATGTCACATCCACTAAATTACAACATAAAAGTTTCAACAATTCTCCTTCAACTAGTTCTCCATTCACTCCACTCTCCTTTTGATATACCACCTGAAGGCTGGCAACCTTAGCCACTGTTGCTTGTATTAACCCTGATTTATACTGATTTCCAGTTGTTTCCAAACACAAGTAAAAATGCTGGTTTTGACCTATATAAAAGTTGATCTATAAACAGCCTGGACCCAGGACATTTCCTCCCAGGCTAACCTCCCCATGCACTAAAGGCCCTTTTCTGAGGCCCTGCTGTGGATTCCCTTAGCTGAGAGTCAGTTTGGTGTAGTGGTTAAGAGCGTGGACTCTAATGTGGGAGAACTGGGTTTCATTCCCTGCTCCTCCACATGCACCTGCTGGTGTGACTTTGAGTCAGTTACAAGTTCTCAGAGCTGTTCTCTCAAGAGCTGTTCTCAAAGGAGCTCTCTCAGCCCCACCTACCTCACAGGGTGTCTGTTGTGGGGAGGGGAAGGGAAAGGAGTTTGTAAGCCACTCTGAGGGAAGGGCGGGGTATAAATCCAATATCATCATCTTCTGTGAGGCAAGGCAAATTTTATTTCTGTCATATCCCTGCCCTTCTCCCCTACGAGGACCAAAAGTAGCTTACATCATTTTCTCCATTTTATCCTCACAACAACCCTGTGAGGTAGGTTAGACTAAGGATGTGCGACTGTCCCAAAGTCACCCAGCAAGTTTCTACAGGTGAGTGAGGATTCAAACTTGGGTTTCCCAGATCTAAGTCCAGCTCTCTAACTGCTACATCACTCTGGCCAATATGGAGAGGGCCTTTTCAGCTGTGGCACCATGTTTTCAGACTGTCTAACCATCTCATCCTTTGCCGTCCCCGTCTTCTTTGACCTTCAGTCTTTCCCAGCATCAGGGTCTTCTCCAGTGAGTGCTCCCTTCTCATTTGGTGGCCAAAGTATTTGAGCTTCAGTTTCATTATCTGGCCTTCCAGGGAACAGTCAGGGTTGATTTCCTTTAGGATTGACTGATTTGATCTTCTTGCAGTCCAAGGGACTCTCAAGAGTCTTCTCCAGCACCATAGTTCAAAAGAATCTATTCTTCGGCACTCGGCCTTCCTTATAGTCCAACTCTCGCAGCCGTACATGACTACTGGGAATACCATTGCTTTGACCATATGGACTTTTGTTGGCAGGGGAGATAGATGAATCCGCATAAAGGGGCCAGTCACACCTATGATTTAGGGATCTGCAAATTGGGGGGGGGGGGAAATCCCTGATTTGAAGAAAAACCTGGCTTTCTACAAAGTTAATAGTGGCATCTATTCATGTGCAGATTCTTTCTTCTTCTTCTTTTGGCATTAGTAATAACATGAAAAAGCTGACAGTGGCCAGCAGAAGGAAATGACCGTGGCTGTTAGAAGGCACAGGCTAGAATGGGGGGGGGGGGCAGTGTTTCCTCTAAGCTGAGTTAGTGTGAGCCAGCTCACAGTTTTTTAGCCTCTGGCTCACACATTTTTGCCTCAGCTCAGGCAGGAGGGCTCCAGAGCAGACTCATTTATGCAGGAGCCAAATCATTCGCTCACAGCTTTAATGCCAGTAGCTCACAAAGTAGAATTTTTGCTCACAGGACTCCACAGCTTAGAGGGAGCATGGGGGGGGCGAGCTGGCAGCAGAGATCTGGCACAGGAACTGCTGGCACTGGGGGGAGGCGAGCTGGTGGAGGGACAGAGGTGACCCAGATGTAGTGAATGTGACCCACACCTGAGGGATGAGAGCGCATGGGATTTCCCTTCGCTCCAGGCATCCTGGCAGGTCCTCTCTTGTTACTGTCTGGTTTGTTATTTTTATTCCATCCTGATTTCCTTTTACATGTGACCTGGAGTATTTCCCCCCCCCTAGCAAAAAAGGGCAAGAAAGAATATGTTGAGGAATAGCAAACCAAGAATGGTATTTTTTAAAAAAGCCAAGTTCACAATTTAACTGCTACTTTTTTTTCAAGGCCAGCCAGAAAAGCTTTCAGCTGTGCTAAATGCCACTTAGATCTGTAACCAGAGACAATAAGGGTTTGGTGTCTGTTGAAAGAAAAAGAAGACTTTGGCTGGCCAAAAATAGCCGCCTTTCTCATTGTCCCTTATCTTTCCAGACTTTTTTTCCCATGCATCAACTATATCCTTATTATTTATTTGGTTACTGGCAATCCAGACATGTTTCCTTGAAGAGCTTTTTTTTAGTAAGGACTCAACCCTGATTTCCCGTGCCCCCCCCCCCATTGCTGGGAAAATGTGGTTTCCACTACCAGTTTGGTGTAGTGGTTAAGAGTGCGGGAGAACCAGGTGTGGTTCCCCACTCTTCCACATGCAGCTGCTGGTGTGACCTTGGGTCAGTGACAAGTTTTTTCAGAGCTGTTCTCTCAGGAGCAGCTCTTGAAAGAGTTCTCTCAGCCCCACCTACCTCACAGGGTGTCTGTTGTGGGGAGGGGAAGGAAAAAGAGATTGTAAGCTGCTCTGACACTCCTTTGGGTAGGGGTATAAATCCAATCTCTTCTTCAGTGTGTCCATTGCAGTTTTATCTGCTGTGTGTTGTATACTTGAGTGTCACAAGCACCTATTGGACGTCTGTAAAGGGGGAAACCTGCCCTAGCCATAAAAGCTCAGTGAATCTTCCAGTGTTCAGAGGCACTATTACCTCTGAATACCACCTGTTCAGGGGGAAGCTGCTGCCTCTGTGGTCTGCTTGTAAACTCCCCAGGGATATCTCCATTGCCGCTCTCCGGAACAGGATGCTGGATTAGATGGATCCTCAATTCAATCCAGCAAAGCTCCTTTTAAAAGCAACATTCAGCGTTCTATGTTATCTCTTTTCAAAGTGTTACTGTCCATTGTTTTAGAGACTGAATGCTTATCTGCTGGACTCACTCCATTAGGCAAGTGCTTAAGAGTACCCTTTTCTAAAGAAAAAAAGACTGGCTGAATGCCAACAAGACTACACCATTGTGTAAGCCCTGTTCTTGATTTTTGATGCCTACGCAGTACTCTCCCAGCTCTCCAGCACTGAAGCTCACAATTTTCCCTGATTTCTCTTCAAGAAGCAGAGCAACTGGAGTGGGGGAGACGAGGGAACGAAACTCCATAGGCCCTGACTGTACATCCTTCTTTTATATTTATATTTATCCTTCTTTTATATTTATATTTATTTTATATATATGTTAAAATATATATATAAAGGAAAGCGATGGCGAACCTAAACAGCATGATAAAAAGTAGAGACATCTCCCTGCCAACAAAAGTCCGCATGGTCAAAGCAATGGTATTCGCAGTAGTCATGTATGGCTGCGAGAGTTGGACTATAAGGAAGGCCGAGCGCCGAAGAATAGATTCTTTTGAACTATGGTGCTGGAGAAGACTCTTGAGAGTCCCTTGGACTGCAGGAAGATCAAATCAGTCAATCCTAAAAGAAATCAACCCTGACTGTTCCCTGGAAGGCCAGATAATGAAACTGAAGCTCAAATACTTTGGCCACCAAATGAGAAGGGAGCACTCACTGGAGAAGACCCTGATGCTGAGAAAGATTGAAGGTCAAAGAAGACGGGGACGGCAAAGGATGAAATGCTTTGTCATCGATGCAACGAACATGAAATTGAGCCAACTTCAGAGGACAGCGGAAGGAGGGCCTGGCAGGAGCTGGTCCATGGGGTCGCGAAGAGTCGGACTCGACTGTGCGACTGAACAACAACAAAATATATAAATCTGTAAGACCAGGGAACCAACACAAGAAGAAGAGGCAAGGTGTGACCTTGGGCCTGTGACAGGGTTGTTAGAATAATGTGCAGGGGACCATGTGTTCTCCCCAGAGCTCCTTGAAAGAAAGGACAAAAATGTGAGGAATGGAATTTCTAAAAAAACTGAGTACTCTGAGAGAGCCGGATGTTAGACTGGGGCAGTGCAGCTAGGAAGAGAGCCAGTTTGGTGTGGTGGTTAGGAACTTCTAGTCTGACACAGTAACCACTACACCACGCTGGCTCTTTCTTTGGATGGGTCCGTGGCTCAGTGGTAGAGCATCTGCTTTGTGTGCAGAAGGTCCCAGGTTCAATCCTTGGCTCAAAAGGACCGGGCAGGAGGTGACGTGAAAGGCCTCTGCCTGAGACCCTGCAGAGCTGCTGCCAGCCTGAGTAGACAATACTGCCCTTGATGAGCTGACGGCCTGATGTGTTCATGTGTTGAACTGATGGCAGCTTCCTGTGTTCATGTGTATCGCAGCAAGAGTGCAGTATCCAACTGTGTGTGGAGGCACTTGATGGGGAGGGGGAGGTCCCACGGGGGTTCCTTGCAGCCCTGTCAGGAAGCTGGTAATAGGATATGGCTATCACCCTAAAAGGTTGCCTCTCCCATTTATTACGTAGGGCTAGAAGAAGAAGAAGAGATTGGATTTATACCCCGCCCTTCACGTGGAGTCTCAGAGCGGCTTACAAACTCCTTTCCCTTCCCCTCCCCACAACAGACACCCTGTGAGGTGGGTGGGGCTGAGAGAACTCTGACACAAACTGCTCTTTCTTTCTTTCTTTCTTTCTTTCTTTCTTTCTTTCTTTCTTTCTTTCTTTCTTTCTTTTTTAATTTTTTTTCATATTTTCAACTCACAAGAAAATATACATAGATCTATTTAGTATTTATACAATTCTTAAAAATAATGTTCCTCTTTCTCGTTCCTAATCTATTAATTTTAACTAGCATAATCTCAGAACTATTCTATCTTCTTCAGTTTCAGCCAGGCATAGATAATCTTCCATCTGTCCCAAAAGATGTCCTCTGGCTTGTTGTTCAAAGCTACACTCAATTTGTCCATTTCCGCTATATCCAGAATCTTGTATTTGAGTTCTTTTATAGATGGTATGGCTTTCGACTTCCAACGTTTAGCTATCAAAATTCTTGCTGCTGTTAATACATAGATTATTATATGCTTGTGGTCTTTTATATTATCCAGAAACTGCTCTTTCAAGGACAGCTCTTGTCAAAACTATGGCTTGCCCAAGGCCATCCAGCCAGGTGCAAGTGGAGGAATGGGGAATCAAACCCGGTTCTCCCAGATTAGAGTCCGCACACTTAACCACTACACCAAACTGGCTCTCCTTTGGTTATCTCATTTGGGCTAGGCTATCATTTTCCTGTTGGCAAGTGAGTCTGCTACATTTGGTAGAAAGGGCTGTGAGGTCGCAGCCGGCTTATGGTGACCCCATAGGATTTTCAAGGCAAGGGTGTCCCTGCTGTGGAAGTGGAGCTCCAGATAAGCCACAGCCCCATCGGAGTTCCTTGCATCTTGGAAGGGAGTGCTTCACTTTGGACGGAGAGAGGAGGCGCCGCCGTGGCATCTTCTCATCAGAAGAAGGTGATTCACGCCAGTTTGGTGTCGTGGCTAAGTGGGAGAACCGGGTTTGATTCCCCACTCCTCCACTCGCAGCTGCTGGATGACCTTGGGCAAGCCTTAGTTCTGGCACAGCTGTTCTTGAAAAAGAGCAGTTTCTCTCAGAGCTCTCTCAGCCCCACCTACCTCACAGGGTCTCTGTTGTGGGGAGGGGAAGGGAAAGGAGATTGTAAGCTGCTCTAAGACACCTTTGGGTAGTGAAGGACGGGGTATAAATCCAATCTCTTCTACTTCTTCTTCTAAAAAGGGCCAGGGAGCGTGCAGCTTTTTAAAAAATGTTGGGAAATGATATTAAAATCAATTTTGAGGGGAATCTGGTGGGGCTGTCCCTCTAAGGGAGGGAGCAGAGCCCCCAATAGTCCCACCATAGCCACAGGCCAGCTGGTGCTTCCTGGGAGAAGGGTGGGATCAAAAGGAGCAGATGTAACATGTTTAGCCCCTGTACCCGTTACTGCCCCCAGGCCCATGCTAGTGAATGGTTGCCAGTGTTCCCTCTAAGCTGTAGAGTCATGTGAGCAAAAATTCTACTTTTTGAGCTACTGGCATTAAAGTTGTGAGCGAGTGATTTGGCTCCTGCATAAATCAGTTTGCTCTGGAGCCCTCCTTCCGGAGCTGAGACAGAAATGGGTGAGCTGGAGGCTAAAAAACTGTGAGCTAGCTCACACTAACTCAGCTTAGAGGGAACACTGGTTGCCACTCATTTTTATGTGGGAAACCCAACAGATAGGAGTCGCCATTCCTATGAGAAACCTACCGTTTACTTCTGGGTGGGTTACCAAGAGGGGGCCATAGGGTAGGCTTAGCAGAAAGGGGATACTTTGTATGCCTGCTAACTTCATGTCCTGTCCTTCCCACAGCAGAAAGTCACGGCCATTTTGCAATGTGCTGTGGGAACAGCCACTCGTGGCTCAATTTTAAAGGCCTGGCTTTATTCTTAGAAGTCACCGTGTTCTGTTTGGTGCTTAATGGTCCCATCATTCTTCATTGCTGTCCCCAAACTTCACCTAAATCCTCCCGTAGAATGTATATATAGTGAGCCCAGTCAGTTCAAGGTACACTGCTCCTGGAACTCTCATTAATCTCAGTGCCTACTGTTGCGCCGCTCTGCCTTTGCGGGAGCACAGAAACTGACAAATCAACTTTGTTGTGCCATCTTCCAAAGAACTAGGGGTTCCCCCCCTTTTTTTTAAACGACTGAGGCCTCGTCTTCTACAGTCCTGAGATCCCAAATGGCACAGTCTCCTGGCATTTGCTAAAGTATTTGTAGAATATCAGTGTGAAAGACTTATCTTTTAAAAGTATTAGAAAAAACAGTGACCTGACTTGGATGGCCGAGGCTATGCCTGATCTCAGAAACTCAGCAGGGCTGGCCCTGCTTGGTGCTTGGATGAGAGACCAGCAAAGAAGTCCAGGGGTTCCACGCAAAGAGCAAGAAATGGCAAACCACCTCAGTCATCTGGCACATGGTATTTCTGGCCACTGTGTGACACAGGGTGTTGGACTGGATGGGCCTTTGGCCTGATCCAACATTGGCCTACTTCTGTATCAGTCCACCCAAACTTCAGCCTCTGTTTTGGGGAGCCTTGCTGAGGGGTCCCCTGCCTTTAGGAATTAGGTGTTTGTGGAGTGGGGAACAGAGCCTTCTCAGTGGTGGCACTAGTGGAAAGTATTTAGGTAGCAGGTAAAGGCAGTTTTATTCTCCTGTACTTTTCATTGAATTATATATTTGTACCTGTGTGTGTGATTTGGGGGGGGGGGCTATGTTTTTGCTATGATTGTTGTATTAATGGTGGGCATGCTGCATTATTTTGTTGTTGTTTAATTCCTCTTGTTTAGCTGCTTGGGAACTAAAGGTGAAAAGTGGGCTGGAAATTAGTACATCAAGAGCATGAGGCCTCCCCTGAGGAACACAGGGAAATGACTGTCTCCACTAAAGTGGCCTCATTTTTCAATGTGGATCTTCTCTCTCCTACTGCCACACCATTTGAGACTCACTGAACAAGATGTGGAAGTGTGAACTCTAGCCCTGTCACAGTGAACGCATGTATATACATCTATCTGTTTGGAAGAAAGAGCCAATGGATGATCACCTTACAAATAAAACTGGGGGGGAAGAAGAAAAAGAAGAAGAGATTGGATTTATACCCCGCCCTTCACTACCCAAAGGAGTCTTAGAGCGGCCTACAATCCCTTTCCCTTCCCCTCCCCACAACAGACACCCTGGAGGTAGGTGGGACTGAGAGAGCTCTCCCGAGATCTGCCCTTGAGAGAACAGCTTTGAAAGAACTTATGACTGACCCAAGGTCACACCAGCAGCTGCATGTGTAGGAGTGGGGGGATCAAATTCGGTTCTCCCAGATTAGAGTTTGTGCTCCTAACCACTACACCAGACTGGGAGGGGTAAGTACCTGGATAAATGTAGGGTTGGAATCACACTTCAGCTACATATGCATTGAAGTGAGCTAAGAATTATTCAACACATGTGTAAAGAAAAATCAGGCGTACAACGTATGTGGACTGTACGTGTGCTTATTGGCACATGTGAACAGCTGGTAGGGATGCCAGCCTCCAGGTGGGACCCGAGGATCCCCCGGAATTACAGCTCATCCATAGACTACGGAGATCAGTTCCCCTGGAGAAAATAGATGTTTTGGAGGGTGGGCTCTGTAACATTATACCCCACTGAGTTCCCAGTCCTTCCCAGGCTCTGTACCCAAATCTCCAGGAGTTTCCCAACCTGGATCTGTCAGCCCTACCCCCCCCCATCTCCTGGCAGTGGCCAGGGGGGACCTGGCAACCCTAGGAGCTGAAGGGCATAGGCATAAACTCCGGAAAGGCTTTGTGTACTGCAGACTGGCAAAGGCTGTGGGAGTCGTACACCCTGTACCCATGTTAAGAACATAAGAACATAAGAGAAGCCAATGTAGGATCAGGCCAAAGGCCCATCCAGTCCAACACTCTGTATCACACAGTGGCCAAAAACGCCAGGTGCCATCAGGAGGTCCACCAGTGGGGCCAGGACACTAGAAGCCCTCCCACTGTTGACCCCCCCCCCCAAGCACCAAGATGACAGAGCATCGCTTGCCCCAGAGTCCCTGCCAGTTCAAGCCATGCTTTAAAAGCTCCCGTGTAAAAAACACACTCTTGACTCAGCCGTAACAGGCCTCAGAAATACAAGTGGAATGGAGTCCTCTAGGATTTACACGGAGCAGCTGCAACAGGCAAATCCACATTAGGCACTGCATTGGGAGTGCGCCGTCAAGTTCATTCTACTGTGGGCCTCGGGCAGCGCACGTTACCATCCAGTCGTTTCCTTCTTCGGGGTTTGAACAGCCAAACCTGCTGTCAGTGAACCCCAGTTTGTCTCCGAAGCATGCTTCCCCCCTCCCACCTTGGGGTGAGGGAGCAATTTTGCTCCAGACCAGTTTGGCCAGGGATGGTGGAGATTTTTTTTCATCTTCCAGAGCAGGAGTCACTGGGGGTATGAAGGGTGAATTTCCTGCATTGTGCAGGGGACTAGATCAGTATTCCCTCTAAGCTGAGTTAGTGTGAGCTAGCTCACAGTTTTTTAGCCTCCGACTCACACGTTTTTGTCTTGGCTCAGGAAGGGATGGCTCCAGAGCAAACTGATTTATGCAGGAGCCAGATCGCTTGCTCACAACTTTAATGCCGGCAGCTCGCAAAGCAGACCTTTTGCTCACCAGATGCCACAGTTTAGAGGGAATATTGGACCAGATGACCCTGGAGCTCCCTTCCAACTCTATGATTCTGTCTCAGCCAATTGACAGTAACTAACATTACGGGCATTTCTGTAATCTGTGTCCGTGAAACATAGCCAGCCCTCTTTGCATCCTGCTTCTTTAAGCCCTTTCTGACTGAAGCGTCATTAAGGTGGATTCCAGAGGATCTTTTTTCCCCCAAGCAGTCACTAAACAGTGTGAGAAGATAAGCTGGTCGTCTGAGCCCATGCAGGCAACCAACTTTGGGACAAGCTCACCGTACCATAACCTGGTCATCTATCAGCTTCCTACCCACTGATAAAGAGGATTTGCTTTGCAGATGGGTGGTCAACTTGTGGTGAGTTTTAGAGCTACTGTTTATTTCAGGACACTGAGGTGTAAAACGGTTGGCCATGATGTCTTAGAGAGGACAGGAGTCCTGTGTACTCTTTCAGCTTGAAGTTTCTCACACCAAAAATTGACAACTTGTAGTTGTGCAAGATCAGTACTTATCAATGGACCTTTGTTTCAGAGGAAGTGTGCTCCCCAGTAGAGACTATCATAGATGGAACTCATAAAATATAATCCGATGCCTCTTGGCCCATAAAAGTAGCCGGGGGGAGGGATATAAACAGACATCTCGAATAAGTTAGTGGTCCTCAACTCATCCCAAGCTTGGTGAATAAGCAAGCTATTGACCTATGGTTTTGTTGATTAAGGTTACAGATAGCTACGATCATTCAAAGCAAAATCCAGATACAGAAATCATGTACTGAGGTGATATGAAATCAGTGTGCAAACTCTTGAGTTTGCTGGAATTGTTCTTTAGGTGGGTTATTAAGCTGCTCAGCTGTTAATTGTCTCCGTAACCTATAGAAAATGGGCACCTATGGCATCCAAAAAAAACATAATCCAGCAACCTGTGAAAAGAAAAATACCAGAAACTACATATATTAAAGGACCTTTTACACAGTTTTAGTGGCCAGGTTCAGCTTGTTTCTCCTGGTGTTAGAACAGACTTTAGCTCACTCACATACTTTAGTTGATTGTACCTTCCAGAGTGTACTGCTTTGTACCTTTGGTACACCAAATCAAGTATACCTTACCAAACAGGGTACAGTAGCAGTACATAGCCATGTCGATGGCCCGAAGAATCCAAACAGCTATTGTTTTGCATAGAACAGTATTTGTACAGTGCCCAAGACTTGAATTCCTCCCATTCATGGTTAGCTCAATGAAGATATGTCTACAGGAGGCCTTGCCCGACATGGCCTGTGCCTTCAGTAACAGTGGATGGTCACTAGGGACATGGCCTTTTCTGTAGGGGCCCCTCACCTCTGGAACGTTTCTATCTACAACTGTTCACCTAGCCTAGGTATCAAGTGAAAGCCTTCCTTATTTGCCTAGGCTTGTTACCAACTTCTCTTTCAAATAGTCCATGTTTTTGCTCATCCACTTACGTAGAAAGCTGTAAGGAATTACAGAGGACAGAACACAATTTCTGGGTATCAAGAAATGTATCAGCAGGAACCATGTTGCTCCACAGATACTAGACTGGAGATCTCCAGCCAAGGTTTTTGCTCATCCACTTAAAGCAGAAAGCTGTAAGGAATTTACAGGGCACAGGACCCATTTTCCAGGCACCAGGAAATGCATCCGCAGGAAGCATGTTGCTCAACAGATTGGATTGGTGATCTCCATCCCTAAAAATGACTGACAACTGGAGACTTGTGTTAAAAAGCAGCCACAAGGTCATACCAGACATTAGCTCACTTGGCCCACTGAGTTCTTTGGGGAATGAACTGTGGCTTAGTGGAAGACCATCTGCTTGGCATGCAGAAGGTCCCAGGTTCAAACCCCATTAGCTCCAGACCCTGGAGAGTCACTGCCAGTCTGAGTAGACCATCCTGAACTTGATGTACCAAGGATCTAAGTTACCATAAGGCAGCCTCATACATTCATGTGATGAAAACAGCTACACACAGCCATGTTTGGACCTCTTCCCTCCCACACAAGGCCCCAGTCCAAACCAGGACTGTGTGTGATTGTATGTGGGCTTACAAAGTCACGGGGAAGATCTGCTGACGGGTCATCCAGTATCTTTTCCATTTGAGCTTGTAACGTAGCTCTGTCTCTCGTCATCCCCCAGAATCCAGTTCTTCCACATGCACACAAAAACACACCCTTTTAAGAATCCACTGCAACTTTTGGGTCAGGCCAAACAATGTTTTTTATTTCAGTTTTGTCAGTGACATCTCAGCCATCAAAAAAATAAACTCTAACACATATGGATGGAAGACTTTTCTACAAGTGTTACTAAGTGGACGTTTTCTTCTCTTTTTTTGACTCCCAACAGGTGTTTGTTTATTGGAGCATTTCATTTTCTTTTGATTATTCATCCAATAAGTTAGGAAGAAGCATGGGCGGCGGCGGAGGGGGGGGCAGGAGGGGTTAAAGTGCTTTTCATTTCTGAGCTGGGATGAGGTCATCGATGGGCTGGCCCTTCTCCAGGCATTTCTCCATCTCGATCAGCAGCTTCACCCCGTCGACCACCATCTGTACTAGCTCTACCTCGGAGAACCCAAGGCGGTCGGCATTCGAGACGTCGAAAACACCTCCTACGGCAGCTGTATCGACACCGCCTAAAAAGGGGGGGGGGAAGCAAGCCAGAATACAGATCAAGTTGACAGGCAGAGTCATTACCATATACAGCTGTCTCTAGAGACTCTTTGCGAGAGGTGGTGGAGGGGAGAGAAATACGCAGCCAAGTTTTAGAACCAACATTCCGAGTCAGAAGAGTTTTGGCAAGATTAGCGGGATCTCTGGGGGGAGTTTTATATGCTCCTGTCGTCCTGCTTGCAGATATATTTTTTTCTAACAAGGCAGAGATCTGAGAGGAGGGAGATGGCAGATGGAAAAAGATCTTTTTCACAGCCCCGAAGCTTATCTCCAGAACCTATTGATTGCCAGAAATTAGCTTTCGGTTACATTGAAATTAAGACAGCTAAGAACATATGAAGAGCCGTGCTGGAGGTTCATCTAGTCCAGCATTCTGATAACGCAGTGGCCAAACAGCTGCCTCTAGGAAGCCCGGGAAGACTGCAAGAGCATCATCTTGCCTGTGCTCCCTACCAACTGATTTAAGGAGGTATACGCCCTCTGCTACTGGAGGGAGTAGAGATCCATCACAATTAGTAGCCATCGATGGCCCAGTCCTCCGTGAACTTGTCCACTCCTCCTTTTAAAGCCCTCCAAGCTGGCGGCCAGGACCACATCCTACGGCAGCAAGTTCCACAAAACAACTCTGTGCTGTGTGAAGGAAATACGTCCTTCCAGCTGGCTCCTGAGTTGGCCACGCCCAGCAGGAACTTGTTAGCATAATAGGCCACGCACAAGCCAATCATTAGGATTGGCTACATTAGGGGTGTGTGGCTTAACATGCAAAGAAGTTCCTGCTACAAAAAAAGTTCTGGGTTTTGACAACAAACAAGGTAAACAGAATAAGAAGCAAAAGATGCGTGTGGCTGGATAACCACACTTCTGGTGACGTGGGGGTGCCTATTATGCTAATGAGTTCCTGCTGGGCTTTTTCTACAAAGAAAGCCCTGCGTCCTTCTGTAGCAATTCATTGTGAGATTGTGCTACTTTTTTTCTGCAGGGGCAATCTCAACTTCATGGCTCCCCCACTGGGCATTTATGATTACCATTATGATTCCACCAGGCGTTCAATTGCCATCCCCCCGGGGGGGGGGGGGGGTTGCCTTGTTCCCTGAAATATTGAGGCAGCCTGAACCACGCACACAATATCAGAGCGAGATCGACCACCAGGACGGCACGGAAGGCTGAGCGCCATCTTAAATGCAATCTGTTCGATGGTTTTACTTTTATTGTTAGCACCTTTTAACGTATTGTCACATGGTTTTATTATTATATTTGTCGCTGGTTTGTCCTGTTGTGAGCCAGCCATGGCTAGGAGGGCAGGGTATAAATGTAATATATAAATAAATACATGCTCCATGGGTCTGAGAAACACCACAGCGACCACAAAAAGCTATGGTCAATGTTCCTTGAGGAACTGGGAAAGAATACTCCTGCTAGCCAATGCTCCCTTTAAGCTATGGAGTCTTGTGAGCAAATACGGTAATCTACTTTGTGAGCTCCTGGCATTAAAGTTGTGAGCGAGTGATTTGGCTGCTGCATAAATTAGTTTGCTCTGGAGCAATGCTCCCTCTAAGCTGTGGAGTCTTCTGAGCAAAAATTCTACTTTGTGAGCGACTGGCATTAAAGTTGTGAGTGAGTGATTTGGCTGCTGCATAAATTAGTTTGCTCTGGAGCAATGCTCCCTCTAAGCTGTGGAGTCTTCTGAGCAAAAATTCTACTTTGTGAGCGACTGGCATTAAAGTTGTGAGTGAGTGATTTGGCTGCTGCATAAATTAGTTTACTCTGGAGCCATCCTTCCTGTGCTAAGACAAAAATGTGTGAGTCAGAGGCTAAAAATCTGTGAGCTAGCTCACACTAACTCAGCTTAGAGGGAACACTGCTGCTAGCCATCTTGAAAAGAAAAGGCAATGAGCTTTTCAGGTGAAAGAAGCTCTTAAGAATATTAAGAGTCCTGCTAGTTCAGGCCAGTGGTCCATCTAGCCCAGCATCCTGTTTCACACAATGGCCAACCGGCTGCCCTGGAGGACCAACCAACAGGGCATAGAGGCTGAGGCTTCACCCAAAAATCCCTCCTAGCACTGGATTCCAGAGGATTGTTACCTCCACGTATGGATGTTCCCCTTATTTTATTTTTCATATTTATAGCCCGCCCTTCCCACAAGCGGGTAACAGCATATCGGCAATACAATAAACAGAATTTAAAATTTAAAACACCATCGTACAACATTAAAATGGATAGACACAGCCCAAGTCAGAAATTGAGTCGTTGGGAGAGGTTCTCTGGCCAGTTGGTACAAATAAGTATAGACTGGTATTAATGGACGGAAGGTTGGAGACACAGACACCTCAGAGAGGTCATACATGAACGGCTCCATCTTACAGGTGTGCGGAATTGAAGATGATCGCACAGGGCCCTGATCTCAAGGGGGAACATATCCCATCAGGCAGGGGCCAGGGCAGAAAAGGCCCTGGTCAAGGCAAGACAGACATCCTTTAGGCCAGGGACCAGCAGGAGTCGTTGATCCATAACCAACATGGCTAGTAGCCACTGATGGGGCAGTTCTTAAGGACAGCTCATCCTATTATTCAGATAAAGCAGTACATCTTTTAATGCACCACCCACATAAATAAGAGCTTTTTGTAGCTAGTTAACTGGCACAGTGCAAGAAAGCACACACGTATCCAGTCTGGAGAAGCACAGACAATAATTCCCCCTTTTCTATCCAGGGAATGTACAGAAGAGCTCCTAATGAGTTTTACTGACAGGATATCCCCAAGCTGAAACCTGGTGGCTTGGTCCCAGCCGTTCCGTGAGTTCAAGGCAAAGCCAAGGTTTGAACGGGGGTGGGGGGTTCCAGTTCTGAACCTATTAGGATACACCAGCGCATCTTGCAGAAAGCAGCATAGCTCTTTCGTCTCAGGCCCAGGTACTAGGCCACTTGACTGATGCTCAACAAGAGCTTCCCGACAGATACAGAAATTAGATACGGTGCTAAGATGGAAAGCAAATGGCCCACACAAGTGCCGCATGGAAGCATGACAAAAGCTCTTCAGTCTTACTGTTTTGGCTAGCGTCTGTCAAAGTCCCACACAGCGAGGACGACGGCCACACCACCAAGAAGGAGCATTAAGCTCCTCGCAAAATATCTAATCATCTCTGAAGGGACTTCCGTTCGAAGACAACTGGGGTTTAACCTGCTTTTGTCTCATTAAAGCTTCACCCTCTTTGTCTCTTACGCTGGCAATGTGGAGCCCGTTAGCTTCATGTAACTTGTTTTTTTAAAGGATCATTTATGTTTGCCAGCTTTAACAAGTATTAACTCTTTATTCCCTGGCTAGTCCAACCTCACCAGATTTTAGAAACTAAGCAGGGGTCCTGGTCAGTACTTTGACCGGAGACCAACAAGGAACACCAGAAGAAGAGATTGGATTTATGCTCCACACTTCACTTACAAACTCCTTTCCCTTCTCCTCCCCACAACAGACACCCTGTGAGGTAAGTGGGGCTGAGAGAGGTCTTTCCAGAACAGCTCTGACAGAACTATGGCTTGCCCAAGGTCATCCAGCAGCTGCAAGTGGAGGAGTGGGGAATCAAACCCGGTTCTCCCAGATTAGAGTCTGTGCACTTAACCACTACACCAAACAGGGTCCCTAAGCAGAGGTAGGCAATGGCAAACCAGCTCCAAAGGTATCTTTGCCTTGAAACGCATACAGGGTCACCATAAGTCAGCTGCAACTTGACAGCAAAAAACAAACAAAACCCCAAACTCTGCATCCACCACACACCACGGCCACATCTCAGATATGCTTTCATTTTTGCGCTTTGTGTCTCAGGTATGTATCATGGAGCAGAGGTCCATCAGTGGCTATTAGCCACAAGGTATAGATAGGGACTCTGGGGCAAGGGATGCTCTGTCTTCTTGGTGCTTGGGGGGGGGGTCAACAGTGGGAGGGCTTCTAATGTCCTGGCCCCACTGGTGGACCTCCTGATGGCACCTGGTATTTCTGGCCACTGTGTGATACAGAGTGTTGGACTGGATGGGCCTTTGGCCTGATCCAACATTGGCATCTCTTATGTTCTTATGGCCAAGAGGTGCAAGCCAGAAGGCGCTTGGTCCTTAGATCTTAGCCTGTGGCCCTGAAAAGCAGCCAAGAACATGCTATTGAAGCCACAAGAAAGTGTGCACAAGATGGCGGATGGATGTTTTGGGAAGTTTCTAGAACCTTTGCTGTTCTGGTCTAGCTCTGCCTTCTTATCAGGCTCTGCTGAGAGCAGGCAGTTTTGCCATGTCTCTGTGTTCAGAATCTGCCACACCCTAACAGAACCACAGGAGCAAGGCCTAGTCTCTGGAAGCTGCCTGTTGTGTCTCTGGTCCATGGGGCCAAGAGGTGCCCATCCAGATCAATAGTTCCTGCAGCAACACTAGTGGAATGAGAGCAATCGTGGCCTTTGCGGCCTGGATAATTTGCTTCTACAGTGTGAGAGAAACAGGCCTCCCATTTTTTTTTAGTTACAAAAACACGCACTGGAAAGCTTGGGAAGCAGTCCAGAAACAAAAATCCATCCATGCCTTTTAAGCATCTCCAGCACTGAATCAACCAAAGCCCAAAATAAACCATCTCCATGGTAATTTACTACACTGGTCTGTAGGAATCCACCCCTGTGTTTATGCAACGTCCTTGCAAACACCTCTTAGGTTCCATATTTATCTCTGTTAGTAAAATTAGCATTGTCCTGATGAATTTCGTGTGTCCTTCTCTGAGCTGAACGGATTGGCCCAGCTAGGCTCCACTTCTAGAAGTGAAACAATTTCACAGCACTTTTCCAGATGCCTGAAGGAAGGCTTCTCTTCCTCAACTGAAGAAGAAGAGAGGAAGAGATTGGATTTATACCCCACCCTTCACTACCCGAAGGCGTCTCAGAGCAGCTTCCAATCCCTTTCCCTTCCCCTCCCCACAACGGACACCCTGTGAGGTAGGTGGGGCTGAGAGAGCTCTTTTGAGAATTGCTCATGAGAGAACAGCTCTGAAGGAACTTGTTAACTGACCCAAGGTCACACCAGCAGCTGCACATGGAGGAGTGGGGAATCAAACCCGGTTCTCCCAGATTAGAGTCCGCGCTCCTAACCACTACACCAAACTGGCTCACTGGAGCAATACAGGTGGGGCCTTCAACTTGAAAGCGAGAAGGTACCTTTAGGCATTTTACAGATAGCAAAACTACATCCAAGAGCGGGGGGGGGGGAAGCCTCTTTGAGCCTGTGGGCACCTTTGGAATTTTGACCTAGTGTGATGGGCACAACCCCAAAATGGGTGCTGCAACTTCCCTTCAGTCACACAGCCAGGATCCCTGGGCTGTAATGGCAGCTGCTGCCAAAGCAGGGTTTCAAAAAACATGCATGACCATCAAATTTCCAATGGCCAATCAGAAGCCTTGCTGGGCAAAAGCCCCACCCACTCGTGCCCACTTTCTAAAGACACTTGAAGAGTGCCAGGAAAAGTGTGGGTGGGCACCATGACACTGTGGGCACACAGGCACTGTGTTGAGGACCCCATCCAAGAGAAACTTTGTCACTAGACCTATGGTGCAGGCAACGTCTTAACCCAGGTCTCCTGATACAAGACTGTAGCCACCAAGCTTACAAAAGTAAATGAACCACCCTTAGAGAAACAATAAGACACAGCAGCCTCTCTGGACATTATTTAACACACTGGCAGAAACATAAGAACATAAGAGAAGTCAATGTTGGATCAGGCAAATGGCCCATCCAGTCCAACACTCTGTCACACAGTGGCCAAAAATACCAGGTGCCATCAGGAGGTCCAGCAGTGGGGCCAGGACACTAGAAGCCCTCCCACTGTTGACCCCCCCAAGCACCAAGACTACAGAGCATCCCTTGCCCCAGAGTTCCTATCTATACCTTGTGGCTAATCGCCACTGATGGACCTCTGCTCCATATGTTTCTCCAATCCCCTCTTGAAGCCATCCATGCTTGTAGCTGCCACCACCTCCTGTGGCAGTGAATTCCATGTGTTAATCACTCTTTGGGTAAAGAAGTAGTTCTTTCTATCTGCTCTAACCTGACGGCTCAGTAATTTCATTGAGTGGTCGTGCTACCTCCGTGCAAAGCACCCCGGTTCTTTTCACCCTGAAAGGCCACGCACAAAGTGGGCAGAACCCCCCCCCCCGGATGTCCGACGACTCACCTGTGCCCCGTTTCTGCAGCCTCAGCCGCTTCAGGATGTCACCAAACTTCTCATGCTTGCCAAGGTTGGGTAACTTAATGTGAACGCCGGCGCGGAGGCCCGTCCCGAGGTTGGAAGGGCAGGTTAAGACGTAGCCAAGGTGGGGGTTCCACATGAATTCATAGTTTTTGGACTTGAAGAGCGTTTCGATCTAGGCCCAAAGGGAGACACACGAGTGTGAAGAACCAGTTCCTTTCCCCACAGACGGACCCAGAGATCCTCCTTGTTCAGTTTACGGCAATTTAAACTCCACCTCAGCCCCAGAGATTTTAGGGGGGGAGGGCAGAGTTGCTGCCCCCCTTTGAGAACAAGGCAGCCTACATTGTGGAATCAAGACACATGCTGCAGTTCTCCTGAAAACAGCTTGGGAGCCAACTTATTTCTCCTACTGTGCAGGTGCAGTTTGATGCTCCAAGTTAGGAATACCACTGGAATGTTTAGTCAGTATAGAATCATAGAGTTGGGAGGGACCTCCAGGGTCATCTAGTCCAACCCCCAGCACAATGCAGGAAATTCACAAATCCTCCCCCCACACTCCCAGTGACCCCTGCTCCATGCCTAGAAGATGACAAAAAAAAAATCCCTCCAGGATCTCCAGCCAAACTGGCCTGCAGAAAAATTGCTTCCTGATCCCAAAGTGGCAATTAGTAATTCCCTGGGCATGTAAGAAAAGGCCCTACAGCAGATGATGTATAAGCCAAGGTAGAAGAAGAAGCCATCCGAGCTAAAGCCAGCTGGTTTAGCCAATGCCCTGATAGCCCAGAGGCCACACAGGCAGAATGCTAAACTGGAAACTTGAAAGGACGTCATCCCTTGTTGAATAAGGCAACTTCTTACACCTTCCTGATAACCCTAGCAATGTGGGGGGAGGGAGAGTATGGCTTTGCAGGCCGTTGGTGGTCCCCGATCTTTGGCACCAATTGCTAGGAACAGACCAATAGAAGAAGAGGTGATTGGACTTATACCCCATCCTTCACTCAGAGTGGCTTACAAACTCTTTCCCTTGCTCTCCCCACAACAGACACCCTACAAGGTAGGCGGGGCTGAGAGAGCTCTGAGAGAACTGGTCTTGAGAGAACAGCTCTGAGAGAACTTGTGGCTGACCCAAGGTCACCCAGCCGGCTGCATGTGGAAGAGTGGGGAATCAAACCCGGTTCTCCAGATTAGAGTCCGCCACTCTTAACCACTGCACCAAACTATTGATGCAAAGTCTGGCAAAACGTGTCAAACATGCCAGTGTGGCTTAGTTAGAGCACCAGACTATGATTAGGGAGACCCGGATTCCAATCCCCATTCCACCATGGAAAGTTTGCCGGGTGACCTGGGGCCAGTCACACATGCTCAGCCTTACCGACCTCACAGGATTGTTGTGAGGATACAATGGAAGAGAGGAGAACAATGGAAGCCTCTTTGGACCCCCTTACGGGGGCAGAAGTGTGAACATAAACAATGCAGATAAATTATCCTTCGTGGACATGTGCCTTAGGACAACTGCTTCTGTGCACTGAATGGGTATATACAACAGGGGTCACTGGGGGGGGGGGATAGCTGTGAATGTCTTGCATTGTGTCGTGGGTTGGACTAGATGACCCCTGGCTTCCCTTGCAGCTCTATGTTTCTCTATATACATGCGTCTTACTCTAGCAAGGAGTGCTATACAACTCCATTCCTTAAACCTGCAGAATATGCTATAGTGGCTGTTTCAAGATTAAAAACCCAACAGGGAATTCAAGGCAAAATTAATTTATTTGTTAACAGGAAGATACATGGCCAGTGTTCTTTGATCTCTGCTGCTCCCAATCCAAACGGGACAGAGAAGACACAAAGGTCAGTATTCCCACGTCTCTGCTCCTCCCAGTACAAACGGGACAGCGATTCCAGTCCTAACGGCCAGGCTCTGTTGACCGGGAAGATCCCCTTTGGCTCACTGCAAGCGCAGTGCACCAAAAGCTCCATCCAAAAACACAGCAGCTTCAAATCCCCAGTTATTTTAGAGTTGAGACTAAGTCAGCATTTTAAAGGCTGCTGCAGGCAGCTCTGCAATGCACAACTGAGCCCTGGAATGCGCCTTCCCCGCCCGCCCCGCTCCGCTCACCTGCGTTAGTCCAGTGCAGAAGCGGTTGAAGACTTCCTTCATGTTCCCCCCTTTCTGCATGGAAATAACTCTAATGTGGTCCTCCTCGTTGATCCACACAAGGAAGGTCTTGTTGTCGTTGTGCCTGGAGGAGAGAGAAACCGAGACAGCTGTAGATCTCCCCCGAGTGCTTTTTATCCAAGCATTTTAATATCCATACCAAACAGGTTTCCTCTTTTGAAATGTCTTCTAGTCTGGCATTCTTACCTTGCAGTAGGGGTGTGCAAAAAAAAAAAATTGGCCCGTTTCGGATTCGGCCGAATTGGGCAGAATCAATTTTGGCCGGCAGAAAGACTCCCACATGTCAGTTTTGGCAGTTGGGGTTGACTGGGGAGTCCAATGTTTTTGACACTTGGTGGGTATCTTGGGGAGAGGCTCCAGCAGCTACCCTGCAAGTTTGGAGCCTCTCCCTCAAACCCCCTTCCCTCCAGCCCCCAGAATATACCTTATGTTTTTGCCATTGACTTCAATGGCCCACAGGATATAATGGGGCCGAATTGCTGCCGAAATTCGGAGAATCTGAATCAGCCTGCAGCAGTCTGAAAGGGGCCCGAATGGGCCATTTTCGGGGGTGCATTCGGTTCATACGAACCGAATACACATCCCTACCTTGCCGTAACGGTAGCCCAGTGGAACCATCCCAAACAGTTTTGAGCTGCCTTCCTTAACCAGAATGTTGCGCTGGCCACAGGTTTCAACACTCTGCTATCATTTCCCAGCACAGAATAGGTTTCCTAGCGCTTGACCCATTTGGACCCATTCAGTGTTGTAACGGTGAGAGTCAGAGACTAGGACTGCTTTAACCCACGCTGGATAATGCACTCTCTTTTTTCTTTGGGGGCAATTACTTTGTGAGTGTGTGCATGCACTGACATGCCCGCAAGTCTGGCGACCACTAGTGCAGCAAAGATGTTTCAGATGGATGACTTGATGTTGCCTGCCTCCGCCTCCCAGCCCTGGTATTCTCTGGAGATCTCCCATCCAAGTACTTGCCAGGGCTGGCTCTGCTTAGCTTGTCTGAGCTATCCAGGTCACAGTTTTTTGGGGGGTGAGTATTGTGTGTGTGTGTGTGTGTATAAGCTTGTGTGCTTGAAAGTCATGGAGACTTCTGGTGACCCCCTAGTGGGGCTAGGATGTTTCAGAGAGGTGGCTTGATATTGTCTGCCTCTGCAACCTGGCCCTGGGATTCCTTGGCAGTCTCTCATCCAAGTACTTGCCAGGGTCGGCCCTACTTAGCTTCCAAGACCTGACGAGACTGGGCTTGCCTTCTTAATTGGGGAGTTAGCATTGTGTGTGTGTGTGCGTGTGTGTGTGTGTGCGCGCTTGCGTGCCTGGAAGTCATGGTTGACTTCTGGCAATGCCTAGTGGGGCTTGGTCATTTCAGAGAGGTGGCCTGATATTGCCTGCCTTGGTATTCCTCAGCAGTCTCCCATCCCAAGTATTTGCCAGGGTCGGCCCTGCTTAGCTTCCGAGATAGGACAAGACTGGCCTTGCCTGAGCTACCCAGGTCAGGGCCTACTGGACTTTCAGTGCACTCCAGCAATCCTTTGCAAGTGGATTTTCCTGTTTCACACAGGAAAATTGAGTCACAAGCCATTCCTAACATGCACTGAAAGCGCATTATCCAGCATGGGTTAAAGCAGCCTAGGATCCAGAAGACCCACATTCGAATCCCCACTTGGCCATGAAAGTTCACGGGGTGGACTTGGGCTGGTCACTCCCACAGCCTAGCCTACCTTGCAGGGTTGCAAAGACAAAGGGGGGGTGACAATGTAGGTCACAATGGGTCCCCAATGGGGAGTGAGGCAGAAGGAGGAGGAGGAGGAGGAGGTGATTGGATTTATATCCCACCCTTCACACAGAGACTCAGAGTGGCTTACAAACACCTTTCCCTTCCCCTCCCCACAACAGACACCCTGTGAGGTGGGTAGGGCTGAGAGAACTCTGGCACAAACTGTTCTTTCAAGAACAACTTTTCCAGAGCTTGTGACTGACCCAAGGTCATCCAGCCAGGTGCAAGTGGAGGAGTGGGGAATCAAACCCGGTTCTCCCAGATTAGAGTCCGCACACTTAACCACTACACCAAAATAGCTACTAAATAAATGCCAACCTTATGATTCCAAAGGCAATCCCCTCCTGCCTCAGTACGGTGACAATGAAGTTACTTCCGTGGGACAAAAGACTGGCAATCAGCCATTGGGCTGTCAGCCAAGGCCCACCCATCTGGTCTCTGTCATCCATCAGTAGTGCATGGCCCATCTGATCCCACCAGGAAATGAGCAGTTGCCACAAATAGGGTGACCTCCCCTTCCTTGGAGGGAAGTCCACAGCGATTTTCGATCACCTTAGACTTGCAGGGACCCAGCTGACAAGCGTTCAGTGCCCCACTGGTGGACCCTCCTGATGGCACCTGGTATTTTTGGCCACTGTGTGACACACAGTGTTGGACTGGATGGGCCACTGGCCTGATCCAACATTGGCTTCTCTTATGTTCTTATGGGCCAGCAGCACCGTGCTGGAGGGGGGAGGGAAGATCGGCTCCCCAGCATCTCTCCAAAAACCAGAGACAGCCCCAGGGTTTGCACAACATTCCCGATGATGCTTCTAGCACAGCTCAGTGCAAGCAGAATACAGGTAAACAAGGAAGGCGCACATCGTTTGGCCCCACTGAGAAACCCTGAATTCAGAAAGTTCTCAGACTACTTCCAGCTCCTCAGACCACCCCTTGTGCCTTGGCTTAGCCAGCCTGTGGGTCCTTCAGACATGCCTATCGCTGCTTGCGAACACCAGAGGTGGATCTTGAAACTCTCTAGTATCCGAAGCTCAAATACTTTGGCCACCAAATGAGAAGGGAGCACTCACTGGAGAAGACCCTGATGCTGGGAAAGACTGAAGGTCAAAGAAGACGGGGAGGGCAAAGGATGAGATGGTTAGACAGTGTCATAGATGCAACGAACATGAAGTTGAGCAAACTTCAGAGGACGGCGGAAGACAGGAAGGCCTGGCGAGATCTTGTCCATGGGGTCGTGAAGAGTCAGACTCAACTGTGCGACTGAACAACAACAAAGCCCTTTCCTGGGATGCTGCTGAAGCTGGCCTCCCGCTCTGTAATTTCAGCTACCATGGACAGCACTTGCCAGCACACTAGCTTGGTGCTAGAGAGATAAAGTTACCAAGGAGCACACTGGAAAAATTACACCCAGGCAATGAGAGAGATTGCCAGCTAAGGATCTCGTACAGGGTGGTTGCATAGTTACAGAACCATCTAGAGCCTAGATTCTTGGCTTTCCCAGAATATATATATTTTTTATCATATATATGGCCAGGGAATCAAAGGCTTCAGATAGGAGGCAGCCTGAAACTCCTTTATGTATTCAGAACCAGAGCCAGCATGGCATAGAGGCGTGGGGCTGGACCGGAGCCTGTATTCAAATCCTGAATAGACAGCTAGATTAGAGTCCAGTAGCGCACCTTAGAGACCAACAAGATTTTGAAGGTATGAGCTTTCGAGAGACAACGTTCACACCTCAAAAATCTGGCTGGTCTCTAAGGTGCTACCAGACTTGAGCATTTCAGCCAGCAAAATATAGAAGGCTATTGCATCTAGTTGGAGAAGACAAGAGTTGGCTTGAAATAGAACCAGAAGTTAAAAATCATATTATTATTTTTAAATTTAAATGTATTAAGTTTAAAAAAGATTAAATTATAAAAAACAATATTCCATTCAGTTTCATGTTGCTTTTCATTTTAGATAACCAGGGCTTTTTCCCAGGACAATTTGAAGAAAGTAAAGAAGTTAAGCACTGCTTTGTTCCTAACAAAATAATGAGCTGTAGCAAGAGGCTGACGCCTTTCAATATAACAGGGTTACTCCTGAGGAAGACTGGGACGAAATGAACTTATATCCAGGTGCTCATTGAGAATGATGGACTTTTCCTTGTAATATTGTAAAGTTTCATTTATAATATAATATGATGTTTATCTTGGAAAGATTTACTAAATGTCCTAGTGGTGTCAAACTCACTGGAAATGTGTTAAAGTTTTTAAAAAATCTTTAATTGTGTTTGTCTGTGTCCTTTATAAAGTTTATATCTCTGCTACCTGGCATTACCTTTTATGACACGCATGGCCCAGCCCAACAAGGACTCATTTATGTCAGATCCAGCCTCCATAACAAATGAGTCCGACACCCCTGTTAGTCATTCACATCACTGTATCTGCTTGTTTGGTGTTATTTCCTATATGGATAACTGTGATCCCTTCTTGGTTTAAAGGTAAAGGTTCCTTTGCTCGAAAGCCAGTCGAATCCGACTCTAGGGTTGCGGTGCTCATCTCCGTTTCAAAGCCGAAGAGCCAGCGCTGTGCGAAGACATTTCCGTGGTCATGTGGCCGGCATGACTAAACACCAAGGCACACGGAACGCTGTTACCTTCCCACTGAAGTGGTACCTATTTATCTACTTGCAATTTCTTGCTTTCGAACTGCTAGGTTGGCAGGAGCTGGAACTAGAGACGGGAGCTCACTCCATCATGCGGCACACTCGGGTCTCGAACTGCTTAACTACCGACCGTCCACAGCCTGCAGTTCAGCGTCTTAACCTCTTGAGCCATCGCAGCTTCTTAGTTTACTCAATCGCAAAAGGGTAGTTGAAAAGGGGTGAGGGCTAAGTAAGTAACCGTTTGTATGCCAACCCAAATCTTAGTACCATTTTTAGTCTTGTAATCTTTCCCCCCCAATATTCACGTGCCATTGCCAAGTCACAACAGATCAGTGCTAGACGAAGCACCGCCCCTGCCCCCATGATTGGGATACAAATTCCTTTGTGCCTGGAACCGGTATTTCTGGCTACAGACTTAACTAGACATTGTACAGATCAGGTTGGAACCAGGGAAGTGTGACATGCGAAAACAGTCTCGTCAAGCAAAAACACAAGAACAGATTTAGAGTCCAGGGGCACCTTTAAGACCAACAAAGGTTTATTCGAGGTATGAGCTTTCGTGTGCATGCACACTTTGTCAAATGCTATTTGGAAAAACTGGGTATTACTGGATGGGACCATTTGACAGTAGACACCATTTTAACTACCCAAAACACCCAAACCTACTAAAACTAACTACTGAATTCAGCGGCCACTCCTGCAGATGTATCCACTTTCAACAGGGAGGGATTCTTCCTGAGGAATGTTACTCACCAGATGCCCCGGGCATCAGGCCAGTCCCGTGCCATCCCAGAGGCCAAGAGCAGAGGGGAAACGGGCTTGTCGAAGAGGAAGTGGTCGTCGATAAGCTGCTGCTGCTCCGCATCTGTCATGTTCTTCAGAGCATAATACTTCCCGTTGAGATCTCCTTCCAGGCTAGCCAGAGCTGAAAGGAGGACAGAGAACGTAACATCCAAATCACAAGATGTCATAGTCCCGCTCAATGTTCCCTCTAAGCTGTGGAGTCCTGTGAGCAAAAATTCAACTTTGTGAGCTCCTGGCATTAAAGTTTTGAGCGAGCGATTTGGCTCCTGCATAAATCAGTCTGCTCTGGAGCCATCCTTCCTGAGCTAGGGCAAAAATGTGTGAGCCAGAGGCTAAAAAACTGTGAGCTAGCTCAGATTAACTCAGTTTAGAGGGAACACTGGTCCCGCTGTACACTGCATCGGTCAGGCTGCACCTGGAATACTGTGTGCAGTTCTGGAGGCCTCACTTCCAAAAGGATGTGAACAGAATGGAGCGGGTGCAGAGGAGAGTGACGAGGATGATCAAGGGCCTGGAGACCAAGCCCTGTGAGGAAAGGCTGAGGGACTTGGGACTGTTCAGTCTGGAGAAGAGGAGGCTGAGGGGGGACGTGATTGCTCTCTTGAAGTCTTTGAAGGGCTGTCACTTAGAGGAGGGCATGGAGCTGTTCCTGTTGGCAGCAGAGGAAAGGACTCGCAATCATGGGTTTAAATTAAGGGCGGGAAGGTACCAGCTGGATACTGGGGAAAACGTTTTGACAGTAAGAGTTGTGCAGCAGTGGAATCAGCTGCCAAGGAGGTGGTGAGCTCCCCCTCTCTGGCAGTCTTCAAGCAGCGGCTGGACAAACCCTTGTCAGGGATGCTCTAGGCTGACCCTGCATTGAGCAGGTGGTTGGACTAGATGGCCTGTATGGCCCCTTCCAACTCTGATTCTAAGATTCTAAATTGAGGTTGGTTGGTTGGTTTTCAATAGTTTGCCTACAGAAGGGCACAAGCAAAGCCCTAGTTTCAGTCCATGGGCTTGTATACCAGGAATGTGGCACAATGAAGCTCAAGTATGCCTCCCAAGAAGTTCTGCATCTTAGGATACCTCTGCAGGGGCATTCACCAGTCAGCTCCAGACCCAGTTTATCAGCAGCTTCCTCTCCAAGAACTCCATAAATCAAATCAGCATGACTTCTTAAGGCTCTCTCACCCCTCTAGCATGGAAAGGGTGCTGGTCAGTTAGCCATCTGTTCGTTGACTATAGGCAAGTATTCCATGAACCTAATGATGCCACTTGTTTTGGGTGGCATTTTAACTTTTTGATTTAGAAGTTACCATTCAATAGCAAGGGCAGGAAGGGGTCCCGTATTTACCAGCCCTGTGACATTCAAGGGTAGACCTAACAGCAAAGGTTCTTCTACTGGTTGTAGCATCAGGCACTACTCCAAAAAGGATAAACTGGCCGGCAAATATTTGTAACCAACCCTTCCCTTGCTTTATTCAAGTTCTAAATTCCATTCCCTCACACACACACACAGAAACATTTGAAACTGTCGGTGCTCCTAGTGTTTCAGGACAAAAACAACAGAAAACTATCCAGCAGGTTGTTTCCATTGATAAAATAAACACCGAAAGCTGTTAAATTATTTAAGGACATTTGTTTTGTAACTTGCTTAAGTCTCATATCCATTGAGGTTTTAAGAACCATTCTATCAAGAGGAGGAGGAGGAGGAAAAGGAGGGGGATTTATACCCCGCCCTTCACTACCCAAGGGAGTCTCAGAGCAGCTTACAAACTCCTTTCCCTTCACCTCCCCACAACAGACACCCTGTGAGGTGGGTGGGGCTGAGAGAGCTCTTGACAGAAACTGCTCTTTTTTCAAGAACAGCTGTGCCAGAACTATGGCTTGCCCAAGGTCATCCAGCAGGTGCAAGTGGGGAATCAAACCCAGTTCTCCCAGATTAGAGTCCGCGCACTTAACCACTACCCCAAACTGAAACATCCTTTTGCTTTTTATGAATGGCTGTAAACATATTTTCTCTTTGTATTAAGTTGCTATGTACAATAATTGTCTGCAGTACTTAGAATGAAAATTTGAAATGGTTAACTTAATAGAATAATGAAATATGTTTGAGCAATATTTGACTGGTCAAGTCGTTTGACAGTTGTGCAACGATGCCCAAAACAAAAGATACTTTTTGCCTTCTGCCAGGAGGTGGAAGTTCCCAGTGGAACACGTGCTGACCTCTCCCAACACACGTACAAATACAAGCCAAGAATGACTTCTTTCTCCTAACGGGAGCCCCACGGCCCAACTCCTGGCCCGGATATTGCTTGGATTGCTCCATGTTAGCCTTTACTGAAAGAGAAACTTCATCTATCACCCTCTGAATATTAAAGATGCCGATTAAAGTGCCTTGGATTAAGTACATACCAGAATTTTCATCTTTATTTAAGACGCTTGGTCCGGCTGGAGTAATAAAACAGCCAGACCAAATATATTACACAGGAATATTTATAACCCACTTTCCCCCATGGCTCAAGGCAGTTTACAACCCCAGATTTCAAATATACACTAAGCCCCCTAAGTAAGCCCTCCCCCTAAAAATTGCCTGCTTCTGGACACCCCATTAAGAGCCCTGGCAAAGGAAGAGGAGGAGGAGGAGGAGATTGGATTTATACCCTGCCCTTCACTCGGAGTCTCAGAGTGGCTTACAAACTCCTTTCCTTTCTCCTCCCCACAACAGACACCCTGTGAGGTAGGTGGGGCTGAGAGAGCTCTTTCCAGAACTGTTCTTTCAAGGACAGCCCTGACAGAACTATGGCTTGCCCAAGGTCATCCAGCAGCTGCAACTGGAGAAGTGGGGGATCAAACCCGGTTCTCCCAGATTAGAGTCCGCACACTTAACCACTACACCAAATCACCTTTGCAGGGGCACCTAAACATCCCTAGAGGTAGCACCTCCTCCATGCACACAGCCCATTTCACCTCCTCCCTTTTTTGCCATTGGGTTGCAGCCAACGTATGGTGACCCCCTAGGCTTTTCAAGGCAAGAGACATTTAGGGTGACTTGCCACTGCCTGCAAAGCACTTCCATGATAGATCTGAGTGTCCCTATCCTGAAGTGCTTGTGGACCACGAATATGTTAAAAGCCAGTTTGGTATAGTGGTTAAGTGCGCGGACTCTAATCTGGGAGAACCGGGTTTGATTCCCCACTCCTCCACTTGCAGCTGCTTGGATGACCTTGGGCAAGCCATAGTTCTGATAAGAGCTGTTCTTGAAAAAGAGCAGTTTCTGTCAAGAGCTCTCTCAGCCCCACCTACCTCACCGGGTGTCTGTTGTGGGGAGGGGAAGGGAAAGGAATTTGTAAGCCGCTCTGAGACACCTTTGGGTAGTGAAGGGTGGGGTATAAATCCAATCTCTTCTCTTCTTCTTCTGTATAGCAACCCTGGACTTCCTTGGTGGTCTCCCATTCAAACACTGACCAGGGCTGGCCCTGGCTTAGCTTCTGAGTCCTGAGGAGACTGAGGAGGCTATTGTCATGGAATTAGGGCATGGATTGAGCCTCAGTTCTCTGTTAAACCTACGTGACTTTAATTTCTATAGCAATTGACCTCTAAAGTTGAATCTTTGGTTCTGTTTCCCAGGAGGCTTCAGGGCTCTGCTAAGCGCTGTGGCCTTCTGGTACCAATAACCCTATACGTGATTTTTGCCTCACACGGCTTTTACCTTTTGGAGTGTTTATACATTATCAAATTCTAAATAGATCTGTAACTAGTTTGACTCTGTTGAGTGAGCCTGACTTAACCCAGCTGTCCTCAACTTTCCTGATCCCAGACATAGAAAGGGCTGAGCTTTGCTGTATACATCAGAGACGTCTCTCAAATGCTTGTCACAGACTTGACTGACAGTTACATTAGCATCTGTGGTTGGGAAAGGGTACTTAATGTCTGAGTTGTTCTGGCTGGCCCCCCTTCCGTTGTTGCCCTTGCCAGAGCAACCAAGGATATCCTTTCTAGAATTAAAAGTGCCCTGTTTTACGCATTGGGGGGTTGTGCTGAAATATCCTGTGTTGAATACTGAAATGCTGTAGAAGTGTTTTCTGATTTAAGAGTGTGTAACGGAATTGAGCTTCGGTTTAGAACAACCGACTGTCTCTCTCTCTCGATGCGATTGGGAAGCCAGCTTCTCTCCCTCCCAAAATGAACACAGTCGGGACGGGAGTGCGTGAAAAGGTTCCCGCAGCCCTCATTTCCCCAACAGCTGACTTATGGAGACTCCGTAGGGTTTTCAAGGCAAGAGATGTTCAGAGGTGCTTTGCCATGGCCTGCCTCTGCATAGCAACCCGGGACTTCCTTCGTGGTCTCTCATCCAAACACCAACCAGGGCTGACCCTGCTTAGCTTCCAAGTCCTGACGAGACTAGTCTGGGCTATCCAAGTCAAGGCATTCCTCATTCCCCGCCCCTGTGAACCTTCAAGCATCCAGTCATCCCCAAGGTTACACAGCCACATTTGCCACAGAGAGCAAGCAACGGCGTCCTTTACCTTCCACACACAGCTTCTCGATCGCACGCCTCTCTCCCCGGCTGCAATGGGGGGGCAGACAGTAGCCACGGATGCTCCTACCGGTTCGAACTCGTGAGCTGAGGACATAGTTGGGGTCCAGGTCATCACCCCCCTACAAGAGAGAAAGGGGGGGAAACTTGAAGCAGCGCCACCCCAAGACTCAGAACCACATCCTTCCCCTGAGCCAGCTACTCGTGGGAGGCTCTGGGGAAGGGAGCCAAGGAGGATTTGGCAAGGCCTGAAGTCACCCGGCTCAGCTTTACGGCTGAAGATTCCCTCACGGCTCATTAAATCGCAGGTCAGGTGGCAGAGCCCTCAGCCCACGGCTCACAAGTTCACCACTGACTTCTCGGGCTAGGGTCGCTTATGAGGGAAGAAAAACCTAGTATTTTGCCAGCAGCAGAGCCAGGTTGCGGGTAGGGGACCCTTCCCTTCCAGAGCCTTTAAAGCAAGGCCAGCTTCTAGCCAGTGCTAGGTATGTAGTCCTGCAGAAGGCCACATTCCTGAGCAACTTTGTTTATATTCCCACAGAAGGGGAAGGACATAAGAAGAGCCCTGCTGGATCAGACCAGTGGTCCATCTAGGCCAGCATCCTGCCTCTCACAGTGGCCAACCAGTTCCTCTGGAGTGGCATCAACAGTTCACAGAGGCTGAGGCCTTCCCCTGATGTTGCCTTCCGGACATGGGATTCAGAGGTTGACTGCCTCTGAATGTGGAAGTTCCCCTCAGTCACCACGGCTGGTAGCCACAGACAGACTTATTCTCCCAGATTAGAGTCCGCACACTTAACCACTACACCAAACTGGATCACTCCTGTGTTTCTTCTATGCAAACAATGACATCAGCCTTCCAGGACTGCTCTTCCTTACAAGCCAACTACACTTGGGGGCAGGGGAAGAATCAATGAGTTGGAAGGGACCGCCAGGGTCGTCTAGTCCAACCCCCTGCACAACGCAGGAAATTCACAACTACCTCCCCCACACATACCCCGAGTAACCAAACTGGCCTGGAAGGAATTACTTCCTGCCCAAGGCTTCCTCTAAGCTGTGGAGTCTTGTGACCAAAAATGCTACTTTGTGAGCTACTGGCATTAAAGTTGTGAGCGAGCGATTTGACTACTGCATAAATTAGTTCGCTCGGGAGCCATCTTTCCTGAGCTAAGGCAAAAAATGTGTGAGCTGGAGGATAAAAATCTGTGAGCTAGCTCACGCTAACTCAGCTTAGAGGGAACACCGTTCCTGACCCCAAAGTGGCGATCGGCATTTCCCTGGGCGTGTAAGAAAGGGCCATGAGAACTAAGCACTGATGCAACCCTTCCTGCCCTCCCTTCTCGTGATCTGCCCACATTCACACAATCAGCATTGCTGTCAGATGGCCATCTAGGCTCCGCTTGAAAACCTCCAAAGACAGCCCACCACCTCCTGAGGAAGCCCAAAGACAATGGTTCATGTTGCACCCAGTGTTTGTTAACAGAAGAGTCCAACGCAAGGAGGCTTCACTCCCTCCGGTCTCTCTCCATGGGCATCACATGCCCATTTAAGAGGAACTATTCAGGGAAGACGGCGACCAATGGCCCCTGGCCAAGCACCCACACCACAGACAACGCAAAGACCCAGTATTTGCACCCACCCTTGTCTGCTGACCTAGGTCAGGGATTTGGTCTCGTAGACTGGTGATCCTGGGGGCAGACTCAGAGGTGAAAGATCAGTTGTGCTAACTGGTGACGGCCTCGGCCCCCCCGCACCTTTCGACGGGGTTATTTCCAGCCAACCTAGATGCTGATGAGATCAGCTAGGCGTTGGTACGGATGCACCGGAGCACTGCTGCAGATAAAAGGAGCTCTGCTCACAGAGTACGGCTTTCTTGCCTGCTCTTCTCCCCCCCCCCATTGCAGCCCCAGAGGCCCCCCAAATGCTGCTCTGGGGAAAGAACTGCCCTCTGCCAGCAGAAATCCTTCCATCTGCAAAACATCCCCCCGGCAGGCCTAAGCCACACTATACAAAACTAAGGCCAGAACAAAGTTTGAGGCCAGTGGCACCTTTAAGGCCAATGAAGTTTTATTCCGGGTCTAAGCTTTCCTGTGCGTGCCCACTTCTTCAGATACCATGCACACACAAGCTTATGAGAGCCAGTTTGGTGTAGTGGTTAAGTGTGCAGACTCTAATCTGGGAGAACCGGGTTTGATTCCCCACTCCTCCACGTGCACCTGGCTGGATGGCCTTGGGCAAGCCATAGTTTTGACAAGAGCTGTCCTTGAAAGAGCAGTTTCTGTCAGAGCTCCCTCAGCCCCACCTACCTCACAGGGTGTCTGTTGTGGGGAGGGGAAGGGGAAGGAGTTTGTAAACTGCTCTGAGACTCCCTTGGGTAGTGAAGGGCAGGGTATAAATCCAATCTCTTCTTCTTTTTCTATTATCTCACAGGGTGTCTGTTGTGGGGAGGGAAAGGAGTTTGTAAACTGCTCTGAGACTCCCTTGGGTAGTGAAGGGCAGGGTATAAATCCAATCTCTTCTTCTTCTTATGCCCAGAATAAAACTCTGTTGGTCTTATGAGGTGCCACTGGACACAAACATTGTGCTGCTGCTTCAGGCCAACACGGCCACCCACCTAAAGCCAAGGCCTGTCTCGTGCTTGCCGAAGAGCAAAGCACTGACGGTTTGTGCCATACAGGACTTTGCCAGAAGTCAGCCGTGTTACTAGAAATTGCAGACAGGAGCAGGACTAGCCAAGATTTTGTTAAGCGCATGCTATTTTTCCTGCGGATCAAACATGCACAGCTTTTCAAAGAGGCCTCTCTACCTTCAGGTGATCAGGATTCAAGTCCGTCTTATGCTGGTCCGAAGGCTTGTATCCCCCGTGGCGGTCCTCGATAATGGGATCAAAGAGTTCATGAAACACTTCGTAGCACTCTTCGTCGCCAGCCACACACCCAACGGTCATAATGTAGGGATGGCCTTTAGGAAGAACAACCCAGGAGAGAAGGATTTGGGTAGATGCTCAGGAACAAGTCAGGAGGACGCTCCATTCCCAGAGGGTAACACCACCAAGTGACAGACACACCACACTTTATACAACTGACACAATTTACAGTTTTTACATTAGAAGCCTTACGAAGTGCAAATAAGCCACAATCTGGTCAAGTAAAAGCCCAGTCTGGTAAGATTTTGCCATCAGAAAGTCCATTTAGGACTGAGATTCTTGGAAAACTGTTTTGTTTTGAACAATGAAAAAATGTTAAAGCAGCAGAAGGCTCTAGATAGCTATACTGGATAATGTTCAAGCCCCACAATTTTGAAGATGCTTCCTGTTCCCACCATACTAGCTTGCTCATGTTGACAAGAATCTTTTGCTTTTGGGCAAAAGGAAGGGCTTTGTAAGGTCATTTGGACAATTTGTCCACACAAGAGGCTATGATCTGGTAAAAAGACATTACTCAGCTTCCAAAAATCCCATAAAGGCTTCTTTTCACAATTTCCCCCAAAAGCCTTTTGCCTGCTTGTGCATATCCAGGGCTACATACACTCTGCCAAGAATACAGTTCTGCCCTGGACGATCCAAGTTCCTCCGCTAGTACACATTATACAAGTAGACCAAGACTCATCCCCCACCAAAATCTGGTTTTTTTGCAAAATAGTAAAAATGGCAAAAAGAACAAAGATGGGAAGGGAGCTACACCACCAGGCACGAAAGCCTTCTGAGATTTCAGCAGATATGGCCATACGGACTAGAAGCTTTACTCGTTTTATTTTTTGCCGTCAAGTCACGGCTGACTTCTGGTGAGCCCATGAGGTTTGCAAGGCAAGAGACTGCCAGAGGTGGCTTGCCATCGCCTGCTTCCACACAGTGACCCTGGACGTCCTTGGCGGTCTCCCATCCAAACACTAACCAGGGCCGACCCTGCTTAGCTTCCGAGATTTGATGAGACTGAGCTGACTGCCCAGGTCTCAAGCCTGAAACAAACTAGCCAAGTTCCTTAGAATTCCACTCTCGGTTCTCTACTAGGTACATTTTCTGCGCTCGCACAGAGTTGTGGTGTTCCTTAAAACTCCGCTCTGGTGAGGCAGGGCTCTGAGGGGGACTCGCTTCTGTTGGGAATCCACAAGATCTCATTTACACAGAACTGTTCCACAACCAGGATGGTAACTTACAAGAAGGCTTCTTTGGGAAGCTGAACGTCTGGAGGCCCGTTCGGAATTTTGACTCGGCAGTGATCTGACTACAAGACAAAGTCTCTCCCACCACCACACAGTGGTGTGGGTCGGGGTTCAACCCCCCCCCCCCGCTCACACAATTCCCTGTGCATGACCATGCCCAGGGCTTTTTTTGTAGAAAAAGCCCAGCAGAAACTCATTAGCATATTAGGCCACACCCATGACAGCACAGCTCATTAGCATATTAGGCCACACCCCCATGTTACCAGAAGTGTAGTCATCCAGCCACACCCACCTTTTGCTTCTTATTCTGCTTACCTTGTTTGTTGTCAAAACCCAGGGCTTTTTTTATAGCATGTTAGGCCACACACCCCTAATGTAGCCAATCCTAATGAGTTCCTGCTGTTGGGTGTGGCCTATTATGCTAATGAGTTCCTGCTGGGCGTGGCCAACTCGGGAGCCAGCCGGAACTCCATTCCTGTGCGTTCCTGCCCAAAAATAGCCCTGACCATGCCAATGCCTACAGGCCAAGGCAGACAGGGTCCATTTAGCTTACCATCTTCTTTCCAGTACTCATGACATCAAGATAACATTCCATCCCCTACTCCTTTCCTTGGTAGTGGTGTAAAGTACCATCAAGTCGCAGCCAACTTATGGCAACCCCCATAGGGTTTTCAAGGCAAGAGGTGTTCAGAGGTGGCTGGCCATTGGCCTGCTTCTGAGTAGCAACTGCGGTATTCCTTGGCCACCTCCAGTGTTCCCTCCAAGCTGAGTTAGTGTGAGCTAGCTCACCGTCTTTTAGCCTCCGGGCTCACACATCTTCGTCTTCGCTCAGGAAGGGATGACTCCAGAGCAAACTAACGTACGCAGCGGCCGAATCACCTGCTCACAACTTTCATGCCAGTCGCTCACAAAGCAGGACTTTTGCTCACAGCTTGGAGGGAGCACTGGCCCGCCTCCCATCCAAGTTCTAACCACGGCCAACCCTGCTTAGCTTCTAAGATCTGACAAACTGAGGCTGGGCTGGGCCATCTCTTTAAGCACGTGTTATTCAGAGTCACACTGCCTCTTGAGAACAGAGGTTCTGTTTAGTTCTCGTGGCAAGTATCAGTGCAGGGATTTAGCCTGCACCTGACTCAGTATCTCTGTGGCCCCTCGTCATCCCTTGTAATATAAAGAGGGGTGGTTTATGACTGTGTGTGGGAGGGGAACAACAAGGAAACGCCCCTATCTACAACTCCATCCATGCCCACACTATCCAGCCTAGGTTTTTTCCTATGGCCATTCTGCTAGCCAGCAGCGAGACCTTCACACAGCCAAGGTCAACCTAAATAAGAAGCCGTGAGGTGCGTCAGCTGGGTCACAGAGGGTTGCTTTTGGGTTTTTTTTTTTTACCAGGATTATCAACCCCCGTCTGAATGCAATCATCCAAGGTGACTCCACTGGGGGTCTGTCTGTCTCTCAGCTTCTGGTACAACTCCGGGGTCAAGACCTTAGCCATGTGATTGTTGTGGGCGCTCAGGTCCGGGTATTCCTCATCAGGAGGCAGTTTCTGGTTATTAAATGGGGCCATTTTGAGATCGCTAGAGTGACAAAGAAAGACACAAATACTGCAAGCATTAAAGACAGACCCACAAAGCCTCGCACCTGTATCTGCTCCCCCTCCCTGCTTAGTTTACCAAAGAAGTGCCACTAAAAAAAAAAGCCATTAAAACAAGCCAGGTTGCAGGTGGAAGGGGATTTTAAAAAGCAGCTTCCTTGTCTCCAAAGCTCGACTCTTTTTTTTTACGAAGCGAAAAACAAATTCTCTTGTCTGGCCTTACAGAGATTTAGCAGAGCCTTTACAGAATTTGGTTGGCGTTTGGCAATGCCTGGACGGTCCATCCATATGGGTGTGTGGGTTTTTCTTGTAAACCATAGCAACAACCTTCTGGTAGAGCAAGATCTTTGTGCCAAGGATTTAAAACAGCTTGGAATTTTTTAAAAAAATATTATTTTTTGGCGGCCCGGCGGAGCTCTTTTTTTCCCCCCCAATGCCATTTTCAAAGCAGCACTTCCTCGTTAAACCACAGAGGGAGAACAGACCCATCCGGTCCTTTTTACCTGGGTTGTCCACCCCAGTCTGAATAGCGTCATCCACGGTAAATCCGCTAGAAGTCTGTTTGCCCCTCAACTTGCGGTAGAGGTCCAAGGTCAGGACTTTAGCCATGTGATTGTTGTGGGCGCTCAGGTCCGGATACTCGTCCTCCGCGGAGTTTTTCATCTTCATGAGGTTGTGGCTGTTTGAGAATGGCATGGTGGGCACCTGACTGCAAGGAGCTGGGGGAGAAGGAACAGAGAGGGGAAATCTATCACCTGGCTCGCTCCGAGGCATCAGCTTGGCAGGCCGCCTCCGGAAAGGATCCGGGCCACAAAGCAAGGTCACCTTGCCAGCCACCGGCCCTGCCCACCTCGACACTGGGAGCTGGCGTCTCCGGCAGGTGGAGCGGACTGGCAGGTGCTTGGCAAACATAGCTCTCCTGGCCTCCTGCTGACCCAGGTGACGACACACCTGCACACCCCAGCTAGGAAACACACCCCCAGAAGCCAAAAGGACCCAGGGAGTTAAGAGACTTGCCCAAGGTCAGCGCCATCGAGCAGTGGCAGCGCCAGGCACAGAAAGCGGCTCCGACGCGCGTCCTTTCCCTTTTTCCCCTTCGTCTCAAGGGGTCACCTTCAAGGCAAGGGCATTTTCCTTGCGGCGAGGGCGGGCTTTCTGCAGCAGGCACCTCGAAGGCTGCCCGGGGCTCCCGTTTGTTTGCACAGAGAGAGAGAGAGCGCGGCGCGTTCCCAGGAGACTCGAGCTCCAGAGACCGCCCCTCGGAGCGCCGGGCTGGGCGGCCGAGAGACGCCGCGTCTCCGTCTCTGCAAGGGGCCTGGCTGCAGGAGGGCAGCTTCGCTGGGGGGGAAGGCGAAGGGCTGGGGCCGGCCTGCGTGCCGCGCTCAGCCATTACCCCCTATATATGGGTGGTGGCTCAGCGGCGCAGTCGCCAGGAGCAGGTGACCGGCTCTGCATCTCTCGGCTCCAGGCGCCAGAGGGGAAAGCGAAAGAGAGAGAGGCGGCGGGAGAACCGCCCGGGCTCCAAGCGCAGACCGTTGCGCCTCGCTCGGCCGGCCGGAGGACTCGCGGTCCCCTTCCCGCCAAGCCCGGCGGCGGCTGGAGAGCCCCGCCTCGCCGTCCTTGCACGCGAGGAGACCGGGAGCGAATGGCAACCCGAGTCCTCGCCCGAGGGGAGGCTGCACGGCTCCAGTCGACCGCCTCTCCGAGCGGAGCGCTGTCGGCCAGGGAAGGGGGACCCGATGCCCGCAGCCTTCCCTTCCAGCCCACCTCAATTATATAACGAATTCCTCCGCTGGTTTAAAGCCTTGGCCGCGGAGCCGTCCCCTGCAAACACCCTGCTAAATGCCTGCTAATCTGGATTTAGAGGGGCCGCCTCACGCGGACCAGATAACCACAGTGGGGGGGGGGGAGAAGAGAAATACAGCCCCCCCCTTTCTCCTTATGCTCCAGGCGTCCATATTATAAGCTGGTCTACTCTGATCTCCTCCTCCCCATAGCAAAAAGAGCTTTCACACCCGATCATCTCCCCCATCACCACCAAAAATGGTACTTCGAAAACGCAGAAGGAAGTCCTCTTTTCCCCCCTCCTGGATTTTTTTTTAAACGGGGGGGAATCCGACCGGTCTTTCTCCTAAGCAACCCCATAACATCCTCCTCCTCCTCCCCTCAAACTAAAGAGAGCTGCCGCAGCTGGTCCCAAACACTTACCGGGAGCGTCAGAGAAACCGCAAGACTAGCCCTTATTATTACAATTTTCCTTCCCCCTTAGCCTCTTGCAGCCCCACCGCGCTCCCAGAAAGACCTGCCCGGAGTGGAACCTCTCCCCCCGCCTTCGCATCCCTTTTATACACCGCCAAAGCCGGCTTCCCATTGGTTGATAATCCAGTTGCATGAATCTGTCACTGCTGCTAATAATCTGTTTTTGAATCCTATTTCAGGGGGGGGGGGGGGGGGGTTTTCTCCCCTTTGCTCTTGCCCACTTTTAATGCCCCCCCCCTGTTTTGCTGTCAGGTCTCCCGGTCAGATGTTTAGGGTAAAGGGGGGGGAGGCGACTGAGTCCCAGAGCCCAACTCTGGACAGGCAAAGCAAAAGACCTTCACAGGGGTTCTGCTGCGAAGGGGCTGTGAGGGATGCTGCGATCCAAGCATGCTTACTTGGGAGGAAATTTTTCTTGGATGCTGCAGCGGGGCTGACTTCTGAGTAAACGGGTCCGGGATCCAGCGGCATGTGATATCAGATTCCACAAATGGGTTTGGGGTGTTTTTTTTAGAAAGCTCTAAATTGCATCTTCGACATTGAGGTATGGACTTTTACCTGGAATCCACTTCATCAGATGCATGAAGTGTCACTTTCGATTGGCATATATGCATAGAGCACAGAGTGCAAAAACTGGGAATGAAGACTGCCGGCTTTAGGAGCTGATTTCTTCCAAGGGCTTTTCCCCTTCTCTAATTTTTGGGTCTATTACCAATTTAACAATTACTTTTTTTTTTAAGGGCTGAAATATGAACGACCTTTAAGGGACTGGAGCGAGCCTGACTTAACAATCATGTGAGCGATGAACTTCCTCTGGGTATGAACGTCATCGAGGCAATAAAGCAGGGCATTTCTGGCTCAAACCCAGCTCCCGGCGAGTTTATCTGACATCTGCCAGGACCCGTGATCCCAATGGGACTTTCTCTCAAGTCACGGTAGACTGCAGTCTTAAATCCGCACAGAAGAAAGATTGATCGATCGATTGCTTTTTAGCGTGGTTCAAAGACTGCCTGGTTTTTGTCTTGGGTCTTTAAGATCCCCCCCATTCTCCCCGTGAAAGCTTTGCATTGTACGAGCGGCGGTGGTTTTTGAAGCGGTCACTGCGGTTGCTTGAAACGGCTCCTGTCTCTTTAAGGGCCGCACAGAGAGACCAACAAAAAAAAGCGCTTCTGAATTTTAATAGGGAAGAAGGCATTTCGGCAGGTGCAGCCGAGACCGGGTCAGCAACTAATTTTTAACAGCGGACAACTTTCTTTTAACTCCTTCCGCTGCAAGCCAAAAGCGGTCAAGGTCTTCTCAGAATTCTTCTTGCCTGTATCAGAGCCTCTTCTCGCTGCTGTCTGTAACCCTTGGCTTATGCATCATAAACAGTCCCCCCCCCAAAAAAAACCCACATTTGTTGATGTTCAAATGGACGAGGAGAGAATTAAGGAGCCCTTTGTGCATCTCTGGAAAAAGTGACTAGAAAGAAGAATCAGGGTCTTTGCTATCGAGGAAAAGTGGAGGTTTAGCTACAGGCATTAGCAGAGGATAGCCTTTGTGAGCTCTACCCACTCATTGCTGCTGCCCATTGTTAGCCACACTGGGTGGTTCAAAAGCTGGTAAGTATACTGGGCCACTGATGGCCAGGATACCATCCAGCCCTCTTTTCATAAGCAGAATGATCAGATGTTAAGGGGGATGGAGAGAAATAGAGTTCTTATGCCTTTAAGAGCCTGGAACAGAGAATCTTGCCAGATGTCTATACAGCTATTAAAGGTACAGGAGCCCTGGCCCCTTCTGGTTTTGGAGACGGGCATAAGGAAAGCTGCACAGCATCAAAACAGTGGTCCATGTAGCCCAGTGCTTGGGTTCACAGAGTGGCCAACCAGCTGCCCTGGACGGACCACCAGAAACCAGGGAGAGAGAAGAAGAGATTGGATTTATATTCTGCCCTTCCACCGGAGTCTCAGAGCGGTTTACAATCTCCTTCCCTTCATCTCCCCATAACCGTAAGACACCCTGTTGAGGTAGGTGGGACTACTCTTGAGACAACAGCTCCGACAGAACTTGTGACTGGCCCAAGGTCACCCAACAGCTCTATGTGGAGGAGGAGTGGGGAATCAAACCCAGTTCTCCCAGATCACAGTCTGCACTCCTAACCACGACACCAAACTGGCACTGTAAGCTGGGGGGGGGGGAGAGAATGTCCTGTCCTTTTAATGGAGGCTTAAGGCATGGAAACTTTGTGGCCTGGAGGTAAAGCACCTGGCAAATAGCCTCCCTAGTTTGGATCTCTATTAAGGGGAGGCAGGACATTTCATTTTAACCCCTTCTGTTCCATTTTTCTCCAGGTTTTCCTTGACCAGTCTGAATGAGCAGCTAGGGATTTAACAGAAGAGAATGAATGTTTCCCGGAAGTTCAGCTTTGGAATGCAACACCCACTAGAGTTTGGGAAGGTGACCCCCACCGGCTAATGAGAGAGGATGCAGCTGATGCAAGATTAGCTGCTAGAGTTACTGTTTGCTTCCAAAATGCTCTGCTTGTATGTTAAGTAAATAAAGAAGATATTAGGAAGGCTCCAAGTGCTCTTTCATCTGAAGGAAACTAACCCTGCAGTGCTGACTCTGGAATTTCTTGTTGTGGGGAACTCATAGCAATACAGAGAGAAGTAGGACAGGTACCTTCCTCTTTCCATCTGTAGAAATTCGACAGGTACAGCATTCCTTGTTCCTAAGCCTGCACCTTGAAATCCACAGCTGCATCTGATTTTTTTTTTAACCCAAAGGCTTGTTTAGTACAGACCCTTATCTGTGTTGGATGGAACGCCGCATGGTGTAGCCCAAACTTGGAAGTTGCACATGGTCAGTATTTATTTATTTATTTCATTAGGCTTCTATACCACCCTCCCTGCGAGCGTACTTGGATGGGAGACCACCGAGAAAGGCTCTGTAGAGGAAGGCAGTGGTGGGCCACCTCTGCTTCTCAATTCCCTTTGGCCAGTCATAAGTTCTTTCAAAGCTGTTCTCTCAAGGGCCGTTCTCTCACAGCTCTCTCAGCCCCACCTACCTCACAGGCAGTGTTCCCTCTAAGCTGAGTTAGTGTGAGCTAGCTCACAGTTTTTTAGCCTCTGGCTCACTCATTTTTGTCTTAGCTCAGGAAGGATAGCTCCAGATCAAACTAATTTATGCAGCAGCCAAATCACCTGCTCACAACTTTAATGCTAGTAGCTCACAAAGTAGAATTTTTGCTCACGGGGCTCCATAGCTTAAAGGGAACATTGCTCACAGGGTGCCTGTTGTGGGGAAGGGAAAGAAAAGGAGATTGTAAACTGCTCTGAGACTCCTTTGGGTAGTAAAGGGTGGTGCACAGATCCATCTTCTGGTTTACACTGTGTTTACTAGGATACAAGCCCCACTGAGTTGGGGGGGGGTGTCTCTCCCGAAGGGTTGTCAACAGCACTGGAGGAAAAAGTCCTGTCCCTTTAAGAGATGCTTGTTTGTGTGTGTTGCTGTCAAATTGCTTCCAATATGGCAACCCTATGAATTAATGGCCTCCAAAACATCCTACCTACCATTATTACCTTTCCAGTGACTCTTGTCTTCTCATGATGTGACCAAAGTATGATAGCACAAACAGATGCTTACCGGGATGTTAAATACCAAGTGATGTTACTCCCCTCCACGCCCTGCCCATTTCCACACATTAAGCCTCTGTTAAAGGGACAGGACACCCCTCTAAGCCTGTTAGCCATTCTATCCTCTCCCACAGGTGTGTGTTTTCCTGGCCCCTGTAGAGCAAACTGGTTTGCACCCCATGGTATGATGAACTGAACGAAGCACTGAACAGCGGCAATAAGGAAGTATACCTGTAGGTGTTTGCAAGACTCAGCCGTCCTTTGACATTTAGATAGGAACATAACAATAATGCTTTTGTCAGCTGCTCCATTGAATCAGATCTAGTTGCATCTAAAGTTACAAAGAAACGCAAGCCCCGATGGGATGGTAGATAAAAAGTATCTTCAGAATCAGGCCAACAGCTTCCTAGTTCCCTTCAGATACAGGGCAACATGGCCTCAAGTTTGGTTCCCGTGTTTCAAAGAATATCAGGCTTGGTCTCCAAGGCCTTCTGCAGTTTTAAGAATTGCAGAAGGTAGAGAAGTTTTGCCCAGCAGACATGATGACCCATGAACAATTAAAACAGGAGCCCAGTGCGGCCTTGAAGACGAACAGAATTTATTCCGGCTTCAGCTTTCTTCAGTCACAGCACAGTTCATCAGATGAACCGATGTGTATGTCCACAGTAGGTACAGACATCTGTATTCCAGTGCATCTGATATACTCCTGAAAGCTGAAGGTGGCATAAATATTGCTAGTCTTTAAGATGCCACTCGACCTCTGTTCTACTTTGCTGCAAGGGGATAGCAGTGTTAGGCTGTTATAGCAGAATTAAACAAAAATCTAGCAGCATCTTCTTGTTTAGTGTTTAAGGAACTGCTAGATTTTCGTTTCACCTTGCTGCAACAGGCTAACACAGCTAACCCTCTGCTATTGAAATCGTTATTAGGTTAATGATGCACATGGGGACCGTTTTTAATATTTTAAAACATGATTTCATTTTCTTGAAAGAATTATTACAGCGGTTTTGGTTTAGATTCAGGTGGGTAGCCGTGTTGGTCTGAAGCAACAGAGCAAAGTTTGAGCCCAGTGTAGGGTTGCCTGGTCCATCTGCATCCCCAGTGGGGGACTTTGGGAAGTGTTACTGGAGGGGGCGGGGCATCCCCAACGTGATGATGTCACATTGGAGATGCCCCAGCTCCAAGCTCCTCCCCCGCGGGGATGGTCCCACCAGCTGCGTGCACTTAAAGGGGTCCCTTTCAGTGCCCGCAGCCGGAGGGCCTCACCCACCCAATCTCTGAGAGGGGTGGCTGCAGGTGTTGGGTCTTCAGGCGAGGCTTCCCCAGCTGGCCAGGCAGCAGGTAGAACCCCCCAAGAAGTGGGTAACCCCCGCCAAACCAGGGGGTCTGGCAACCCTACTCCAGTGGCACCATTAAGGCCAACAAAGTTTTAACTCTGGGTATCAGCTTTCGTGTGCTTCGTATCTGAAGAAGCGGGCATGCACGTGAAAGCTTATACCCAGAATTAAACTTTGTTGGCCTTAAAGGTACCTCTGGACTCAAACTTGGTTCTGTTTTGTTTTCGTTATTTGGGTCACTTCCTGTTTGAGCAGGAAGTACTTTTACACCACTGGCGCCCCCTAGCATCCACTTGGGATGAAATTGTCAGGGATTCCCCCACTCTCGTTCCCTAACAAAAAGTTTGTTTATTTAATTCCCTAATTTATATCCCCACCCTTCTCCCCAGTGAGGACTGTTCACATAGTTCTTTTCTCCAGTTTATCCCCACAACTCCCCTATGAGGGTTAGGCCAAAAATATGTGAGTGGCCCGGATCACACAGCAAGCTTCCATGGCAGAATGGGAATTTGAACTTGGGTCTACCAGATCCTAGTCTGACACTCTAACCAAGACCCCACACTGGTTTAGAGTGATAGGAGGAAGCATCCTGGCTTTATATGAAACCAATAGTGTGTTCCTATGCAGAATTACACCCTCAAACACCAGAGGCCTCCTTAAATGGAATCAGACCCTTGGTCCATCAAGGTCAGTATCGTATACTCAGCGTGGCAGCAGATCTCTATGGTCACAGAGAGAGGCCTTTCACATCACCTCCCTCCTGGTCCTTTGAACTGGAGATGCCTGGGATTGAACCTGGGACCTTCTGCATGCCAAGCAGATGTTCTGCCACTGAGCCACAGCCCCTTCCCAATGGGGAGTCAATGAGTTTTAAAAGGTAAAGGTTCCCTTGCTTGAAAGCCAGTCGAATCCAACTCTAGGGTTGCGGTGCTCATCTCCGTTTCAAAGCCGAAGAGACAGCGCTGTCCGAAGACATTTCCGTGGTCATGTGGCCAGCATGACTAAACACCAAGGCACACAGAACGCTGTTACCTTCCCACCAAAGTGGTACCTATTTATCTACTTGCAATTTCTTGCTTTCGAACGGCTAGGTTGGCAGGAGCTGGAACTAGAGACAGGAAGAAGAAGAGAGAAGAGATTGGATTTATACTCTGCCCTTCACTATCCAAAGGTGTCTCAGAGCGGCTTACAAACTCCTTTTCCTTCCCCTCCCCACGACAGACACCCTGTGAGGTAGGTGGGGCTGAGAGAGCTCTTGACAGAAACTGCTCTTTTTCAAGAACAGCTCTTATCAGAACTACGGCTTGCCCAAGGTCATCCAGCCAGGTGCATGTGGAGGAGTGGGGGATCAAACCCAGTTCTCCCAGATTAGAGTCTGCACACTTAACCACTACACCAAACAGGCTGGGGGCATAAATAGTATATAAGAATGGATAGAGGCAGGCCCATAGCCAGGAGATGTTTTTAGCTTGGGGGGGGGGGATTTAAATTTTTAAGGGGGCAGTTAAATTACAGTTAATTAAATTAATCTGAATGCCTGTCTTTAAAGCCCCTCCTTTCAAGGGACAGGGCAGCAAGCGTGTCAGTTCCTAGGGGAAAAACTGCTCAGAGGGCATTTAATTGCCTTCAGGAGGCATTTAAATGCCTTTTGAGTTGCCTTCCACAGGGCAAGAAAGCTTATAAGGGCACTCAGGAGTGGCATCTCCGACAACCCCCTTTCTGCTAGCCCAGTACCACCTAGGTCATGGTCAAAAATAAGTTTTCTGGTATGGCTATTTGTGGGGCGAGGCTTTTAATTAGGGAGGCAGGGCCCCAAAGTGCCCCACTGTAGTTATGGGGCCTGGATAAAGGGATCCTTGTGTATGTACATAAAACTGCCTGTACAGGTGTCAAGAAAGCAAGGGGTTGGGTGGGGGATCAATTTTTGAACAAAACTGGAGCACGTGGCCCTAAACCTGTCCCTTACCTGCCTGTGCCCCAGTGTTGTTTACCTTTTTCTTCCTACACAGCTCAGGCACAGGGAGTGACCCTGGCTGAGAAAGTGAAGCTGAATGCAAAGGAGTGAAGCTGGATATAGGGTTACCGGCAAGCTGGGGGGGGGGGATGTCCTCTGGCTTTGTTCTCTTCCTCTCCCAACCCTGCGGCAACCTGCATTGAAGGGAGTACAAGCAAAATGTTTTATCTCTGTGCTTGAGGGCAGGCACCACCGCAGAGCAAGGAACGGAACAGCAAGGGGGCAGAAGCAACTCCTGCTTTGTAATAGCATGAAGAAACCTCTCCCCCCAAAACAGCACAATGATTGGAAATGTTGTGCATAGAAAAATGTGATCAGAGTAAGCCTGTCTGGTGGGGAAATAAAATAGATGCCCAGCGGCACCGTGAAGACTAACTACATCCCACCTGTTTGGTGGGAACATCTGCTAATTGCTTTGGTTGGAAGACATCCCTGTCACTTAGATTTGTCTGCTTTCCCCCCTAGTTGCCTTGCACGGCTGTGAAAAGTACTCAGCCCAAGCTCACACCAGCTATTTCCAGAAAATATCTGGGAATGAATAAGTTTCATAATGTGAATGATCAGAGGCAGAACACTAAAGAGGGGATTCTGTTTGGATAGACACATAAACCATAGCTACATGCAGCGCTTTTTTTCTGGGGAAACAGGCCGGAACAGAGTTCTGGAACCTCTTCATTCTTAAAAAAAAAAAATTTAAAGTCTTTTTTAAAAGTGTTTAAAAGTTCTTGATTTTTCAGTATACAGATTAAAAACTTTATTTCCCTCTTGAGAGTTCTGGCACACACATACCCCCCCCCCCCAAAAAAAAGCCCTGGCCACATGGAACTTTAAATCTTAATCTCTGACCATACATCCCTCAAAGATGGCAATTCTATGGTTCTAATACCTCGCTGTCCCAGCGTATTAAAAGGTATCAAAGCTCCATCCGCCAGCAAACTTGCAAACTCCCTAAGAGCATCTGCAGAATCCGCAGCCGGCCCACCTTCTTCTCTTGCATCAGCCCATCTTAGTGTCCCCCGTGGTTTAATTATAATTGTTGTGCATTACAGTCCCTGTATATCAAGGGCCGTGATAGTTTGGCTGTTTCGTCTGGGGCCTCTGCTGAGATGGGACGCTGCCTTTTCCGATGGCTATTAGTAACAAGTTGCTACTAGAAGGTGGCATTATATTGCCTCGGCCGGCTGTCCTGTTGAATTATAGAGCAGGTGGAGCTGAATTATAGAGCAGAATGCAGGTTTGCAACCAAATACAGAGTCTTCGGGTAATTGTTCCAAAGATTTCTAACGCTGAGCTGGAGGAGGAGAGAAACCATAGATGTTACTCATGGGCCAGGCCATTAACTTCCCAGGTGGCTTAATTATAAATGTTATGCAATGCTGCAGGTAAAGAGGTGTTGCTGGCGTCTTTGCAATGGTGCTGGAGAATCTAACTGACCCTCTCCTGTGCAGAATTTGGTGTCTCCAGGCTGGGGTTGCCAGCTTTGAAACTGGTCCCTCAAATATCCGTTTGATCGGCAGGAATTATCAGGTGATGTTTTTTCGCTTCATCCCATGAAAAGCTTCAACTGCCCTTTTCAGCATATTAAACCTCAGTCATTTATGCACTTATTTCATATATACTACCACCATTACCATTCTCCCCTGCGGAGACCCAAAGTGGTTTACATTGTTCTCCTCTGCTCCATTTTATCTCACAACAACCCTGTGAGGAAGGCTAGACAGCAGACTGTGGGTGTATGGCTGGCCCAAGGTCACCTAGCTACCATGAAGAGTGGGGATTTTAACTTGGGTCTCCCAGATCTTCACCTGACACGCTAACCACTACGCCACACTGGCAATGAAAGCTACAGGACTTTTTTTCTTTCCTGTCCAGTTGGCAACATTTTTCCGAGCCTATTGTAATGAATGGATTAAGGCATCTGCAAAGGAATTGGCTGCCGTAATAAAGTGGAACGTTTATGAACAGTCCAATCAACAGCCTAGGTCAGCCTCCCAAGACGTTTTATCAGCTCTACGGAGATCTGCCCAGTTTCAATCCCATGTTCTACATTTTTGCTCAGTGAGTAGGGGCTAGATGGCCATCTGACAGCAATGCTGATTCTGTGAACGTTGGCAGATCATGAGAAGGGAGGGCAGGAAGGGTGGCATCAGTGCTTAGTTCTCGTGGCCCTTCCTTACATGCCCGGGGAAATGCCGATCGCCACTTTCGGGTCAGGAAGCAATTTTTCTCCAGGCCAGTTTGGCCAGGGATCCTGGAGGGGGTTTTTTTGGGGGGGGGCCATCTTCTGGGCATGGAGCAGGGGTCACTGAGGGTATGGGGGGAGGTAGTTGTGAATTTCCTGCACTGTGCAGGGGGTTGGACTAGATGACCCTGAAGGTCCCTTCCAACTCTGTGATTCTATGTGAAAGAAGTACTAGGACTGCGTAGGTTGGAAGACTGTCTGAACAGTTTAGGGGAGGGGCCATGTCTCAGAGGCAGAACATGTGCTTCACATGCAGAAGGTCCCAGCCCAGGTTCAATGCCCGGCATCTCCAGGTCAAAGGATCAGGCAATCGGTCATGTGAAAGATCTTCACCTGAAACCCCGGAGAGCCACTGACAGTCTGAGAAGATGATATTGACCTTGACAGAACAAGGGGATGACTCAGTATAAGGCAGGATCACGTGTTCAGCAGGCAAATACATTTGGCCAGAAGTATCTGGGAATAGAGGCAGATGGTTTCCTACCACTTCCACGGGTATACCCCTACCCAAGGTCATTCTTCCGTGACAGAACAAAAACATGGAGCAGACCTGTGCCCAAATTAGGATTTTTCCAGACATAGGCTGCAGTCACACGGAGCAGTAGCCACGCTATTGCGACGGAAGATAGGCGGATTTTCCGGGTGCGATCTCACCGCCACATCTGGGAAGCGTAGAGCTCCTGTGGCGAACCCGAGGCTTTCCTCCGAAGATGAGCGGTTAAAAACTAGTACCTCGGAGGTACTAGTTTCCGGAAACCGCGGGGCAAGGGCGGGCGTCTGATCGCGTTTCCGGTGGCATCCGGCGCCCGCCCATGCCCCATTGCAAAAAGGTTTTTTTCCCCCGAAGTCTCCAAGGATGCGCACAAGCACCCAACGGGGCATGCGCATACTTCAGGTTAAAAAAAACCAACAACCCCGTTTGCCGTGCCGTGCCGCTTCTTTGGCGCATCGTGTGATCGGCATCTCCCCCCTAACCATGGGACCTCGACGGGACCGCGAGGGGACCCCTGATCGCGCAGTCACGCGTTATTTCACTGCGGGGCAAACAGCCATGCCTCTCCCCCACGATATCCGTCCGTGTAACCGGGGCCATACTCAATCTATGGCAACCCTTTCCTGAGGTTTTCAGGGCAAGAGACATTCAGAGGTGGCTTGCCATTGCCTGCCTCTGCGTAGCAACCTTTTTTGTATTTTTCATGTGTAGAAGAAGAAGAAGAGATTGGATTTATACCCCGCCCTTCACTTGGAGTCTCAGAGCGGCTTACAAACTCCTTTCCCTTCCCCTCCCCACAACAGACTCCCTGTGAGGTGGGTGGGGCTGAGAGAACTCTGACACAAACTGCTCTTTTTCAAGGACAGCTGTGCCAGAGCTTGTGACTGACCCACGGTCACATCAGCAGCTGCAAGTGGAGGAGGGGGGAATCAAACCCGGTTCTCCCAGAGTAGAGTCCGCACACTTAACCACTACACCAAACTGGTGTACGTGTGTGTACACCTGGAAGTCATGGCGACTTCTGGCGACTGACCCCTACTGGGGCCCTGGAGGATAGTCAGAGAAGTGGCTGAACAAAGCCTGCCTCGCTCCTCCAAAACGGCTGGTGTTCCAAGGAGGTCTCCCATCCAAGTACTTGCCAGCGTCCACCCTGCTTAGCTCCCAAGATCTGATGAGATCGGGCTTGCCTGGGCCGTCCAGGTCAGGGCTACAACTCTGGACTTTCTTCGTGGTCTCCCATACAAACATACGGACCAGGGCTGACCCTGCTTAGCCCCCAAGATCTGAGGAGACTGGGCAGAAGTGGTTTGCCATTGCCTGCCTCAGCAGCATGACCCTGGACCTCCTTGCTGATTCCCCATCCAAATACTAAACTGGGCCAGCTCTGCTTAGCTTCTGAGATCAGTACGATCTGGCTAGCCTGGGAGATCCAGGTCAGGGCACTCCTTTGATGTAGAGGGGTGATTATTGGAGAATGTCTTTGAACCAGAATGGAATCCCGTGTGAAAATCGTACATGGGACTCTTTCTCCATGCTTGCTAGTTTTAATTTTGTTTTTAAGCACTGATGAAAGGCAGATGCATGTAATCACATAGAAGAAGAAGACAACGACGATGACAAGACTGGATTTATACCCCACCCTTCACTACCTAAAGGAGTCTCAGAGCGGCTTACAAGCTCCTTTCCCTTCCCCTCCCCACCACAGACACCCTGTGGGGGTAGGTACATACAGTTTTAAGATTGAACAATTAAGTGATCCCTGGTTCCACCTGAAAAGTGATCCCTGGCTCCCCCTCCAAATTCAGTATTTCACTACATTCCTGAGCTTTAAAAACTGTTTTTGAGAAACCCTGCATTAAGAAACCTTGACTTCCAGGACCCCTTTGGTGTATTATTGTTAAAGGTAAAGGTTCCCTTGCTCGAAAGCCAGTCGAATCCGACTCTAGGGTTGCGGTGCTCATCTCCGTTTCCAAGCTGAAGAGCCAGCGCTGTCCGAAGACGTTTCCGTGGTCATGTGGCCGGCATGACTAAACGCCAAGGCGCACGGAACGCTGTTACCTTCCCACCGAAGTGGTCCCTATTTATCTATTTGCAATTTCTTGCTTTCGAACTGCTAGGTTGGCAGGAGCTGGAACTAGAGACGGGAGCTCACTCCATCTTGCGGCACCCGGGTCTCGAACTGCTGAACTACTGACTTTCCACAGCCTGCAGTTCAGCGTCTTAACCACTTGAGCCACCGCAGACACAAATAGCCTTATACCCAGTCAGACTATTGTTTTGTCTAGGTCAGTATTGTCTGCTCTGACTGGTGGTGGTTCTCCAAGGTCTCAGGCAGAGGTCTTTCACATCCCCTCCTGCCTGATCCTGTTTCAATTGCAGAAGCCAGGGATTTGAACCTGGGAGTTTCTGTATCCAGAGCAGATGCACTGTTGTTAAGCCACAGACGCTCACTGGGAACATAAAAGTGAAATTATATCCAACAATGACCAGCTGGAGTACATATCTGTTGAAGGGAGCTTTGAATCTCCAAAGCTCATAACCTGGAAATCTTGTTGGTCTCTAGATGGTATTGGATTTGAATCTATGGCCCCAAGGTGACAACTGTTACACTGAGAGTAGTGTTAAAGCAAAACACGGTATACAATACCGACAGGGCTTTTTCCCCCCTGGGGGGGATGCGGTGGAATGGAGTTCCAGAACCTCTTCCTGGAAACAACGTTCTAAAAAAATGTTTAAAAGTTCATAATTCCTTTCTATTTACTCCACCATTTCCTGTGACTGCCGGCACCCATTGGTGAGTGCAAAAGGGGATTGTCCCAGATGAACCTGCTTGCCACTCAAGAAAGGTCCTTCCTGCCAGTCAAAACCATAACAGCTATATTGTTTCTAAACATTGTTGGACCGCCCCCCCCCCCC
>NW_015170282.1:1054261-1085182 GCF_001447785.1 Gekko japonicus | reverse complement strand
ATTCCTGCCCAAAAATAGCCCTGGATCAGTCGGCGTTAGGCACCGAAAGCAAGACCCGAAAAAGAACCAAGGAAGTTGGTGACATGTCTAAAGTTTGGAAACTGCTTTAAAGTTGAGGTAAGTCCGTAGCGCGTGAAAATAATATTGTTTCAAAGACTCTTGTGTGTTTCTTCTTCATTTCCCTCTTGAGCGTTCCGGCATCTCTTTTTCCAGGAAAAAAGCCCTGGATACAGAGTTACATTTAAACAGAGTAGTCAATTCTATTGCAACTTAAAAAATAAATAAATAAAAAAGACATTCAAGGCACAGATTGCAACTTATGACTGAACACATGAGGCAGCCTTAGCACCTCCAGTTAAAAAGACCAGGCATTAGGTGAGGTGAAAGACCTCCACCTGAGACGCTGGAGAGCCACTGCCAGTCTTAGGCAACAGTGACCTTGAGGGACCAAGGTCTGATTCAGTATCAGGCAGCTCCATGTGTGTACTTTGACATGCAATGACTCTCCAGGGTCTGAGGCTGAGCTCTTACACATCACCTACTTTGTTGTTCTTCAGTCGCACAGTCGAGTCTGACTCTTTGCGACCCCATGGACCAGCTCCCGCCAGGCCTTCCGGTCTTCCACTGTCCTCTGAAGTTTGCTCAACTTCATGTTCGTTGCATCAATGACACTGTCTAACCATCTCATCCTTTGCCGTCCCCGTCTTCTTTGACCTTCAATCTTTCCCAGCATCAGGGTCTTCTCCAGTGAGTGCTCCCTTCTCATTTGGTGGCCAAAGTATTTGAGCTTCAGTTTCATTATCTGGCCTTCCAGGGAACAGTCAGGGTTGATTTCTTTTAGGATTGACTGATTTGTTCTTCTTGCAGTCCAAGGGACTCTCAAGAGTCTTCTCCAGCACCATAGTTCAAAAGAATCTATTCTTCGGCGCTCGGCCTTCCTTATAGTCCAACTCTCGCAGCCATACATGACTACTGGGAATACCATTGCTTTGACCATGCGGACTTTTGTTGGCAGGGTGATGTCTCTACTTTTTATCATGCTGTTTAGGTTTGCCATCGCTTTCCTCCCAAGGAGCAGGCGTCTTTTAATTTCATGACTGCTGTCACAGTCTGCGGTGATCTGGGATCCCAGGAACGTGAAGTCTGTCACTACGTCCACGACTTCCCCTTCTATTTGCCAAGGAGTGATGGGGCCGGATGCCATGATCTTAGTTTTTTTGATGTTGAGCTTCAAGCCCACTTTTGCGCTCTCCTCTTTTACCCTGAGCAAGAGGCTCTTGAGGTCCTCTTCACTTTCTGCCATTAGAGTCACCTACTACTTAGTCCTTTTAACTGGAGATGCTGGGGATTGAACCTGGAACTTTCTGCATGCCAAGCAGAGGCTCTTCCACTGAGCCACAGCCCCTCCCTCAAGGAAGTGATATATGTACTGCAACAGCTCCAAGCTCCCTTGCTTACGTATTACACTAAAGGAAGTCGTGGATTATTGCAGTGTTTAGAAACCCACAATATTCAGAGCATGGAATGGTTGAGCAAGCCTTGAGATGTCTGCCCTAATCCAACTCCCTCCCCTTTACGGTGTCCTTTCAATGACCCTTACAGTCCAAATCCTCTCAGACAAGCAATTGCCTGCCACTTACATGCAGGGAAAACACACACTCACAAACTGCAAAGGTTTGTTTTCCTGAAGGGGGTGATTTCTAGAACACTCTGGGCTTAAAAAAAAATTAATCAGAGGCCACTAGGCCGCTTGCATTTCCTAACGGATAGGATCCTGCTTAAGTCTGAGTGAGATAGATGCTTGTCTTGGCGTGGAAATGACGAGAAGTTGGCAGGATGGGACTGCCGCTTCTTGGCAGATTAATTCACACAGTGCGTTGGGGTGGTGGAGGTGGAAAATGCCGCATCGCAGCACACACCAGGATGGAAATCAATTGCTTGGATGTTAGCACTTCCCTCTTCTAAAACGGCAAACGGTTCTCTAGCCATCCTCATGCGCTTCCAATAGGATTAGCGTTCCTTCTGAGGTATGACCTGTAATGGGGTGCCAAAGCGGTACCGTTCCTGAGCAGCCCTACACTGAGAAATGGAGCTGCTGGAACGTCGCCAGGCACGGAACTAGAAGCTTCCCCTGATTAATTTGTATGCAGTGAGCAGCTGCTAAAAATGGCAAATTAAGGTGGCCGGCTTTCCACCAGCCTCTGAAGATGTGCTTTGAACAGGAATGTTTTCATCAGCGATGTTTTCCACAGCACACAGATCAATGCAATTGCTCGCTTCGTGTCTGCGGAGGCCAGTGGGAAAAGTTGGCAACTCACGGTGGTGGTGGAAAGTGCAGTCAAGTCACAGCCAACTTATGATAAAGCCATCGATAAACAGAGATGGCTTGCCACTGCCTGCATCTTGTGTACCAACCCTGGACTTCCTTGGTGGTCTCCCATACAAGTACTAACCAGGGCTGACCCTGCTTAGCTTTCAAGAGCTGACAGGAGTGGAATAGCGTGGACCAGGGCTATTTTGGGGCAGGAACACACAGGAACGGAGTTCCGGCTGGCTCCCGAGTTGGCCACGCCCAGCAGGAACTCATTAGCATAATAGGCCACACCCAACAGCAGAGACTCATTAGGATTGGCTACATTAGGGGTGTGGGGCCTAACATGCAAAGGAGTTCCTGCTACAAAAAAGCCCTGGATTTTGACCACAAACAAGGTAAACAGAATAACAAGTAAAAGGTGGGTGTGGCTGGATGACCACACTTCTGGTAACATGGGGGTGCGGCCTAATGTGGTAATAAGCTGTGCTGTCAGGGGTGTGGCCCAATATGCTAATGAGTTCCTGCTGTTGGGTGTGGCCTATTATGCTAATGAGTTCCTGCTGGGCTTTTTCTACAAAAAGAGCCCTGGCGTGGACCATCCAAACTGAGGTTTAGAGCCCCAAACCAGCACTAAATTGACCTCTGGACCAAGTTGCTAGCTTCTTACCTGATAGAGCTTCTGTGCCTTCAACTGGCCAAACTGCTTAATTCTGTTGAGTTATGACAGGACTCTTACCTACCCTTTTTACTTCTTCTCCTCCCTTTCCCCCTTTGGTTATGCGTGTTATGTGCTGTCAAGTCGTTTCCACCCACGGCCTCAATTTTTGGTGATTCTATGAATTGAACACTTCCGAAACATCCTATCATTAACAGCCTTAGTCAGATCTTGCAAACTGAAGGCCATGGCTTCCTTTATCGAGGCAATCTATCTCATATTGGATGTTCCTCTTTTCCTGCTGCTTTCAACTTTTCCTAGCCCTATTGTCTTTTCCAGTTTGTCTTGTGTCTTCTCATGTGACCCAATTTCAATAACCTCATTTTGGCTTCCAGGGGGAGTTCAGGCTCGATTAGATCTAGATCCCACCGATTTGTCTTCTTGGCAGTCCGCAGTACCCATAAAACTCTCCTCCAACCCCACATTTCAACGGCATCAACTTTCTTCCTGACATCTTTCTTCACTGCCCAACTAGATTAACGCTTGAAAGGCTCATAGTCTAATTCACACAACAGCCTTGACTCTTCTCTTCTCCATTAGGGCTGCCGACCTCCAGGTGGTAGCTTATGGTTGCCAACAATGTTCCCTCTAAGCTGAGTTAGTGTGAGCTAGCTCACAGTTTTTTAGCCTCCAGCTCACACCTTCTCTTTGCTCAGAAAGGATGGCTCCAGAGCAACCTAATTTATGCAGTAGCCAAATTGCTTGCTCACAACTTTAAGGGCAGTAGCCATCACAGGGTAGAATTTTTGCTCACAACTTAGAGAGAGCGTTGGTTGCCAACTCCAGGTTGGGAAATACCTGGCGATTTTGGGGGGAGGAGCCTGAAGACGGTGGGGTATGGGGAGGGGAGGAACTTAAATGGGGTATAACGTCTTAGAGTCCACCTTCCAAAGCAGCCATTTTCTCCAGGTGAACTGATTACGGCCACCTGGGAATCAGTTGTAACAGTGGGAGATATCCAGCCACTGCCTGGAGGTTGGCAATCCTATGGTAGCTGATCTCCCACTATTACAACCAATCTCCAGGTGACAGAGATCACCTGGACAAAATGGCCACTTTGGGAGGTGGGACTCGGTGGCATTACACCCCATTCAAGTCCCTTCCCTCTCCTCCCCAAACCCCACTGTCTTCAGGGTTCACCCCCCTCCCAAATCTCCAGATGTTTCCCAACCAGGAACTGGCAACCCTATTTCCCACCTTATCTGACAAAGCGGGCTGTGACACCCTCAAATGCACGTACTGAATAGGGATGTGCATTTGGTTCGTCCGAACTGAATGCACCCCTGAAAATGGCCCATTCGGACCCCTTTCAGGCTGCTGCAGGCCGATTCAGATTCTCTGATCTGAATCGGCTTGCCCCCGAGTTTCAAAAACATTGGACTCCCCAATCGGAGCCTACTGCCAAAATTGACTTTTTCCCACCACAGAGAACAATGGATAGGGATAGGGGCAACCTGTTTGGGGGCCCGTAAAATTGGACCCCCTGGTCCAATGCTGTTGGTATCTTGGGGAGAGGCTCCAGCAGCTACCCTGAGAGTTTGGAGTCTCTTCCTCAAGCCCCCTCCCCTCCAGCCCCCAGAATATACCCTATGTTTTCACCATTGACTTCAATGGCCCATAGGATATAATGGGGCTGAAATTGACATTGGTTGGCGGAAAGACTCCCCAATGGCTGGTACTGATGAAACTGACATATGGGAGTCTTACTGCCTGCCGAAATTGATTCTGCCGAATCCGAATGGGCCGAAATTATTTATTTTTTTGCACACCCCTAGTACTGAAATAATGGCTGTCAGTCTTTTTAAGGTGCCGCTGGGTTTTTGTTTCCAAGACACTTCAACAGCTGGTCCTTTTATTGGCCCAGGAGCTTCACCAGAGAAAAAACTGGCAACCTTTCTCCTGCTCAAAATATACCAGAGGAAGGTTGCCTGATGCCTCTAAAGTCAAGAGTCGCCTGCCGGTTTGCCCTACCAGAGGATTTCAAGTTACACGGAAGAGTTATTTATCACACTAGACTCTGAGAAACCTAATCGCCTCTGCAGGTGAATCTAGGCCACCGGCTTGAGGGCAGGCCCTTTTATTTTTGCTTTGTCACCTGACTGGACATGAATGCTCAGGTCAGTGCACTGCATGTCTCGGGATACAGAGCCATTCTACAGGGAAGCCCGTAGGCCGGTGGGCTTCCTTGGTTGAGTCAATCCATCTCATGGATTTTTATTTAACCTCCAGGAAGAACAGGAATGAGGGAGGGTGGGTGGGTGGGTGTTCCCAGTTATCCAAGCGCTACAGCACTAGTTGGGAAAGAACGTTGTGTTTCAGGCATGTGAGAGTCCAGTTTAGATTCGTGCTCTGCTCCAAAGCTTATGTCAGAGCTTTGAGTCGGTTGACATTTTAGGGTTGCCAGCCTCCAGGTGGGGCCTGGAGATCTCCCGCTTTAACAACTCATCTCCAGCTGACAGGGATCAGCTCCCCTGGAGAAAATGGCTGCTTTGAAGGGTGGACTCTATGACATTGTCCCATGCTGAGGCCCCTCCCCAAACCCCGCCCTCTCCTGGATCCATCCCCAAAGTCTCCAGGTATTTTCCAACCCAGACCTGGCAACCCTAGATCTTTCTCAGCCTAACCACGTTAAAGACATAGAAGAAGAAGAGATTGGATTTATACCCCACCCTTTGCTACCTGAGTTTCAGAGCAGTTTACAATCTCCTTTCCCTTCCCCTCCCCACAACACACACCCTGTGAGGTTAGGTGGGGCTGAGAGAGCTCCTTCAGGAACTGCTTGTGAGAGAACAGCTCTGAAGGAACTTGTACTGACCCAAGGTCACACCAGCAGCTGCATGTGGAGGAGTGGGGAATCAAACCTAGTTCTCCCAGATTAGAGTCAGTGCTCCTAACCACTACACCAAACCGGCTCTCAATGTGAAAAGGATAGAATGTGAAGAGGATATAGTTGCTGCTTTGGAGGGCAGACTCTATGGCCTTGTACCCCGCTGAGGTCACTGTCCTCCCCAGGCTCCACCCCCAAATTTCCAGGAGTTTCCCAAGTTGGATCAGGCAACCCTACCCCCCCCCCACCACCAGTGGTCAGGGTGGACCTAGCAACCCTGGGTGGGGGAGGGACGTTTAGTCTCTTCTCAAGGGACAGCAATAAGTGAATTTCCTAAGACCGTTTAACAAAAATGCAGATGTAGACATATACAAAGAGTTACATTGCAAGACAATTATTCATGTCTTCAGAGCTGCTCTTAGAAAGGATTCTTTTTCCTGCTTAAATTTCATAAGTGCAGATTTGAGAACATTGTTTTAAGTTGCTTTCAGCTGGCTTTCTTGCAGACTTTAAAACCGTCTAATAAAAATGTATCTCTTGGACACAAAAACTTTGTTGGTTTTAAAGGTGCCGCTGGACTCAAACTTTGTTCTAATAAAAATGTGTTAGCAGATAATATATCTGTCTACCTTACTTAGGAATTCCCCCCCCCCTCCTTACTCCGGAAGCGTGTTTGGTTGACTTCTTTCTTAACCCTAAACTTAGGTTACAAGAGAAATTGTCATGACTGATAATGGATGACAAATGTAATACAAATCTAATCTAAAAAAATTACTTTGCACTTAAAAAAATAATTGTAGAGAGCTCGTAACCTAATATTTACCTGGAAGTGATAATGTAATTTTATGATGTACGTTTAAAGACGGGATTTAAATGCTGTAAACAAAAAGTTCACAGGCTTGGTCTGCAAGTAGAACAGCTAGATTTGAATCCAGTGCTGCCTTAGAGACCAACAATAGCTTCTGGGTACAAGCTTTCAAGAGTCAAAGCTCTCGTCAGAAGCATTGGCTCTCAAAAGCTCATACCCTGAAACTCTTCTTGGTATCTAACATGCTGCTGGACTCCAAAATAGAAATAAGTGTCATCAAAACCAACAGGACCTGCCATCCAATCCTATAGATATTTCCTAAATGCTTAAGAACAAAAGAAGAGCCCTGCTGGGTCAGACCAATGGTCCATCTAGTCCATCCTGTCTCACACAGTGGCCAACCAGTTCCTCTGGAGGGCCAACAACAGGGTGTAGAGGCCAAGGCCTTCATTAGAAGAGTCCTGCTGGGTCAGACCAGTGGTCCATCTAGTCCAGCAACCTGTCTCACACAGTGGCCAACCAGTTCCTTTGGAGGTCCAAGAAGATGGCATAGTGACCAAGGCCTTCCCCTGATGCTGCCTCCTGGCACTGGGATTCAGAGGTTCAGTGCCTCTGAATGTGGAGCCTACTAGCCAGTCATCATGGCTAGTTGCCACTAATAGACTTATCCTCCATGAATCTATCGAATCCCCTTTTAAAGCAGTTCATTCCTGTGGCCATCACTACATCCTCTGGCAGCGAATCCCGCATTTGAAACACTCTGCATTGTGGCCACTGTTCCAACAGCCACAAAAGCTAGTCCTGGATTGCAGCCAGTGTTCCCTCTAAGCTGAGTCAGTGTGAGCTAGCTCACAGTCTTTTAGCCTCCAGCTCACACATTTTTGTCTTCGCTCAGGAAGGATGGCTCCAGAGCAAACTGATTTACACAGTGGCCAAATTACTTGCTCACAACTTTAATGCCAGCAGCTCACCAAGTAGAATTTTTGCTCACAAGACTCCACAGCTTAGAGGGAACATTGATTGCAGCCATCGACTATTTACATGTCAAAGAAACGCAGCTGAACGTAGAATCACGATGAACGCATCTGACAGGAAACGGAGGAGGGAAATGCCCCGGGGCCTCTTACAAGAAGGCGACTGGGTTGCAAATCTGAAAGGAGACAGAAGACTCTAACGGCTCGAGAAAGACGCGTGTCCGTTCGGCTCGTCCGAAGCAACCTTCGCTTGAGGAAAAGATGCAGCTCCAGGCGCAATAACCCCGTCATGCATTTCTGCAGTTGAGCGCCGAGGAGCGGGACGGGCGGCTGTGCAACCGCAGCGCTGCCACGGGGGGAGGAGGGTGGAAGGGGAACGCTCCGCACTGACGCCGGGGAGAAGCCCCAGCCGCCGGCTCAGAGCCGGGAGTTCGGCGGGGAGACGAAGCGGAGCGTCATCAGCCTGCGACGGCCAGGAGGCAGCAGCGAAAGCACGTGGGAGACCGGGCGAGGGAGCGCTTCTCCGGGCTGCTCCACTTCCTGGAGGCGACTGCGGGCTCGCCGAGAGGTAAGGAAGCGGCCCGGGGAGCTTTCCGTGGCAGGGGAGGCACACACGAGACAGGCGCCTTTGCGGCCTCCGTCAGCAGCGGCGACTCTGCAGGGTCAGGGGTTGGAGGTAGGGATGCCAGCTTCCAGGTGGGACCTGGGGATCCCCTGGAATGACAGCTCATCTTCAGACTACAGAGATCAGGTTCCCTGGAGAAAATGGGTGCTTTGAAGGGTGGACTTTCTGTGGCACTGTACCCCACTGAGGTCCCTGCCATCCATCCCCAAATCTCCAGCAGTTTCCCAACCTGGATCTGCCAAACCTACCCTTCCATCCCCTGCCGATGGCCAGGGAGCACCTGGCAACCTTAGCTGAAGGCCTTTCACACACACACACAGAAACACACACACACACACGTGTAGGGTTGCCAGTCTCCAAGTGTGGCCCGGATCCCTCCCACCATTACAACTGATCTCCAGACTACAGAGATCAGTTTCCCTGGAGAAAATGGCTGTTTTGGAGGGTGGGCTCTATGGCTTTGTACACTGCTGAGGTCCCCCTCCGAACCCTGGGCTCCATCCCCCAAATCTCCGGGTATTTCCCCACCCAGAGCTGGCAACCCTGCCTTCGTGCTTGAGCCTTCTAACGGGAGATTCCTGGGATCGGACCTGAGACCTTCTGCCTGCCAAGCAGGGGCTCTACCACTCTGCCTGGGATATTCGTGTCTCTTCCATGAAGACAGCCCCTCCCTTTTTAAATTGAGTTTATTACAATATATATACAAAACAAGAACACATCAGTATTGTACAACCTTCTGATAAGTAAGATATGGAACATATAAGCTGCATAGAACATCATACAAAAATACTTCTCTGTAATGTTGCGTTAAAGAAGTGGCTCATCACACCGAATTTAAATCAACCGACTATCAAACATAGCATATAATCTTTTTAATGTCGGATATTAAACAAGTTCATATGAACCAATTTTTTAGGAACCACATTGTGAGAAGCCAAATAAGCTAACACAGGAAACTACTTTACTCCAAATTTGGAGTAGATATCCATATTACTCTGAGTTATTTGCTCAGTGACTTTTTCCCCCATTATAGGCTGCGGTCACACGGAACAGTAGCCACGCTAGAGAGATGGAAGATAGGCGGATTTTCCGGGTGCGATCTCACCGCCACATCTGGGAAGCGTAGAGCTCCCGTGGCTCAACCGAGGCTTCCCTCCAAAGACGCGCGGCAAAAAACTAGTACCTCGGAGGTACTAGTTTCCGGAAACCACGGGGCAAGGGCGGACGTCTGATCGTGTTTTCGGTGGCATCCGGCGCCTGCCCATGTCCCCTCGCAAACAGGTCATTTTTTTCCCCAAGGCTCCACGGATGCGCACAAGCACCCAACGGAGCATGCGCACACTTCAGTTTAAAAAAGTAAAAAAACAAAACAACAACCCTGTTTGCCGCGCCGCCCCGCTTCTTTGCCTGTGGTGTGATTGGCACCTCCCCCCTAGCCACGGGACTTCGACGGGACCTCAACCGGACATCTGATCTCCCCGTCGTGCGTTAGTTTGCCCCAGGGCAAACAGCCACGCTCCCCCCCCGCATTTTCCAGCCCGTGTGCCATATATAGCGATTCCATATCTTGTTATGCCACATATTTATGGAAGGCCCTGCCTTGTCTCTCCATTTAGCAGCTATAGCTGTTTTTTGCTGCCATCAATAATGTGGCTATTAATTCTTTAGTGGATTTTGGTATATCTAGATCTGACCAGTAGTTTAGAATGAGAGTTTTGTTTCCATAGGTGTATTAAAACAAGTCATAATATAAATCCGATTTAAAACCTGTTCCCAAAATGCTGTGATAACCTCCGCCTCCACCGACAATGCTTAAATGAACTCACTTCTCCACACAATGGAGCACACTTAGAAGACATATGAGCAGTGTTCCCTCTAAGCTGAGTTAGTGTGAGCTAGCTCACCGTTTTTTAGCCTCTGGCTCACACCTTTTTGTCTGAGCTCAGGAAGGAGTGCTCCACAGCAAACTAGTTTATGCAGTAGCCAAATTGCTTGCTCACAACTTTAATGCCAGTAGCTCACAAAGTAGAATTTTTGCTCACAAAACTCCACAGCTTAGAGGGAACATTGCATATGAGACAATTTCAGAGGGGTTAATTATCCATGAGACAGAATTTAAAAGGTTTGAAGCTGCCCTGAGCCTGCCCCGGCAGGGAATAAAGCAAATAAATAAATAAATATCTAATGAAGAGGTATTAAAGATATAAGATGACCAGCTCCGAGACCATTGATCTTTGGATAAATCCAGCTGACAGCTTCCTTTGCCACTTTTTTTGATACGATGTCTGTTTAACACTATCCGAAGAGATCAACGTTTTGTATGTTGTGGAAAGAGTACCCCATTTCAAGTCAGTTTCGAGAGGGTAGCACTGTCAATCTGCAGTAGAAGGGCTAGATTCGAGTCCAGTAGAGACCAACAAGGTTTTTGGGGGTTGAGTTTTCAGGGATCAAAGCTCTCTTCATTAGGTGACGGTGATGGAGCCTTGATTCTCAAAGTCTTACATACCCCCAAGATATTATCGGTCTCTAGGGTGCTGCTGCCCTGTCCTGGATGGCCCAGGCTAGCTCAGTCTTGTCAGATCTCAGAAGCTAAGCAGGGTCGGCTCTGGTTAGTATTTGGATGGGAGACCTGCAGGGAATACCAGGGTCATGACGTGGAGGCAGGCAACAGCAAATCACCTCTGAATGTCTCTTTATCTTGAAAACCCTACGGGGTTGCCATATGTCAGCTGTGACTTTGACGGCCAAAAAAAAAAAAAAAGATGTACACTTCATACAGCTGCTGAAGTGAGCTCTGGCTCAGGAAAGCTTATGCTGGAATAAATGTGATTAGGCTTCAAGGTGCTCCTGGATGTCTGTCTGATTTTGCTAACATGGCTCCCGTTCTGGAATGATTCTGTAGAAAAGAGCAAGAGTCCGGTAGCACCTTAAAGATTTAGCAAAATATGTGGCAGGGTAGGAGATTTCGTGAGTTATTTTTTTTTTTTTTTTATTTATTGCATTTTTTCCCCGCCCTCCCCGCGAACGGGCTCAGGGCGGCTTACACGGGGGCACAAGCCCATGCATAAAAACAATATAAAACATTAAAAGCTGTTAAGTCACAACAAAGACAAATAAAGTGCTCCATACAACAAGATGGTCTCTGAAAATAGTATCAATCATTTCATTAGGGCGAAATTGTCCTGTCGATGGTCGAAGCCAGTCCAGCAGCATCAGTGCCATGCAGAATTATGGCAGTTCTTCCGAGGACCACTCCCAACTCTGTTGTTCCAATGATGGTAATAATAGAGGTGGCAGAGAATGGTGGCTCCCTTCTTCAGATACAGCTAAAATGGGAGTCCATCTGTCTTATTTATTGGAAAGTGATTTCAAATGCTCAATGACAATAGCAGGTGAATGACAATAGCAGATGTGATTGGATTTAGGTAAGATATGCAGAGGAGTAATAGGCATGGAGAAATCAGCATTGCTAATGAGACAGGAAACCTAGGTCTCGATTCAGTCCAGGTGGATGCAATGTCTTGAGCTTCATTATCAGTTGCAATGCAGCAGTCTCTCTAATCTCCCTTTGAAATTCCTTTGTAAGAGAATGATTCTGTACAGGCTGTTCTGAACCACCACTGCTCCCTGCTAACCCTATAGGCACTGAAGTTCTTCCTCATTTTCTAGAGGGGGAAAAAATTCTGTTTGGATGCTGAGCAAGGTCAGCCCTGCTTAGTACTGGGATGGGAAACCACCAAGGAAGTCCAGGGCTACTATGCAGAAGGAGGCCACCTCTGTTTGTCCATTGCCCTGAATGCCCCGTTGTTGGAGTCACTATGAGTTGGTGGCAACTTCTTCTTGCCCACCATTGCCTGGAGGCCTGTCTCCATAGCCCACTCCAGGGGCAGGAGTCCAGGACCAGTATAAAAGGGTCACAATCTTGGCAACAAGACAGACCGTCTCACCACCTGCCTGCTCTTTTGGTTCATCTGTCTTTTCCTGCCTCCCCCCCCCCCTCCGTCTTTTGTTTTTTTAATTCCTGTAGCCCTGTAAATAGATAATGGAAGTTAATTAACTTGAAGTGAATGCTCACAACGGTTATTAGCTGCATGGAAATTAACTGCACTTGGCTCTTAATTGCTTCCTAATAGAGCATGTGTTGGACATTTGAGGGCACTTCCCCCTCCTGCGGCTTCTGAAGCAAAGATTGGCTTTGCGATGTCTAGTAATCGCCTTGATCCTTAGGATTGTTTGGTTTGTCGAGCCACTGTTTCATTTCTGGGCTATAGCCATGAAATACTGTGAGGATGGGATAATAGAATCTTGGATTTGGAAGGGGTCCTGCAGGCCATCTAGTCCAGCCCTCTGCTCAATGCAGGATCAACCTGGAGCATCCCTGACAAGTGTTCGTCCAGCCTCTGCTTAAAGATTGCCAGTGAGGGGGAGCTCACCACCTCCCTCGGCAGCCGATTCCACTGTTGCACAACTCTTGCTGTCAAGGAGCTTTTCTTAATATCCAGCTGGTACCTTCCCGCCCTTAGTTTAAACCCATTCTTGTGAGTCCTCTCCTCTGCTGCCAACAGGAACAGCTCCCTGCCCTCCTCTGAGTGACAGCCCTTCAGATACTTCAGTAGGGTAATCCTGTCCCCCCTCAATGTCCTCTTCTAGTCCCAAGTCCCTCAGCCTTTCCTCATAGGGCCTGGTCTTTAGACCCTGATCATCCTTTTCGCTCTCTCCTGCACCCCATCTGTTCTGTCCACATCCTTTTTGAAGCGAGGCCTCCAGAGCTGCAAGCAGTCCCTATGAGTACATGGGAAGTGCTTTCTCTTGTGCTTGAACAACTAAGCCTTTAACTTCACAACAACCTTGTAAGGGTGTGTTGGGCTGAAAGAGGGCGACTGTCCTATGGAGTTCCGTGCCCGAGCAGGGATTTGAACCCGGTCTCCCATGTATTAGTCTGACCCTCTGATCAGGGGTCGGCAACCTTTTATAAATAAAGGGCCAAATGAAGTCGAAATTCAGAGCACAGAATCAACAAACAGCAAATATTAGTGAGCTCATTTGCATAACTGAAAATATTCAGCTTGACATTCCTGATAATCGGCCTGTACATTATCCATAAAATTTCTGTAGTGAAGGGAGCGCTTTAAATCCAATCTCTTCTTCTTCTACGAGACTTTGTGACGGAACATCAGGCGGATCTGGTGTGCGTGACCGAGACCTGGGTGAGAGAAGGGGAGACCCTGAATCTCACCCAGTTAGCCCAGCCGGGCTACTCGGTCCTCCACCAATCACGGAAGAAGGGTCGGGGGGGCGGAGTTGCTATTCTCATTCGGGAGGCTTACTCCTTCAGGGCACTCCCGTCTGTAGAGATCGCGGGCTTAGAGTGTGTCGACCTGCTGCTGGGGGCTGAGGAGAGTTTGGCGATTTGGCTGGTGTACCGACCGCCTAATGCACCGGCCAATAGTCTGCCGTCCCTGCTGGATGTCGTATCAGGCTGGGCGTTGGATCACCCTCGACTTATAGTCCTGGGAGATTTCAACGTCCATGCTGAGGACGCGGCCTCCAGCCGGGCTACGGACCTAGTGTCGTCCATGGCGGCACTGGGACTCTCGCAGTGTGTATCAGCCCCTACGCATCAGGCCGGTCACATGCTCGATTTGATCTTTGCAGCGGGTGTGGAGGTGGGCCGGATCACTGTTGAAACAGTGCCATGGTCGGACCATCTGGCCCTGAAGGCCCGTCTGAGCCCGTCTGTATAGGCGGTGGGCGTATTTTTGCTCGCCCGCGGAGCTTGATGGACCCGGAGCGGTTCCAGAGGGCTCTGCGGGACTCATGACCCCCTGGTGCCTCATTAGATGAGCTGGTGGAGGACTGGAATGTCCGACTCTCCGCGGCCATCGACGAGATCGCTCCCAGGCGTCCTCTTTGCACTCGTGTTAGGCGCGCCCCCTGGTATACCCAGGGGTTACAGGCGTTGAAGCGAGAACAGACGATTAGAGAGACGGTGGCACCGCGCTCATGACAAGGCCTCGAGAACATCTTATAGGACGTTTATGAGATCCTATGAGATGGCAGTCAAAGCCGCTAAGAAGGATTTCTATGCGGCTGAGATTGCATCTGCGAGCTCGCGCCTGGCCCAATTTATTTAGTATAATTCGGAATTTGACAACCTTGACTCAGGGTGAGCAAAAAGTTAAGGAATTGGAACTTGGCTGTGAGGCTTTTGTGAGCTTTTTCGCAGATAAGGTCTTGGGGCTCCGCCGTGACCTCTCCGCCACAATTGAGACAGTGAGTGAACTTGAGGCCCCTTGCACGTCTTCGGGGCCGGGTTTAGAGTGTTTCACTCTACTCAGCTTGGACGAAGTGGACAGATGGCTCGTTTCTGTACGCCCAACTACATGCGACCTTGATCCGTGCCCCTCCTGGCTCATTAAAGCGAGTCCTGAGGGGCTACGAGGCGCAGTGCGGGACATTGTCAACACTTCCCTCTTGGAGGGGCGTTTCCCGACTATGCTCAAGGAAGCAATGGTCCGCCCTCTCTTAAAAAAACCATCTCTAGACCCGGCCAAATTGGCCAACTATCGGCCGGTGTCTAATTTGCCCTATTTGGGCAAACCTATAGAGAGGGCGGTGGCGCTACAGTTACAGGGCTTTCTGGAGGATGCTTCAGTCTTAGATCCCTTCCAGTCCGGCTTCTGCCCGGGCCACGGGACTGAGACGGCCTTGGTTGCCCTGACTGACGATCTCCAGAGACATCTGGATCGCGGCGGTGTGGCGGCACTGGTGTTGTTAGATCTGTCGGCAGCGTTTGACACTGTCGACCATCAGTTGCTGATCTATCGCCTCGCTGACGGGATTCAGGGGCTTGCCCTTCAATGGTTTGCCTCTTTCCTGCAAGGTCGGGGACAAAGGGTGGCTTTCGGGGACCAGCGCTCCTGTAGGTATCCCCTTGAGTGCGGGGTACCACAGGGGGCAGTGCTGTCCCCGATGCTATTTAACATCTATATGCGCCCCCTTGCCCAGATTATCTGGAGTTATGGGCTGGGATGTCACCAATATGCTGATGACACCCAGCTCTATCTGATGTTGGGCGGCTGGTCGGACTCGACTCCCGATGACCTTCATCGGGCACTTGAAGCTGTGGCTGGTTGGCTCCGGCTGAGTCGATTGAAACTAAACCCAGCGAAGACGGAGGTCCTGGGCCTGAGTCGGGCCGGGACAGGATTGGGGCTCCCTCTCCCGACCTTCGATGGGGTACCTTTGGTGCCTGCGTCTGGGGTTTGGAGTTTGGGAGTACACCTGGACTCCGCGTTAACGATGGAGTCACAGGTGGCAGCCACGGTCAAGTCTGCCTTTTTCCATCTTCGGCGGGCTCGGCAGTTGGCCCCCTACCTGGACTGAGATGACCTGGCCACAGTGATCCACGCGACGGTCACCTCGAGGCTAGACCACTGCAACGCTCTCTACATGGGGCTACCTCTGTCGCAAATCCGGAGGCTGCAACTGGTGCAGAATGCTGCGGCCAGGCTGTTAATGGGTCTCTCTAGAAGAGACCACATTCAGCCTGTGTTGAAAGCGCTGCACTGGTTGCCAAAAGCATACCGGATTCGCTTCAAAGTGCTGGTTCTTACCTATAAAGCCCTACATGGTCTGGGTCCAGCCTACCTGAGGGACCGCCTTTCCCCGTATGTTACCCCAAGAGCACTACGGTCTGGGGCCCCAGAGACGCAAAATTGGTCGCTACAAGGGCCAGGGCCTTTTCGGTGGCGGCCCCTGCCTGGTGGAATGAGCTCCCGGAGGAGATCCAGGCCCTGCGGGATTTGATGCAGTTCCGCAGGGCCTGTAAGATGGAGCTCTTCCACCAGGCTTTTGAGTAGGGGCCGCCGCCACCCCCCCCCCGTTATATTGTCATCATGGGGGGGTGGGAGAGGCCCTAGGAAGGGAACATCTGAACTTGTTAACACCTAAAGAAATACTGAAGCCACTAAATGACCACTGGGAATGCCCGGATATGGTCCGTCATCTTTTCTGGGGTTTGGGAATGGAAGATCATTGACCACCTTAATTGTATTTTTGGATCGGTTTTAAATTGTATAGTATGTTTTAAATTTTGGAACATTATATTTTTATCTGCAAGATTTATTGCCCTGTAAGCCGCCCTGAGCCCTATGGGGGCGGGCGGGATATAAATCTGAATAATAAATAAATAAATAAATTCACCTCTTATCACTTTCCTTTCAGTAAAACATCTCTCAGAAGCTGTTTAGTTCCATAAAAACCTTTGTCTGCCCATTCCATTACCGTAATACTTACTCTAGTATTCCACATGTGTGTATGGGTTATGTGCCATCAAGTGGCTTCTGACTTAATGCGACCCTCTGAATGAATGACCCCCAAAACGTTCTGTCGTTAACGGCCTGGCTCCGGTCTTGCAAACTGAGGGCCCTCGTGACTTCCTATACGGAGTCGATCCATCTCATCTTGGGTCTTCCTGTTTTCCTGCTATTCCGCTTACCCCTACAATATAGTCCAGCATAAAGATTTCATTTTCTTTTTAAAAGAGCCGCATTTGGTTCTAGAGCCATAGGCTGTAGCCCCCATCCACTGCACCAACCTGGCTGTCGATGGGAGGAAGGGAACCACGGCGCATGCGGGCTCTTAAGTTCCATTCTCAGCGAGGGATGTGGACCTGTAGGTTACAGCCATGGGCTACACGGGGGGAAGTTCCCTTTGGAGAGCTGGATTTGATGGAAGAGAGAGAGAGAAGCAGTGCCACATAGGTATGGAGAGCCAGTGTACTGTAATGGTTGGACCTGGCCTGTAACTCCGCCCCCTTCCTTAAAGGGCCAGCCCCCTTTCTTAAAGCCCCCCACTTCTTCCCAAAAGCATTTAAAGGGATCCTTTAAACGCTTTTGAGAAGAAGCGGGGTGGTGGTGTGCGCCCCTCTCCCTCCCTCCTTCAAGATTTAAAGGGCCCTCCGTCTGATTGGTGGGCCACGTTCTCCCTGCCGATCAGCTGAACGGCCTTTTAAATCTTGTAGGAGGGGAGGGAGAGGGGCACGTGCCGCCCCCCCTTCATTACAGCAAATAATGGCAGCCCCACCAGAAAACATATTGCCCCACAAGCCACAAAATCCTGGCTACGGGCCTCAGTTAGACTAGGATCTGGGAGACCCAGGTTCGAATTCCGACTCTGCCATGGAAAATTGTTGGGTGTCTTTAGGCCAGTCACGCTCTCTCAGGCTATAACCTACCTCACAGGGTTGTTGTGAGGGTAAAATAGAGGGATGAAGAGCGTAAGCTGTTTCCCCGTTGGGGAAAATGATGGGATATAAATGCAGTAAAATATCCAGGGAAGGAGTCAGAGGCATAAGGGGATGCAAAAATAAGGTTCTCAAGTGTATTTCCTTCTTCCTTAGCTGTATTTAATTGGCCAGTTGGAAGATTATCGCCATGAGTTTTATTGAATATGGTGAAACGATTAAAGAAGGCGACACAGCCATCGTCTTCCTGGGCCACGAGTCAATGTTCCCAGTGAAAGTGCAACATGGTGGTAAAACTCAGACCAAATACGGTGTGATCAGACACTCCAGCGACCTGATCGGCAAGCGGTATGGCTCCAAGGTGACCTGTAGCAAAGGAGGCTGGGTGTATATTCTTCACCCAACCCCAGAACTGTGGACTCTGAATCTCCCCCACCGAACTCAAATTCTGTATTCAACCGACATCTCTTTAATCACCATGATGCTGGAGCTGAAACCGGGATCTGTGGTGTGTGAGTCAGGTAACGTGTTCTTCTTGCAAAGCTTTTATGGTGTAAATGGAAAGATTTTGCTTTTATTATTGCTGTTTTCCAGATGGTGGTGTTCAAGACGATTGAAAGCCAGTTTGGTGTAGTAGTTAAGAGTGGCAGACTCTAATCTGGAGAACCGGGTTTGATTCCCCTCTCCTCCACAGGCAGCTGCTGGTGTGACCTTGGGTCAGTCACAAGTTCTCTGAGAGCTATTCTCCCAAGAGCAGTCCTCAAAAGAGCTCTCTCAGCCCCCACCTACCTAACAGGGTGTCTTTTGTGGGGAGGGGAAGGGAAAGGAGATAGTAAGCCACTCTGAAACGCCTTCGGGCAGTGAAGGGCGGGGTATAAATCCAATCTCTTCTTCTTCTATAGCAAAATAGGGATTCAAACCTTGATCTCCTGAATCCTAGCCCAAAACTCTAACTGCTGCCCCACACTGATGTATATGCACTAGCCCCAGCAGAAGAAGAAGGTTTGGCTGAGAGTGCATGGCTGGTCCAGCACATGGATATGTGTTGACTTTTGTGGGATGTCGCTTCTCATTGTGGGGGAAATGCCTGAGCAGTCATTTTGTATGTGTGGTTTGCTGTTGGATTGGAAACATAAGAACATAAGAAGAGCCCTGCTGAATCAGTCCTGTGGTACAAACAGTCCAGCATTTTGTTTTGTACAGAGGCTAAGCAACAGGGCATATAGAGCCCAAGGCGCCCCCCCCCCCCGACATCGTCTCGTAGCTGCTGCTATTTAGAGGCTTGCTGCCTGTGAACATGGATGTTCCCTTTGGTTACCATGCCTCATAGCCATTGATGGGCTGCTCCTTCAGGAATGTATCTAATCGTTTCTTAAAGCCATTCACGCTTGTGGCCATCCCTGCATCCACTGAAAGAGAACTCCACAGTTTAATGACTCAAGTAAAGGAGAAATTTCATTTTGTCCGCCAGGAATCTATTGCCCATCTGCTTAATTGGGTGTTCCTGAGTTCTAGTATTATGGGAGAAGGAGAAAATGTTCTCTCTTTCTACTTTCTCTACCCTGTACATAATTTTATGAACTTCTGTCATGTCTCCCTTTAATTGTCTTTTTTCTAAACTGTAAAGCACCAAACTCGCCCCCCTTCTCATAGGAAAGGGGCTCCAAACCCCTAATCATCTTTGATGCCCTTCTTTTTTTTTCCTTTCCGGCCCTGCAATGTCTTTTTTGAGGTACAGAAACTGAAACGGCACACAGAATTCCAAGTGAGGCTGCACTTTAAATATATACATGGGTGCTACAATGTCGTCTGTTTGGAGACCGAGCCCTATGAGGAAAGGCTGCGGGACTTGGGAATATTCAGTCTGGAGAAGAGGAGGCTGAGAGGGGACATGATTGCTGTGTGGTGGAGGGGTTAGGAGCACAGACTCTAATCTGGGAGAACCGGGTTTGATTCCCCACTCCTCCACTTGCACCTGCTGGATGACCTTGGTGTGCTCCCTCTCACTGGCAGTCTTTAAGCAGCAGCTGGACAAACACTTGTCCAGGTATACTCTAGGCTCATCCTGCACTGAGCAGGGGGGGTTGGACTAGATGGCCTGTAGGGCCCCTTCCAACCCTGTGATTCTATGATTTTCAACTCCTTTCCTAATGATCCCTGGCATGGAGCTTTTTCATAACTGTGTTGTGGTGGTGGTTTTTCGAACTCGGAGCACAACCAGAGGAGCAGCTCGGGCTACTCCCACCCTTGAGAGGCTCTAGTCAGTGTTACGGTGCATAGACGCAACTGAAGGATGTGTCCTGTAGGAACTAACGGTCCTCCCCCTCCCATAAAACTCCCTTCTGCTGGTAATGTCACAATCTCGTTTAAAGACTTCCAAGGTGGCTTGCCGCAGGTATTAAATACATTGGCTTGGATCCTAATAAGCTGTCTTTCCACTCACATAAGATTGGAAGGGTAATTTTTTGCTGATTCCCGCCTCTCGCTGAAGCCTTCTGCTTCAATCTCTGTGATTTTCTGGAGGGCCTGCTGACCCTCCGGGGAGAATAATTGGGGTGGGGTATAGACAACTGTGAGGGGAGGCTGGAAAGGTATTGCTTATTCAGTGTAGCTCTACTTGTATTAAATCCAGGCTCAAAGGAATAAATTGGTTTAAAAAAAACACCACAGTTCTAGTAAGAAGAAATAGTCACTAAAAGCTAGGGGTGCCAGCTTTGGGTTGGGAAATACCTGGAGATTTTTTGGGGGGTGGAGCCTGGGGAGGGCGGGGTTTGGGGAGGGGAGGGGCTTTAATGGGGTATGATGCCATGGAGTCCACCTTCCAAAGCAGCCATTCTCTCCAGGTCAATTGATCTCTGTCGCCAGGAGATCAGTTGTCGCCAGGAGATCACTTCTTTGCATATTAGGCGACACACCCCTAATGTAGCCAATCCTCCAAGAGCTTATAGAGCTCTTCTTACAGGGGCTACTGTAAGCTCTTGGAGGATTGGCTACATGAGGGGTGTGTCGCCTAATATGCAAAGGAGGTCCTGCTACAAAAAGAGCTGCGGTGGGTCAAGGGGTTAAGATGCTGAACTGCAGGCTGTGGAAGGTCAGTAGTTCAGCAGTTCGAGACCCGGGTGCCGCAAGACTGGGTGAGTTCCCGTCTCTAGTTCCAGCTCCTGCCAACCTAGCAGTTTGAAAGCAAGAAATTGCAAGTAGATAAACAGGTACCACTTCAGTGGGAAGGTAACAGTGTTCCGTGCACCTTGGTGTTTAGTCATGCCAGCCACATGACCACGGAAACGTCTTCGGACAGCGCTGGCTCTTCGGCTTTGAAACGGAGATGAGCACCGCAACCCTAGAGTCGGATTCGACTGGCTTTCGAGCAAGGGAACCTTTACCTTTTTTTAATGGCTCGAGAGCTCCAGCCACCATTTGGAGCATCAAGCCGTTTACACTTCGCTCCATTGTGATTCAGACTTCTTCCAGCTATTGGGCTCCGTCTTTGTTCCTATTATGGTCATTGCACCTTGGTCATTGCACCTTTGAATTTTACTGTTTTTGGAAGAAGATATCTATGCCTCTTGACAAAGGTTTTTTTCTGAGACGGCTCATATCATCGGCAGCACCTCTATTGAGGGAAGAGATAAACAACTGCAGTGGCATTTCGGATGCCTTCATTGTGTCTTCTTGAGATTAGAGAAGAGAATAAAAGACTGAGGTGGCTGAATTGTCACCTTCATTGCGTCTGCTTTAAGACTCATGTTCATTAGAATAGTATTCTATTCAGCTACATTTTCTTTGTCAGCTTTATACTTTACAGAGTTTGTAGTTCATACTGTGTTAAATATACTTGTAATTCCTCGTGGAATCTTTGTAATATTTTAGAATATTCATGTTCATTTACATGTGATTATTATGATCCTTTATTTCAATTAGACTGTAGTTTCATGCATTGATGACTGGTATTTTTTTGTCTCTGGGGAGTTATTCTTGCTTTTTGCCTGTGACTCTTCCCCATTCCTGTTTGTTTAACCACCTGGAGGTTGGCAACTGTACTTGTAGCACTCCCGAAAGGTGCGGATTTCTAGCTCAGTTACTAGACCACAAGCTTGTGTGTTCAAGGTGGGATTCTTGGCCCTTTCGCTGAAAGGATCTGGTGTGTTGGGGCTAAGAAACTTGAGAACTTGAAGGGTACTACCTAGGCGATATGGTCTCATTCCACTTGAGCCCAGCTTCCTACATTCCTGAGTTCATGTTCTCAAGCGAAGCAGCATTGTTTTGATTCCTTTCCTCCCGATCTGTTTTGTGTAAGTCTTGGCAGGCTTCAGGAGCGTGACCATGTCTTTCTTGGACTGCTCAAGTGCCATCTGTCATCCTGTTTCCTTATTCCCAGATCAGAAGTGTTTTCCTGTGTGTGTGAGAAAATTCGTGCTGCTGGTAAACAGTTAAGGGGCTGATTTACACTGGGTTTTTTTTTTTTTTTGCATATTTCCCGATTTCGTTAGTTATTAAGCATCTAGGAGCTGCGGTGGCTCAAGTGGTTAAGACACTGAACTGCAGGCTGTGGAAGGTCGGTAGTTCAGCAGTTTGAGACCCGAGTGTGCCGCATGACGGAGTGAGCTCCCATCTCTAGTTCCAGCTCCTGCCAACCTAGCAGTTCAAAAGCAAGAACAGCATTCCGTGCGCCTTGGTGTTTAGTCATGCCGGCCACATGACCACGGAAATGTCTTCGGACAGCGCTGGCTCTTTGGCTTTGAAACGGAGATGAGCACCGCAACCCTAGAGTTGGATTCGACTGGCTTTCGAGCAAGGGAACATTTACCTTTTTTTTTAAAGCATCTAGAGCCAACCTTCCCATTGAAAACTGCATCCCTCAAGGTGTGTTACAGTAATTTGAGAATGTCGTAAAAATAACTTTATATGCAGTGGGAGCGTAAGAAAGGCAGCTGTGTCTCAGGGGTGGAGCATCTGCTTTGTTTGCAGAAAGTCTCAGGTTCAATCCCTTACATCTCCAGTTAAAAGGATCAGGTAATAGGTGTTGTGAAAGACATCTGCCTGAGACCCTGGAGAGCAGCTGCCAGCCACAGTAGACAAGGGATTATGGTGCCCGCCAACCCCTTTCTGGGCACCCACCAAATGTTTTTTAGAAAGCGGGCAGGGCCAAGTGGGGCTTTTACCCAGCAAAGCTTCTTACTGGCCACTGGAGAGTTAATGGGCTGGACAGATTCTTTAAAATGTTGCTTTGGCAGCAGCTACCACAGCACAAGATTCTTCATTGTGTGACTGAAGTTAAGCTGAGGCAGCCATTTTGTGGCTGGCTTCACCTGCTTCAGCAGCCATTTTGTGTTGATCATTTTGTGGCTGCATCCACCACGCTGTGTCAGAATTCCAGATGTGCCCGTAGGCTCAAAAAGGTTGGGGACCCCCGAAGTAGACAAAACTGAGCTTGATATAGTCCAAGCATCAGACTCGGGGTAAGGCAGCATAATATGTGTGAGTTCAAGTTACTACAAGATGCTCAGCCACCACAGTAAAAAGGCTCCTTAGCACAGTTTTTCCGAACCAACAGTTTCATAACGAATAATGCTGTCGAGGAGAAAAAGCAAGTGAGAAGATGCCAGCAAGGAGGTAGCAAAATTTAACCTCCTGAGGGGGAACTGAAGACAGTGTGCTCCGATGTTCAGCAGAAAGGTGGATGATGACCAGAGGCAGGGCTTTTTAAGTGGTGGCGCCTCACCTTTGGGATCGCCTCCCAAGGCCCACCTATTGCCTGCCATACTTTTTTCTACATGCCAGGACAAAGGATATCTTTGTACCCAGGCTTTTAACTGTGTATTGGATGCCATTGGGCCAGTTTCTCAACCTAATGTACCTTACAGAGTTGTTGTCAGAACAAAATGTGTATGTGTGTGTGAGTGTGTGTAGGGGCTGTGTCTACAGCCCTGAGCTCCTTGGAGGGATGGCATGAGGTGAATAGATAGAGGGAGCAATGCTCCCTCTAAGCCAGTGGTGGCGAACCTATGGCATGGGTGCCAGATGTGGCACTCGGAGCCCTCTCTGCGGGCACGCGTGCCATCACCCCAGCCAGGCCCAGACCATCATTAAAGTGTCGAATTCTCTGCCAAATAATTTTAAGTAAATGAAAGCATTTGGGATTGCTTTCCTTACTTTGTTTGGATCATCTTAAGTTAATGTATGAGTTGTTTTTTCTAAAGTAAACCCTCAGTATTCAGGTTAAATTGCTGTGTTGGCACTTTGCGATAAATAAGTGGGGTTTGGGTCGCAGTTTGGGTACTCGGTCTCTAAAAGGTTCACCATCACTGCTCTAAGCTGTGGAGTCTTGTGAGCAAAAATTCTCCTTTGTGAGTTACTGGCATTAAAGCTGTGAGCCAGCCAGTTGGCTACTGCATAAAAATTAGTTTGCTCTGGAGCCATCCTTCCTGAGCTAAGACAGAAATGTGTGAGCCAGAGGCTAAAAAACTGTGAGCTAGCTCACACTAACTCAGCTTAGAGGAAACACTGAGAGGGAGCTGGTTGCTAAAGGAGCACTGAGAATTTGGGGGTGTTTGGCTGCTTTGGGAAATGGAGGTTGGGACCTTGGCTAACTTCTCCCTGAAGCCTCCTGGCAAAATCAGTTACTGGATCGAGGGTGTGCAACCAATGGCAAAGGAACGACATTTTTTCAGGTGAAATAAATCAATATTGTAAATGAATTGTTGTGTTCTTGTGGCATGGAATCAGGACATTGAATCTGGCCTCATGCTGATTCCTGGAAAACGACGTATCACGTTACCAACATAATGGCCAGGACTTTTAATCTCCTGCCACTGAGCCTTAATAGCATTCGCTTTTTATTTGGGAATGGTTTTACTGGCAGAGGAGCTGAACATGTTGCTCCAACTTGTTTTACGTGGCTGCTTTTGTGTTTTAAATCACTCAAAGGTACATATTGTCAAGCGGAGGCTGTCAGTTTGCTCAGTGGGAAGAACCACATTGGAAATACACACAAGCCCTGTGGGAAGGAGCTCATTTGCACATTTTCAGTAGGCTGTAATGTAATGCGCATAGTGGGTTTTTTGCATGTTTAGCGCATGCCAAGTTACAACTGATGGACATGCTGCTTTTAGGCCATGCCAGCAGAAATCATTAACCCCTGAAGTACCAGGAGTTGTCAGCTCCCCTCCCCCCCCAATCTTAAGAAGGTAGTAGAAGTCTTGTGCTTCGAATCTGTGCCTTGTGCATCAGCTAAAATTAATCTCTGGCACTGTTAACTCAAGGTTTACTACATCCTCTCTTCTCAGCCTTCTAAGGGAACTGTACCTCCTGCCAGGTATTAGAGACACTTAACCGACTTTTATCTTATTTACAAAATTTATATGCTGCCTTTTTGCCAAGGCAGCTAAAAGTTTAAAGCAAAACACCATAAAATATCATAAAACTAACATGCATATTAAAAGCACATGAAACAGTAATTAAAACATATGGCATGAAGGAGGGGTCCTTGAGGTAACGCCAAAAGGAGCAAATTAAGTCTTCATCTGCTGGTGAAGGAGACAGACAAATATCCTGAGGAAAGGGAGTCCCACAGTTCTGGTGCGGCAACCGAAAAGGCCCTCTCTTGGGTTTAGTTTTTTGTTTTTTAACTTTTTTATTTTCAGTGGCATGCTTCGATTTTTTTTTTGTTCTTTCCAGCATACCTGGGGTACAATCTGTTACTACCTAACCACAATCTGTGCCCACTAAGTAATCTAAGCATGCTGTTGACATTCATTGGGATGCACGTACAAAGAGGCCTTAACACCATAGCCTGCAAGATAGGGGTTTCTCTCTCCCCCATATATACCCTCTTTTATGGTATTTAAACATCCAGTCTACAGAGATCAGTTCCACTGGAGAAAATGGCAGCTTCAGAAATTCTAGGCAGAGACATAACATTTCTGAAAATTTTGAAGTGGGAAATTTGCCCCCCCTCCCGGAATTCCTGTGGAAACCTGAAATATATGCAGTACTTACTATCCTTTCAAAGCTAAATTAATGTTATTGTTTTAACAACAAAAAATGCATCGTTTATAACTTGGTTATATAAAGTTGCAATATTTGACATACCTATGGAATTTAAAAGTTATAAATGCGCTCAGGGGTCATTTGGGGGGGACGCAGGGGGACGCCATCCCCCTGGGTGAGGTGCGGGAGGGCGGGGCCTGGAGCTCCCTGCTGGTGCCCACTGGAGGTCGCCGCCGGCTGTGGGGAGGACAAACTTCCGGTGATGTCAGGGGGTGTGGCATATGCTGAGTTATGCTAATGAGTCCCCCTAGCTCTTTTTCTATGAAATGACCCCTGAATGCGCTAGTTTTCGACAAGCAAAATTGCAGATATACCCAGTAGTTGATAGGAAACTTCAAGTTGATGCACCCTATGGTACCCTAGAATGTGTACCTTAATTTTTTTAATTAAGATTTTTATTGTTTTCACACAAAAATGTTAACATATCAAACAAGAAGAAGAAGAGTTAGTTTTATACCCCTCCCTTCACTAGCCGAAGGAGTCTCAGAACGACTTACAATCACCTTCCCTTCCTCTCTCCACAACAGACACCCTATAAGGTAGGTGGGGCAGGGAGAGCTCTGAGAGAGCTGTGACTGACCCAAGGTCACCCAGCAGGCTTCATGTGGAAGCCAAGCCCCATATAACCCACCCACCCCCTTCCCTAATGTGTCCTATTAACAAAGAAGGGGAGAGAGAGAGAAGTAGGGCAGCAGTGTAGGTTAGGAAAGTAAGGTGTAACATTCCTTAGAAACCCTTCCTAGACAACCCATCCTTATATATAACTTTCTAAGACACCAAACAAAATTTAATTTGGATTATATCCGCTCCCAATGGAACCTAGAATTAGTACTCCAGTTCAGCTGACCCAATGGCAAACGGCACTAAATGCCATTCAATCTGCCTCTGTAAATTTGCGACTAAGTAGGGTTGCCAAGTCCTCACCCTCTGTATAGCGGGGGAGTCCAGCGCTGCTCCGGGAGGCCATGCACACGAGAGTTTTCCCTCGGATGACCGTGGCCCCGCCCTCAACGTGCCCGACGCAGCTACGTCACTTCCGGGTGACGTGCTGACGCCGGGCACGTCGTGTGCTTTACGGGCCTCTCGGGTGGGGGGTTCCCCGCCCCCCGGGGGGACTTGGCAAGCCTACGACTAAAGCTTATCCATCAAAAACTCTCTTGCGCGTGTACTGGTGCCCTACTAAACTTTATCACGTCGGTCTCACTGAGAATGATTCGTGTTGGTGCTGCCGGAAGCCTGGAGCTAACCTCATTCACATGTTATGAAATTGCTCCAAAATCACACATTTCTGGCAGGAGGTTATACCCAGGAGCGATCTCACATTAGCTGCTAATTTAGACTTCATGGCCAATAATCTAATCCTAGGAGATAGATATATATACACACACACATACCCCAAATCTATGAGAACTCACAAAATATCACATATTTTTGATCCAAAGGGCAGCGGTGGCGCAGGTAGTAAAAAGCCTGCAGTAACATCAATGAACAGCCATAAGGCTGTTTGAGACCCACCGTGGCCGGGGTGAGCTCCTGGCCCTTGTCCCAGCTCCTGCCCACCCAGCGGTTCAAAAGCCTAGCAAGTAGATAAATGGGTACCTGCTCCTAGGTAGCAGGGGGCACCCTCCTCCTTGTGGGGCAGCGTGCAGCAGGAGTATCGGCGGTGGTGCGGCGATGACGGCGAAGGACGAGCGACCTGGCGACGTTGAGCGGCAGTATCCAGGCGGAGACTGAATCATGGAGGTGCAATGACGCGGCATCGCAGCGCGGCGGAGCCAACAGGACGAGAGCCGGAGCTGCGGTCGGCGTGTGGCCACACACCAGGAGGAGCCTGCCGGAGGAAGTCGCTGTAATAAGACCTGCACCGCCAGAAGGAGTCGCTGCAATAAGACCTGTACCGAGACGCCAGGAGGTGGAAAAGCCGAACAACAGCACTCGGAGAGCCGAACCACAATAACAGAGCCCACTTGAAGAGCCGGACAACAACAACAGAGCCTTGCTGCCTGGCCTGGGTGCCACTAGGCAGTCACCTCCCCCCATATATACTGTGGCCTTAGATAGGAGAAGTAATTTACAATGTAAACCGCTCCGAGCCTGCGGGAATGGAGTGGTATAGAAGTCGAAAGTAATAATAAATAATAAACAAATCATTTTGCAATACTGGAAATCTCAAATATCTCCCTCTATACATCTCTGGATCATTGATATGTTAGACCGTTGTACAAAAGAGAGTGTATCTTAATTTTTGCTATCTGGTTAGTGAGAGCTCAGTTCTCAATGAAACTTTGAGAGTTTTCCTCTGAGGCTTTGGTGTAGTTTCTGTCCCACCTTCTCTTGATCATTTCCCCCCCCTCCAACAAGGTAGGGCTTTAAGCTACTTGTTAGTCAGTAGGTATATGTATAGATGCATGTCCAGTACCACCTTAAGACCAACAAGATGTCCAGGCTATAAGCTTTCTAGAGTCAGAACTCTCTTTGTCAGATACAAGTAGGAAGGCCATATTGGCTTGGTTTGAGGGAGAGGTGAAAAGGTCAGCCACAGGAGAAGACTCAGGTCGAAAGGATAATAGAACGTCGTGCAATAGAAGAAATGAAAGTTCCGCATGTTCCTCTCTTGAAGATTGGGTATCCTTCCAGGTGGAAAAATGCATCTTGAGTTGAAGAGCCGTATATGTCTACAATATGCCTGCCTTGTCTTTTAGAATGAGGGAAATGCTTTCAAAGAGAAAATATTTCATGGGAGTTTTTTTTCAATGCTTCTCAAAAAAAAAGAAAAAAATGCCTTGGGAGAAAAAAATCTCTGGGAATATTCGAGGCTAGAGTTGGCAGCCCTAACATCTAGCCTGATGAAGCGTTCTGGGGGACCTGAACACTACCATGCTTGTTTTGCGTCATTTCAGTCGGTCCTAATAAAAGGTATTACGTGGCTCTTGCATTTGGATTTTAGTTTACACCGACGAAGCAACCTTTTTCCCCCTCACAAAAATCCTGTTACTTTTGATCCTTGGGCCTACCTTGCGCAGGGGACCAAGGCGTGTTGTTGGAGCTAGTGGCCCCTCCCAGCCATTTCACGTCTGCATTTTGAGAAGCTGAAGGAAGTGGTCATGCTATTGACCCGAGAGTACATCTGTCAAATTTGATTATAACGGCGGATTATAGATTAAGGGATGTGGCGCTCTGTGTGAATTGTGGAGAGCTTGAGGTACTGGAAAGGGTACGGCAAAGCAGCTAAAAGAGAGCCGTTATTTAATATGCGGGAGAGGATTTCTGTTAGTCACACACACATCTGCAGAACTTGAAAAGGCACTGTTTAGAAGACAAACCTAGAGTCCAGTTGTGAAAGACATGGTGGCAGAATGTTTTGAAATGAAAAGGTGACCTCTTGGAAAGATATGTGGAAAATGGGGAAACCTGTGTGTTCTCTCTCCATCCTTTTTTACTTTAATGTTCCTTTTTTACTTTAATTTTCCTTTTTTACTTTAATTTTCCTTTTTTACTTTAATTTTCCTTTTTTACTTTAATTACATGTATAAGAGTGGGTAAGTGCTTGTAGAATTTTGTAGAAAAATAAGGTGGATTAATAGAAAAGAGTAAAAGTCCAGTAGCACCTTAAAAACTAACAAAATTTGTGGTAGTAGGGTATGATCTTTCATGAGTCACTGCTCTCTTCGTCAGATACAGCAACAGATACAGGTGAATTAAGTCATGATTGGTGTTGGTGGGATGTGGCATCGGATGTTTATTTGGCATGTACATTTTGTAGCATCCTACACATAGAATCATAGAGTAGGAAGGGGCCATACAGGCCGCCTAGTCCAACCCCCTGCTCAGTGCAGGATCAGCCTATGTCCAGCTGTTGCTTGAAGACTGCCAGTGATTCCTTTGTTTCCTCTTCTTTCCCTGTCCTAAGTCTTACTTACAGGGTTCATTACAGTGATTTCCACATGCAGCTGGCTCCTATGAACTGAGAGCATAGGCAGATTTTCCCCACCGTCCTGTTACCCAAGCAGTCCCATATAACCCCCCACAAGGTGATATTGGGGAGCCAGTTTAGCGTCGTGGTTAGAAGCGCGGACTCTAATCTGGGAGAACTGGATTTGATTCCCCACTCCTCCACATGCAGCTGCTGGGTGACCTTGGGCAAGCCACAGTTCTTTCAGAGCTGTTCTCTCAAGAGCCGTTCTCTCAAGAGCTCTCTTAGCCCCACCTACCTCACAGTGTGTCTGTTGTGGGAAGAGGAGGGGAAGGAGGTTGTAAACCACTCTGAGACTCCGAGTGAAGGGCGGGGTATAAATCCAAACTCTTCTTCTCTTCTTCTTCTGGCCAAAAAAGCCCCATGAAGCAGGGGCCACAATGAGGTGAGAGAATCCGGGGACCAATCAAACAGAAGTGGCTGAAAGTAGGGTAACTGTTAGAGGAAATTGCCCAGGTCTTAGTAAGAACACATGAAGCTGTTTTACAGTGGGTCAGACGCTTGGTCTATCAATTTATTTATTCATTTTCTTCATTTATACCCTATCTGTCTCCCCAGTTGGGGACCCAAAGTAGCTTGCATTGTTGTCTTCTCCATTTTCTCCTCACAGTGACCCTGTGAAGTAGGTAATGGTAGGAGTGTGTGACTGGTCCAAGGTCCACACAGCAGAGTGGGGGTTCGAACCCGAGTCTCCCAGATGCTAGTCTGACACTCTAACCACTGTACCCCACCGGCTATCAAGGTACGTCTTGTCTGTTCCGATTGGCAGCATCTATCCAGGGTCTGGTATTTCCCATCACCTGCAACCTGATCCTTTGAACTGGAGATGCTGGGGATTGAACCTGGGAACTTCAGTGTGGAAAGCCAAAGCTCTACCACAGTGATGGCGAACCTTTTAGAGACCGAGTGCCCAAACTGCAACCCAAACCCCACTTATTTATCGCAAAGTGCCAACACAGCAATTTAACCTGAATACTGAGGTTTTACTTTAGAAAAAACAACTCCTACATTAACTTAAGATGATCCAAACAAAGTAAGGAAAGCAATCCCAAATGCTTTCATTTACTTAAAATTATTTGGCAGAGAATTCGACACTTTAATGATGGTCTGGGCCTGGCTGGGGCGATGGCCCGCGTGCCCACGGAGAGGGCTCTGAGTGCCACCTCTGGCACCCGTGCCATAGGTTTGCCACCACTGCTCTACCACCTGGCCACACCCTAAGAGCTTACTGAGAGAATCCAACAGTGCAGAGGGCTGGGGGGAGAAATTGAGGTGTGGAAGGAAAACTGCAGAAGCCAGCACGGAGGGGAATATTCCCAGCTGCCAGTAATAGAATTAGAAATAGGAGGTTGAAATATATATATATATATATATATATATATATATATA
>NW_015170282.1:1027533-1054212 GCF_001447785.1 Gekko japonicus | reverse complement strand
ATATATTTTCAAAAAAATATGGGAGGGCAATGGTTTTTCTTTCGTAGGTCTTTCAGGGGGATTTGACCTTCCCTTCAAATGTAAGTCAGCTTTTTCATTGTCTTCCAGTGGGTGACTTTAATGGACGGTGTTTGCTTCTACTGCATGTTTGATTATGATTGTTATTGCCCTCCCGTGTTGTAACTTGTGGGCACTCAATGAAATTGCTGAGCAGTCAGGTTAGAACGGATAAGAGGAAGTACTTCTTCACCCAAAGAGTGAGTAACACATGGAATTCACTGCCACAGGAAGTGGCGGCGGCTACAAGCATGGACGGCTTCAAAAGGGAACTGGATAAACATATGGAGCAGAGGTTCATCAGTGGCTATTAGCCACAAGGTATAGATAGGAACTCTTAGTCTGAGGCAAGTGATGCTCTGTCTTCTTGGTGCTTGGGGGGATGGCAACAGTGGGAGGGCTTCTAGTGTCCTGGCCCCACTGGTGGACCTCCTGATGGCACCTGGTATTTTTGGCCACTGTGTGACAGAGTGTTGGACTGGGTGGGCCCCTGGCCTGATCCAACATTGGCTTTTCTTATGTTCTTAATTGCTTATACCTGTACTGTTGAACCCAAACTGATCATTGGTCCCTTGTATTGTATTGTACTGCTTTATTTTTTTTTTGATGGCTTATTGTTATTTGGAAAACTTGACAATAAAATCCATTTATATATATGGGAGGGAAAATAAGTTCACCAAACTGAACCGGCACAATACAAACAGATGGAATAGAAATGTTGTGCTAATGAGAGATGGCACTAGAAGGAAAGAAAGAAACGTAAGCAAGGAAACCCCTGGCTTTGGACAGATATTTTTGAGCTGTGAAAGTACATCTCTAAAGCAGGGCAGCGTGGGTGAGCCAAGCTGGATGCAGTGGCTCCAGAACCAGCTGTGACCTTTAGGCACGGGGAACGCACCAAGCTTCATGTACCGAACTTCTTTGCAAAGAGGGAGGGCAAGACACATCCACTTTGCTCGGAGGCAGTAGCTTGTTAACAACTAAGGCTGCTTTTAGGCTTTGAGGCTGTGCAGTTCACAGATGGCATTTGTATGCGTAGCTGACTCTCGAAGCCGCAGTGGAGGCAGCTGAGAATGTGTCTTAATAATAACAGTGTAAAGTAACCTAGATTTTCACTCTCGTTCGGCACAACGAACACATCCATGATTAATGTGTTCCAGTTAAGCTGCCGAGCGGGTTTACTTTTTAAAGAGATTTTAAAACGAGCCAAGCCGCTGGATTTTCTTCTCTCTCTCTCTCTCTCTCTCTCTCTCTCTCTCTCTCTTTTAAGAAGGGCACCTGGCACGCAGTTGCTAGGGTGAAAGGAACTTGGTTTTGGGGCTGGCTTGCACAAAATTGGCAAAATCTCACCCTCTGCCTTTTGTTTTCGCCTTTGGTGGATACGCGTGTCCCGGGCATATCCGGGGTTATAAACGCAGGCGGTCCCATGAACATGGAACAGACTTGAGGCACTGCATTGTTTTGCTTGATTTCTGTAATGTGTGTTGCCCTTTGATTCTGTGTTGAATGTGAATGCGTCTACTGGGATGGACGCTGGTGTAGCGGTTAAGAGTGCCAGTTTGGTGTCGAGAGAGCCAGTTTGGTGTAGTGGTTAAGAGCGCAGACTCTAATCTGGGAGAACCGGGTTTGATTCCCCACTCCTCCACATGCAGCTGCTGGTGTGACCTTGGGTCAGCCATAAGTTCTTTTCAGAACTGTTCTCTCATGAGCAGTTCTCTCAGAGCTCTCTCAGCCCCACCTAACCTCACTGGGTGTCTGTTGTGGGGAAGGGAAGGGAAAGGAGATTGTAAGCCGCTCTGAGACTCCTTCAGGTAGTGAAGGGCGGAATATAAATCCACTCTCTTCCTTCTTCTCCTGCAGGGCCTTGCTGAATGTGATTTCTCAAGAAACGGGGGCCCAAGGAAGTATGTGGTGGTGGACATTTTTGCGGAATGTGGGAGGCCTAGGCTGTTAGGTAGAAGCCCTTCTTTCTTAAACTCTCTCCCCACGAAAACTGTCTCAGTGAGAGGGTCGCAGTCCCCCATCCACCCGCTAGGGATTAGGGCAGGCATGAGGCATGTGGGTGGGCAAATCTGTGGCCCAGAGGCCTCATCCTGCATCTCTACCTGAGAGCTTTAAGCTGGATACCAGCTTTCAGGATCAAAAACTGGAGCTCTCAAAAAGCAGGCAGAGGCCCAGATGGCCTCCCTCTCTCCCACTTTGCTACTGGCTGACAGGAAGCAAAGAAGATCTCGCTGGCTTCTTGCCAGCAGCAGCTGCTGAGTTCCATCTGGGCCAGGCTGGTCTTCGTCTTCCTTGGGCAGCCTGGGCATAGCCGGAGGCACAAGCCCTTGGGTGCGAGCCGAAGGGCAAGAGCCAACCCCCCCAGTGGTTCATAGACAGTACCTACAGTGAACCAGCCACTGATTTCTGATCTGCTTAAGCCTTATCACTACTATTGTTTGGGTTCTGTCTATTGTGACCTGATTTGGGTCCCCTCAAGGCAGTTTGGTGTAGTGGTTATGAGCTGATGGTTGGTGTCAGCTCATGAATTGTCTCCCCTCCATTGCTTCCAATTTGGGGGTTGAGGCGGTGGGTGAGCAAATGCCCATTGTCTGCCACACTGAGCTCAGTGGCCTTGCAGCGTTGGTTGGTATCACCGTGGGGGCCACTCCGCTTGGCTTGCTAAAGAACCATTTTCCTTTCCCAGTCAATGTCTGCCCCTGTGGTCCTTGGCACTTTCAACCCAGTTTGGTGGAGTGGTTAAGAGCAGCAGACTCTAATCTGGAGAACCCCACTCCTCCACATGCAGCCAGCTGGGTGGCCTTGGGTCAGTCGCCGATCTCTCAGAGCTCTTCTCTCAAGAGCAGTTTTCTGTCAGAGCTCTCTCGGGCCCACCTGTGTCTGTTGTGGGGAGGGGAAGGGAAGGAGACTGTAAACCGCTCTGAGTCTGCAAGTGAAGGGCGGGGTATAAATCCAATCTCTTCCTCCTCCTCCTCCTTCCCCCTCCCCTCATCTTGCACCCGGAGCATGTAAATAAATTAGGCCCAAACAAGTTGAGGGATTGCCAACCAACCGAATTGTGTAAAGCGCCCTACTTCAACCGCATACACAGGAAAAATACTGTTAGCTGATAGCCTCTGGGTATGTGTTTGTGCGTGTGTCAGTTAGAGAAAGGCCGACTGTACAGCACTCAGGCATTCTCTTGTTATCTCTAGAGTCTTGGAGGAATACTAATTCATACTGAGGTTGTGCAGTTCAAACGTTTTGTTCTCATATCAACGGGAACATTGGCAAGAGCACTGACGGCACTTGAAGGAAGGGCGGCCTCCAGATGTCTGCCGAAAGGAAAGCATGTTACTGATCTAGGCAGAACGTCTTTAAAAAAAAAAATTATTTGTTTTAAGTGAGATACAAAAAGGCAGAACTTCTACACGGTACAACCATTCTGCCCATGGCACCAACAGGTAGGAACCTCTTCCCCACATGAATCCTGAGAATTTCAACTGGTGGTAGAAACTGTGGTGAAGTCACAGTAACCCCACAGGGTTTTCAAGGCAAGAGACAAACAGAGGAGGTTTCCTATGGTTGCCAGTCTCCAGGTGGGGCCTGGAGATCTCCTGGAATTTCAACTGAAAAAATGGGTGCTTTGGAGGGTGGAGTCTATGGCATTATATCCTGCTGAGGCCCCCCTCCTGCCCAAACCCTGCCCTTCACAGCTTCCACCCCCAAAATCAGGAATTTTCCATCCCAGAGGTGCCAACCCTATGGTTTCCATATCCTTTTTTTTTTTTTTTTGCCTTGTGGATTTGGGCATAGCATTGAACGATAATGACACGTACCTTGTGGATGGTAGCGAACTGAAGACTAAGTATCACAGTATTAGGCAGATTTCTGGAGGCCTAGGTCTGTCAGTGGCTTTTTGCCACCATAGCCGAATGGAGTGTTCACCTTCCGAGTCAGTAGACCTTTGAATATTAGAGATATGAAATGAAATTGCTGAGCAGCCATGTTAGAACAGATAAAAAGAAGTAGTTCTTTACCCAAAGAGTGATCAACACATGGAATTCACTGCCACAGGATGTGGCGGCTACAAGCATGGACAGCTTCTAGAGGGAATTGGATAAACATATGGAGCAGAGGTCCATCAGTGGCTATTAGCCACAAGGGATAGACAGGATCTCTCTGTTTGGGGCAAGGGATGCTCTGTATTCTTGGTGCTTGAGGGGGGCAACAGTGGGAGGGCTTCTAGTGTCCTGGCCCGACTGGTGGACCTTCTGATGGTACCTGGTATTTTTAGCCACTGTGTGACAGAGTGTTGGACTGGATGGGCCGTTGGCTTGATCCAACATTGGCTTCTCTCTTATGTTCTTATAGATGTTGCCTTCTTGTTTTGGATATGGCTAGTTGACCATTATTAGAAATATAGGATGCTGGACTTCAAAAACCAGGGGTCCCCAACATGGTGCCTGTAGGCACCATGGTACCCGCCAGCATATTTCCTGGTGCCCACCAGGTGCTTTTAGAAAGTGGGTGGGGCCAGGTAGGCCTTTTGCCCAGCAGGGCTTCTGATTGGCCATTGGAAATCTGATTGGGTGTGCAGAGTTGCGAAGAGTCCCGTCAGCAACAGCTGCCACCACAACATGAGGATCTTCACTGTTTTACTGTGTGTTCGTTTTAAGAGCCAAACTGTTAAACAGAGCTTCTGCCTGAAACGTGGAAGAGTTACTATTAGAGTTATACAATAACCTTACTCCCTGACATTTTGTGATTGGTTCCACTTCCTGCGGCAGCCATTTTGTAGTTGCACCTACCACCCTGTGTCAGAATGCCAAAGGTGCCCGCAGGCATGGAAAGGTTGGGGACCCCTGCGGAGGAGGATGAGGAGATTGGATTTATATCCTACCCTTCACTACCCAAAGGAGTCTCAGAGCGGCTTACAATCTCCTTTCCCTTCCCCTCCCCACAACAGACACCCTGTGAGGTAGCTGGGGCTGAGAGAGCTCTTTCAAGGACTGCTCCTGAGAGAACAGCTCTGAAAGAACTTGTGACTGTCCCAAGTTTATGCCAGCAGCTGCATGTGGAGGAGTGGGGAATCAAACCGGGTTCTCCCAGATAGAGTTCGCTGCACCAAACTGGCTCACCATGACATGCAGAGGGCTCTCTCTTTGGCAAGAGTCCATCCATTTTCTGATTTATTTTTTCAGGGCAGCATTTTTTTTCAGTGCTGATTTAGCCAGTTGGCCTTCTGCTGCCAAAGGGGATTGTCCTGTTCCAAAGAACTGCAAGTGCCTGCCATTGGAACAAAACCAGTTCCTAAACACTCAATTCTGGACTTGGCATCTACAAAATTTTTGATTAATCCCCAGAGCCAGGCAGTGAGCCAAAGTCTGTCTTAATGGGGGGTTCCTTGAACGGGAAGAACAGTATCTTCCCTAGTGGTTGAGGAGCAGATTTTCAAAAGGAAGACTCTTAAATATGTACAAGAATATCGAGTGGGAAACTAGATCCGTGTGTCAGGCCGTTGCCTTTAGTTTTTTTCTCTCCACTCCTGCTGTTTTGACATCCCTTCTGTTTGCTTCTGGGGAGGGATGGGAAGGGACCCAAAGCGGGTGTAACGTTCAGCCCTCCGGGAAGCAAAATCATGACGCTCTCCTGGATGGCGGAAGTCCCCAGCCGGGCCTTTGTGCTTTCTGAGGAGAGACTGTTTAGTGCAGTCTGCTGGTCTCCTTAGCCGCTGGCACCATGCCGCTGTTGGCACGGATGGCAGTTGATAGGTAAGAGGGGGGCAGTGTGGCAGCAAAATTACAGAGGCTTCATTGTTACCTCAGTAGAGCAGGGAAGCGCTGAGAGGAAGAGGTGAGAATTCACACGTGTGAATTTAGCGTTCCTAACAGTATTGTCACACAGAGCTGCCTTATATAATCAGACCATTGGTCCGCCAAGGTCAGTATTGTCTACTCGGACTGGCAGTGGCTGTCCAGCGTCTCAGGCTGAGGTGTTTCACATCACCTACTACGCGAGCCTTTAAATGGAGATGCTGGGAATCGAACCTGGGACCTTCTGCACACCAAGCAGGGGCTCTTCTGCTGAGCCACAGCCCTCCCACTGGGAGAATGACTAGGGAACAAGAGTGGAGATGCTTGGGGGACGTGGAAGTGGTTTTTAGATATGTGGCACGGAGTTTCCTTTTTGTTTCCCTATATCTCAAGCTTCCGAGTAGAGAGAGACTATATTTTTATTTCATTCATGCCCTGCCTTTCCCCCCAATACAGACCCAAAGAGGTTTACGTCATTCTCCTTTCCTTCATGTTATCCTAGCAGCTATCCTTTGAGGTTGGTTAGGCCAAGAGCGTGTGACAGAACCAAGGTCACCCAGAAAGCTTCCATGGTATAGTTAGGAACTGAACAGCTGGGTCTCGCAGATGCTAGCCCGATACTGTAACCGCCACATCACACTGGCCCTGTGGGGGAAAAGTGATTTGATCTGAAGGCTGTGCGAGGAGGGAAAAACCTGAGGGCAGGTATGTTTTTGTGAGGAATTTTTTTTCTTCTTCTTTAAGCCCAGTGGAGAATCGGACATTTTTGGAACACTGGGGCGGGGAGAAGCTTCCACGAGACATTCTCTCTTGGAATAAATGACAGTGCTTTTTAAGACAAGGTTTTACTTCCTCAAAATGTGTAATTGAATTTTTTTTAAATATAAGACTGTGACATTAGGCAGCCGTGAAGGAGCTAGAAAAGATTAAGTGTAAGGATGTGTCACTGATGACCAAGATCACGATAATTCATACCATAATTCGTAGAAAAAGAGGTGCAGGAGCTCATTAGTATAACTCATTTGCATATGCCACACCCCCTGACATCACCGGAAGTGTGTCAGAAGGCAACACCCACCGCTCAGGCTCCACTGGGCTGTTTTGGATTGCTAGCTATTGGGGGGGGGGAACGTGCAGATCTGTCCTCACAGAGGAGGGAGAGCTTGCACCTGAAGGTGGGCTGGGGGGGGCTCTGCAACTTACCTGGCTGCTTCTTGCGCCTCGTGGCCCAACTGAGGACTGCTGGGTGCAGGGGGCGGGGCTTGCTGCATGTGCACGCCCCCTTACTCCTTACTGCCGGAGCTCCGCTCCTATGCGCTCCCGCAGGAAATGACCCCTGGTATTCACCATTACTGTGGATGGGTATGAAAGTTGGACAATGAAGTTCTTCTTACGTTGCCCTACTAAGTCAAGACTGTGGCTCCATCTAGTACTTTCTGGCTCTGTTTATACATGACACAAAGTTCTGGTTTGTTTTTGCTGGACTGGCTTGTTACTGAGCTGGATCCTGGGTTTCCAGTTGCTCTAATCCGGGTTGGCTCACCAAATGGTGGTTTCATCACACTCCTTCTTACCAGGCATTCCTTTTTTTTTGTTTTATGCAGAAGCTACAGTGAGGGGAAAAGAAAAGAAACAGGATTAAACTTGGCGATCTGCATCAGTGCCCTGACCTGGACGGCCCAGGCTAGCCTGAGCTTGTCAGGTCTCAGAAGCAAAGTAAGGTTGTCCCTGGTTAGTTCTTGGACGGGGTTTCGTTGGCCAGTCTTATTGACGGGGGGTTGACCAAAGAACTACTGTATCTACAGTTAAGTTTTTTGTTCTCTGGAATGAAAATACGGGCTGAGATAACATCCTGTGTTTAATTTTCTCAGATTCTAACCCTCAAGTTGTTAGCTATACTAGGATGAATGATGTACACAGAGAGTTTATGCGGGTAATTAAGTCAATAGCAGTGTGTTTTTTTTCCTGCTTCTGTATGGCTTATGGGCCATAATAAAGACTGACTGACTAGTTGGATGGGAGACCAGCAAGTAAGTCCAGGGTTGCTATGCAGAGGCAGGCAATGGCCGGCCATCTCTGCTCATCTCTTGCCTTGAAGACTCGATGGCAGGGGTGTGATGACCGTGAGCACCGTGGTGCCCGGACACCTTTTCTGGCACTCGCAAAGTGTTTTTAGGAAGTGGGCGGGCCAGGTGGGCCTTTTGCCCAGCAAGAGATTTGACTGGCTGTGCAGATTTTAAAAGACATCACCAGAGCACAAGGATCTTCACTGTGTGAATGAAGGCAAAGCTACGGCACCCTTTTTGTAGCTGGCTCCAACTTTTTTCTTCCGATGACCCCCACCGTGCCCTTCCCTGCCGTACTGTGCAGACAGCACTGTAGCTGGCAAAAGGGGTTTAGATCGCCATCTGGATTGGTTAATTTATTGGTTTACTGTGATAATTTTATGCTGATTAGGCTGATTGTAATGGCTTTTAACGCTGTAAATTGCCCAGAGCCTGCTTGCAGGGTGGGTGAGTCATAAATTTAATAAACCCCTGAAGCAGCCATTTTGTGGCAGCCATCTTGTATCTGCACCCACCAACCTGTGTCAAAATCCCAGAGGTGCCTGCAGGCTCAGAAAGTTGGGGACCCCCGCCTTATGGGCTCGCCAGCAGTCGGCTGTGACCTACAGCACTTCACACGCCTGCATCGGAATATCACTAACTGTGGCTAATAAACCAGACGGTAGTTTCATATCCTAGTTTGACTTCCCCTGGCGACTTGCTTTCAGACAACCGCACACGTGGTTTCATGTATCTGGTATAAACAGAGCACGCAGAAGAGCTGTGCGCATGTGTTTATATGTTTTGCTGAATTGTTTTAAGTAATATATATAGAATCATAGAATCACAGAGTTGGAAGGGGTCCTACAGGCCATCTAGTCCAACCCCCCCCCCCCGCTCAATGCAGGATCAGCCTTGAGCATCCCTGACAAGAGTTTCTCCAGACGCTGCTTAAAGACGGCCAGTGAGGGGGAGCTCGCCACCTCCCTAGGCAGCTGATTCCACTGCTGCACAACTCTTATTGTCAAAACGTTTTTCCTAAGGTCCAGCCAGTAACTTCCCGCCCTTCATTTAAACCCACTGTTGCGAGTCCTCTCCTCTGCTGCCCACAGGATCAGCTCCCTGCCCTCCTCTAAGTGACAGCCCTTCCAATACTTCAAGAGAGCAATCCTGTCCCCCATCAGCCTCCTCTTCTCCAGTCTGAACAGTCCCAAGTCCATCAGCCTTTCCTCACAGGGCTTGGTCTCCAGGCCCCTGATCGTCCTCATCACTCTCCTCTGCATCTGCTCCATTCTGAAAATACAGGCCGAGATAACATCCTTTGTTATGCCCCTTTTCCTTTTAAGTAGCACGTCTTCTCAAAAGCTGCACTATTCTTCTTTTCAGGCACCGGAAGTGGTTCCCTCTCTCATGCTATGATCCGGACCATCTCTCCAACGGGACATCTGTACACAGTGGAGTTTCATCAGCAGAGAGCAGAGAAAGCCATCGAGGAGTTTCGAGAGCACCGGGTGGACCACTTGGTGACTGTGAAGAACCAAGATGTCTGCAAAATGGGGTTTGGAGTCTCTGGTATTGCCGACGCAGTGTTTCTGGACATTCCGTCGCCATGGGAAGCGATCGGGCATGCCAAATCGGCTCTAAAACATGAAGGTAAGTTATTTGTTGTGTCTCTGTAGGTGAAATGGGAGAGTCCGTGTTGCCAAATAAACCCTCCAGATTCTTTCCCTGAAAACCCCAGATTATGCCATTGAAATATAAGATGCCAAAATGTTAAAGTGTGCATTTATTTATCTTGCAGTATGCTTTCCATGCCCTGACCTGGATAGCCCAGCTAAGCAGGGGTCAGCGCTGTTTACTATTTGGATGCAGTGCTCCCTCTAAGCTGTGCACATGAACGGCCGTTCATTAACACAGGAAGCCCCATTCAGCAGCAATCTGGAGCCACACAGGGTCTTGCACTGAAATGACATTTAATTAATTAGTTTAATTAATTGGATTTCTAGCCGGCCCTTCCCTGAACAGCAAGGCTCAGGGCAGGTTACAACAGTGAAAACACACAGTAAGTTAAAACAATTAAAACGCAATCCAAACTATATTTAAAACCCAATCCAGCATTGAATAATACATAAGGTGGCAATGAGACGGTAAGGGCACCCAGAGAAGTATGTATGCCTATAGATGGATGGAACCAAGTATAGATGTATGCCCGTAGATTGAACCAAGATGAAACCACTTGGCAACCACCCCCAACTGCAATGAGAAAAGCAGAGTGCTTTGTTTTGCATAACTTATGCAAATTATGAACATTTGCATAATTCCACTTAACAAAGAAGAGGGACTGTGGAAGACAGTGAAATTCCATCTCCCGGATGCTGGATGTCGACACCATCTTCATCCCATCCTCCAGCTTCTGAGATTTCAATTGGCACTGTCCACGTGTTCTTGCAGTCTTGAGGACTAGTGCCTTGGCCTTTTCTTTTTCTTTTTTTAAAAAAGCTGATATTCTCATAAATTCCAATTTTTATGAATTCCGTGCCAAATAGTAAATTCCACATTTGGAGAATACATACATATCTGTGGAATATGTAGCAGCCTACAATAACTAATGGAAGCTTTACTGATTGGAACTTTCCAGTGTGGAGAAAACAGAAGGGGAAGCCCCATCTCACTTTGAATGCTGTTCTTTTCTGGCTGGGGGGAGGGGGAGACCGGAGCCTCTCTCCTCTGCTCCATTCTTTTGTCTGTGCGTATATGAGAGCAAATGCCTGCCTCTGTGTGTGGGCGTACTTGATTCTCTGCGTTTTCCACTCGTGTTGGCATTCTCATGCATTATAGATACTTGCATTGTTTATGGTGATGCTGGGTATGGATTTGAAAGCGGAGCTGAGAAAAAGGGGGCTGTGACTCAGTGGTTAGAGTGCTTAATATGCAGAAGGGCTCCGGTTCAGTCCCCAGCTGCTCCATTTAAGAAGATCAGGTAACCGGGGTGATGCACAGCGACCTCTTTGGTTCATCGGATGATGCCCATGCAGTTTTCAACGTATATTGTAACAATCAAGAATACGACAGACATTATTTTTTTGTAGATAAATGAAAGCTGCAGTTAAAAAGAAAATATTGCCAGGTTGTGCACAAGGCAGAAAATAGAAGAGAGAGAGAGAGAGAGAGAGAGAGAGAGAGAGAGAGAGAGAGAGAGAGAGAGAAAGAGAGAGAGAGAGAAAGAAAGAAAGAAAGAAAGGAAATCTGATAGTTTCCTCTGTATGCAATGCTGCTGTTACTTGTACTGGGCTCTTATCTTTCTAAGTCACGTCATTCTTGCACTAAAACGCAAGGCCTGCTGTTGCTAAGATCCCTTAAGTCTTTTTAAAAAGGCGGGTGGGGGTGGGGGGCAAACGAGAGCTTCGGGTTTGCAGTAGAAGAAAGGCAAGAGAGAAAGAGAGATCTGGAAGCAGAAAAACATCTCTCTCCCACAGGTTTTTCCTTTGATGGCCGCAGTTGTTGGCACGTGCGGAATACATAAAAAAATGCTTTGTGAACTCCTGTCAAGCATATTCTAGCTGAGCGGCAAGTGTGGGGGGGCGGCATAGTAACATAACCGGGAGGAAGGGAAGGAGAATAAGCCCTCTCTGACATTTTGTCAAGAGAGGATGCGTGTGTGGAGAGTTACGATTCTGAGAGATCTTTCATGCTAATGACTGAAGCCAGAATGGAATGCTGGATAAACTGTTACTCAGCCTTAAGGAAGTTGGTTTCTGCAGGAGAAACGTTTGGGGTTGGGGCTGTGCCGTCGGGAGCGGATTGGCCATTTAACTTACAGGGAAATTTCCCGGTGGGCCACTGGTGGCCAAGAGCAAGTAGAGTCAAGCCCCAGGTACTTGCAAGTTGCCGGATGGATGAACTCCCTATAAGAGAACTGGCCATGACAGGATACATACAATTTTTCTTCTCTGTGAATCATGAACATAGGAAGTTGCCTTATACCAACCGTACCATTCGTCTGTCAAGCTCAGTTGTTCATCTTCTGTGAACCCGGGATGGCTCACAGGAAGTTGCCTTATACCCACAGTCCTCAGAGTGGTGCCATTGGCACCCTGGTGCCCATTGGCATCTTTTCTGGCTCCCACTACGTGTTTTTAGAAAGTGGGTGGGGCCAGGTAGAGCTTTTGCCCAGCAGGCCTTCCGATTGGCTATTGGAGATTTGATTGGCTGTGCAGATCTTTATTTTAATGTTGCTTTGGCGGCAGCTGCCTCCACAGCACAAGGATCCACACTGTGATATTGAAGTTAAGCTGTGGCAGCCATTTTGTGGCTGGCTCCACCCCCTGAAGCAGCCATTTTGTGGCCGCACCTACCGTGCCATGTCAGAATTTCAAATGTGCCCGTAGGCTCGAAAAGGATGGAGACCCTTGCCTTATACCAATCAGACCATTGGTCTGTGAAGCTCACTTTTGTCGATTCTGAGTAGCAGCTGCATATCACCTCCTACCTGACCCTTACAACAGAGATGCCGGGGATTGAACCTGAGACCTAATGCATGCAAAGCCGCTGTTCTACCACTGAGCCACGGTCCCTTCCTCTACATGTGTTCATGCTGCAGGGAGTAACTGCAAAGAATGTCCTACTGGGAGCTCTGTGTGCCCTCTCTTGACCTCATGTAGGCTGCGCAAACCACAAATTCACATGGCGTAGCATCCTTCCCTTATTCATATGCTCCAGCCTGATAGACATGATGCTTTTGTGACTTCCCTGCGCCGTATTTAATTATTAGGGGCTGAATAATTTAGTAGATCTAGCTGAACATTTCCACGACAAGATGCGTCTGGTGGTTCTCTGGAAAACCACTGTTGTTAGGGTACTTGAGACACACAGCATGGGGATCGGCAACGTGTTCAGCCAGGAGGGCTGAACTGAAAACACATCCTGGGCTAGAAGGCAGGAGGTTTTACATATTTGATTTGCATAGTACGCACACTGTCTTGTTTTTTTAATCACCCAAGATGCCAGAGTTGCCATCGGTGAACCTTCCGTGCTTTTTCTTCTGTGTTTTTATTCTGAATTGTGAAAAATCTGGATGGGTCCCTGAATTGACTTAGAATCGTAGAGTTGGAAGGGACCTCCAGGGTCATCTAGTCCAACCCCCTGCACAGTCCAGGAAATTCACAAATACCTCCCCCCCACACCCCCAATGACCCCTGTTCCATGCCCAGAAGATGGCAAAAAAACCCTCCAGGATCCCTGGCCAAACTGGCCTGGAGAAAAATTGCCCAAAGTGGTGATCAGCATTTCCCTGGGTATGTAAGAAAGGGATATGTTTACGCCTGGATCCCCACATTCAGAGTTCATTTGCCCCTGTACTGCCAGCTTGGTGTAGTGGTTAAGTGTGTGGACTCTGATCTGGGAGAACTGGGTTCGATTCCCCATTCCTCCACTTGCAGCTGCTGGATGACCTTGGGCAAGCCATAGTTCTGGCACAGCTGTTCTTGAGAAAGAGCCGTTTCTGTCAGAGCTCTCTCAGCCCCACCTACCTCACAGGGTATCTGTTGCGGGGAGGGGAAGGGAAATGAGTTTGTAAGCCACTCTGAGACTCTTGAGTGAAGGGCGGGGTATAAATCCAATCTCCTCCTCCTCCTCTTCCTCCTTCTTCTCCTCCTCTAGTTTCCCTAATGATATGTTCTGCATACAGATTGACAATAGGGAAATAAAATGCATTCTTGTCTGACACTTTTGCCAATTGGAAACCATCCTGTTTCTCCATATTCTGTCCTGATAGTGGCCTCTAGAGTTACCCAACACTCTTTGTCAGCATGGATCTTAAATAGGGTTACTGGCTCTGGGTTGGGAAATTTCTGGACATTTGATGGGTGGAGCCTGGTGAGGGCAAGGCTCGGGGAGAGAAGGTATAATGCCAAAGAATCCACCCTCCAGAGGAAGAGCCAGTTTGGTGTAGTGGTTAGGAGCGCGGACTCTAATCTGGGAGAACCGGGTTTGATTCCCCACTCTTCCACATGCATCCGCTGGTGTGACTTTGGGTCAGTGACAAGTTCTTTCAGAGCTGTCTCTCAAGGACAGTTCTGGAAAGAGCTCTCTCAGCCCCACCTACCTCACAGGGTGTCTGTTGTGGGGAGGGGAAGAGAAAGGGATCGTAAGCCGCTCTGAGACTCCTTTGGGTAGTAAAGGATGGGGTATAAATCCAGTCTCCTCTTCTTCCTCTTCCTCCTCTTCTTCTTCTTCCTCTTCCTCTTCCTCCTCCTCTTCCACCTCTTCCTCCTCCTCGTCCTGGAGACCAAGATCACTTGCAGTTCGAGGAGATCTCCAGTCCCAGCCTGGAGGATGGGAACTCCAAGAGGGAGAGAGAAGGGCAAAAAAGAAGGAATCAGGTAGTGATGAGTTTCTGTTTGGAATCCTGGCCTAGGTGAGCTGTAGGCAGGGTAAGATTAGCAGCCGTACTCCTCCCAGAAGACTTAAGGTACAATCTGATCGGAACGCCACATCATCTCCCTGTTAATCTGTCACCCGCTCCACCACCCCCAGGAGATCACATAACAATTATTTGAAAGTGGGTGTTAATTTCTAATTTACACATTCCATAAATCCTTAACAAGACCAGAGAGGGTTTCTCCCCCCCCCCCCCCCCCACAGGAGTGATTCAACCCCACGTGCTCGGAATAGCTGCACTTCATTAATTTAACAGGCTGGGGGTTAATGGTCTGTTACACGTCCGTCTACTGCTGCTGTCCTGCCCCAGATTGCTTTGACCTCCCCCCCCCCCCCTTTTAACAACCTGTCATGTTGCACAGAGAGCTGCGAAAATTTGGAAAGGAAAACTGCAGGGCTTTGGGGTTTGCGGCTGGAGCGGAGAGGCCTGTTTTGCTGCTGTTGGCGTGCGGGAGTGTCACGGCCAGCCGTGCGCCTTTGGACGGCAGCTGGGTTTCTCTGCCAACAGCCCCTGCTTGCCTGTTGAAGATCTGCTGCAGTGCAGATCTTGCTTCATCACTGAAACCTGCACTGACACACACACACACACCCGCTAGCTTCTCTTTTCAGCATATGCTGATAAATACATTTTGATGCAGAGGTTGCTGTCCCCAGCGCCTGACCTTGGGTGGTGGTTGTTGTTGTTGACTGAATATTTTACTAAAGTCCTTTAGGCTGTTTTTTTAAAAAGGGAGGAGAGCGAGAGGCTCCCTGTGGCTGGACTCGGCTGTATATTTTTTAAAAATGGTGGAAATACAAATTGCGTGTTGCTGCTTTTTTGGGCTTTGGGGTCTGTTTCATTAGCTCGGGGAGACAGCCCTCTGGATTTAATTTGTCTTCTCCCCACCCAAAAAAAGTGAATGAAACGGAAAGCTCAGGACACATACAGAGGTCGCAGTGAACTCTTGAGCCGTGGCCGGCAAGAATGCAACCGTTGGTGGTTGCAAGCACTTCCCCTTGAATTGAGATCCAGTTTGCCACAGTGCCAGTGCGTGGGTGCCCAGGATAAAATGGCTGCCGTCAAATGGAGAAGGAGAGAGTGTTGTAAACCACTTTGGGGTCCCCATTGGGGAAGAAAGTGGAGGTATAAACAAATTAAGTAAATAAAGAAATTGGCATATTTGGAGCTGGGCTTGCTCCCCGCAAATCAGGATTCTAAAGTGGATTCAAAACCTGTTCCAAATTGCCCAGACATCTGCATGGCCACACCACAGCCCATGGGAATTGGATTCAAGGATTCGGAAACCAGGAAGCTCTCTCAGCCTCACCTCTCCCCTCCTCCTCCATCTACATAGCTATTCTGGTCATAGCCCTTCATGTACATTTCCTCTGGCAATCTTTACAACCGTCCAGTAGAGTAAAAAGGTAAAGGTAAAGGTTTCCCTTGCTCGAAAGCCAGTCGAGTCCGACTCTAGGGTTGCGGTGCTCATCTCCGTTTCAAAGCCGAAGAGCCAGCGCTGTCCGAAGACGTTTCCGTGGTCATGTGGCCGGCATGACTAAACACCAAGGCGCACGGAACGCTGTTACCTTCCCACTGAAGTGGTACCTGTTTATCTACTTGCAGTTTCTTGGTTTCAAACTGCTAGGTTGGCAGGAGCTGGAACTAGAGACGGGAGCTCACTCCGTCATGCGGCACCCGGGTCTCAAACTGCTGAACTACCGAACTTCCACAGCCTGCAGTTCAGCGTCTTAACCACTTGAGCCACCGCAGTAGAGTAGATCAACATTATTATCCCCTTTGGAATTCTGTTGGCTAGAGTGTGGATGACGTCGAAGGGTGAGATGCCTTCAGGGAAGGGGAGGGTGCAGGATTGAATGTTTTCCTATAAAAAAAACAGCCCTCCCTTATCTGTGAAAGCTAGTATGTCAAGGTTTCTAGCTGAGTCTATACCCTGAAATGCTAGGTTTCTATTGCAGGGAGAGTGGGGGACCATTCCTATATTGATGCAGTCTGAATTAGATGGGGGAAGAGGGCTATCCTGTCTGCCATTTCTGACTGCATGTTGGGTTGGTGTCCTCCAGGTAACCCAAGATAAGTTATTAAGTGTGAGAGGAAGGGCTACGTTGGTTCATGCGGGCGTGGGGTGATTGTCAGGTACTAGCCCGGAGCGGATAATCCGTGGACTGTTTTAAAACAAACTGTCTTGAGTGCCCCTTTTTGGTGCAGATTTCTGGCGTTCTGCTCGTCCGCCTTCTCCCTTTGCGGTTAATGTCCTCTAAAGCACTCGATGCTAGGCAGAAGCATGCTGTTTATAATTCCATTTGTGAACGGTTTTAAATTTTCATGATGGGAGATGAGGAAATGAACAGTGGGGATGACTCTTTTTTCCATTTAGACTCCTTGCATTATGAATCAAGCCTGGCCACCGCTCAGGGCAGGAAGCCGGGGGAGTCCTAGCTGGCAGAAGCAACCTACTTCCCCCCTCGGCCTTCTTTTAGGGCTGTTGCAACTAGGGGGAAATGAGCACTTTTGTCATTGAGCCAGTGGTTCGAAGTCTTCCTTCCGGGAAGACACCATCCCGCGTGAATTCCCCTGCTGAGGAACCTCTGCCTGTCTGCCATAGGAATGCTGAACATCGCATGGGCTCCTGGGGCATAAAAAGAAGATTGCTGGATCCCACCAATAGTCTGACGTCCTGCTTCACACACCAGCCACCCAGTTGCCCTGGAAAGCCGACAAACGGCAGAGAGGCCCAGGTCTCTCCCCAGTGATCCCTCCTAGTGCTGGTATTCAAAGGTTTGCTCAGGCTCATAGCGAGGATTTTGTGGCTTGTTGGGGCAATGTTTTTCTGGTGGGACTGAAGTTCTCAGTACAGGAAGAAAAGCCATTTAACCAATAGAAAAATGCTTACCAGGAGAGATTTATAAATTGCAAGCTGTCATCCACTTTAGATGACAGTTCTCAGCTGCTGCAAGTTAATCACTTTCTGCCAGCCTAAGCAGCCATTCTGATAGCAAGGCGGCAGGTGGGGGTGATGACTTCTGTAGTCAAGAAAGCTAACACTTAGGCAGAAAAACTCTCTTAAAGGTGACCAGTTTCTTGACACAGAGTTAGAAGGGATCCTAGAGGTCACCTACTCCAACCCCCTTGATCAGTGTGGGAATTAGTCAACTACAGCAGCCTACTCTGCTTAAAGGAGTGTACGTTTTTAAGAAAATGTTTAAAAATAATTGAAAAGAGCATTTACAGGAGAAATTCTTGTGGCATTGTACCTTTAAGAAAGGCGTCGGAGCCCCTGAAAGCCCCACTGTAGATACGGGTCTGGGTTTGTTGCCTTTGGATATGGAGATTCCCTTTGGTTACTGTGACTAACAGCCCCTGGTGGACCTCTCCTCCCTGAATCTTGTCTAATCCCCTTTTGAAGCTCTCTGTTTTGGTGTGTATTCCTGTGTATCCTTGTGTGCACCATAGAGACAGAAAAAGACTACAGTAAGGGTCACCAACATCTTCCCTCTGGGCATTGTGGCAACATCCCCTGGGGCCCACCAAGTGTTTTTTAAAAGTGGGTGGGGCTCCCAGTTGGCCACTGGATATCACATTGGCTGCAAATTAAAATAACTTTGTTTTGGTGGCAGCTTTCTTCACGATGCTGGTTTTATTCTCTTCTTTCCCATTGTGTTTTTTTTAATTGCTCCTCTTGTTCCCCGCACTTGGGTTTCCTTTGCGGTTGGCTCCACCTCCCATGATGGCCTTTTTGTAGTTGGCTCCGCCTTCCGTGGTGGCCATTTTGTGGTTGGCTCTGCCTTCCGTGGTGGCCATTTTGTGGTTGGCTCTGCCTCCCATGGTGGCCATTTTGGGGTTGGCTACTCCTCCCATGGTAGCCAATTTATGGTTGGCTCCGCCTCCCATGGTGGCCATTTTGTGGTTGGCTCTGCCTCCCATGGTGGCCATTTTCTGGTTGGCTTCAACTCTCATGGTGGCCATTTTCTGGTTGCAGCTTCCACCCTGTGTCAGGATTCCAAAAGTGCCTGGAGGCTCAAAAACGTTGGGGACCCCTAGACTAGGGTATCCGGCAAAAACAGAAAGCTGCCATTGGCCAAGGGTCTCTAACGGTGCAGAGTGCTGTCACCTTATTCCTCGGCATCTCTGTGGTCAAAATCCCTTGGAGATAGCATGGGAAAACTTCTTCAGTTTTAATGCATCAACAAGGCCTGTTCTGCAGCGGTATGTGACTCAAACCCTTTTCTGTCTCACATGCATCATGACCACTCTGCATGTGGAGGGCAAGGAAGAAGAGGAGGAGGAGACTGGGATTTACACCCCGCTGGCACTACCCGAAGGAGTCTCAGAGCGGCTTACGGTCCACTTTCCCTTCCCCTCCCCACAACAGAGACCCTGTGACGTAGGTGGGGCTGAGAGAGCTCTGAGAGAACTGCTCCTAAGAGAACAGCTCTGAAAGGACTTGTAACTGACCCAAGGTCACACCAGCAGCTGCATGTGGAGGAGTGGGGAATCAAACCCGGTTCTCCCTAATCAGAGTCCGTGCTCCTAACCACTGCACCAAACTGGCTCTCCAGGTAGGCTTCTCGTCTCTCACCGTCATCCCACATGACATAAGAACAGACCATAGGAAACCCACAACACTTTCCCATGGCTTTATGTCTCAGGAAGCGAGGGGCAAGGAGCAGAGGAGCTGGCTCTCAGGAGACCTTGTCTTCTCTTCCTCCTTTTCTCTCTGAGGAACTTCTGGTATCATTCTGACAGTGGTCCTCACAGGCAGGGGCTCTTTAATGTGTGTGGGGGCCGGGGGGGGAGGGAACGGTCTATGCCGTCCCCCCTCCTCAGCTGCATTGGGAAGGCGCCTCTGCACCTGAGGGAAGCTACTCATGGCCACAGCTGTTTGCCAGCCTCCAGGTGGCGGCTGGAGATCTCCTGCTGTTACAACTGAACTCCAGGCAACAGAGATCAGTTCCCCTGGAGAAAATGGCCACTTTTGAAGGTGGACTCTATGGCATTATACCCCAGTGAAGTCCCTCCCCGCCCCAAACCCCGCCTCCTGCAGGCTCCACCCCCGAAATCTCCAGGTATTTCCCAACCCAGAGCTGGTGACCCTAGCAGTAAAGGAATGATAATGCCGGTCTGCCTTGCAGGGTCATTTGTAAGTATTATGGAGACAGCTTGTTGCAGCAGTTTAGATGCTTTCAAAATGCGGTGGGGTGTCTGACTGTGACCTGGCAGACCCAGGTTTGAGTTCCTAGTGTGCCATGAAAGCTTGCTGGGTAAATGTGAGCAGGTGAATGTAAGCCATTCACTCTCTCTCTCTCTCTCTCTTAGCTGAGCCTACCTGACAGGGATGTTGTTGATGGGAGGATAAAATAGACGAGGGGAGAATGATGTTGTAAGCCACCTTGGGTGCCCATCAGTGCTCCCTCTGTGGAGTCTTGTGAGCAAAAATTCTACTTTGTGAGCCACTGGCATTAAAGCTGTGAGCGAGCGATTGGGCTGCTGCATAAATCAGTTTGCTCTGGAGCCCTCCTTCCTGAGCGAAGACAAAGGTGTGTGAGCCGGAGGCTAAGAAACTGTGAGCTAGCTCACTCTTACTCAGCTTAGAGGGAACACTGGTGCCCATTGGGGAGAAAAGCAGGATAGAAGTCTCTAAATAAATAAACCCGAAGAAGGACTTGGAAGCCTTTTTCCACGTAGAGGGACCCCTGCTCTGTAGCGTGCATCATGAGTTGCAGCATCTCTTGTGGAATCTGTTTTGTTTAAAAGATTTGCAAGCTCACCGTTCTGCTGGAGCATCAAAGGTTGGTAACAACCAACAGCAGCGTACATTAAATAAACATCAAGTTACCTTTTTTTCTTTTGAACTATGGTGCTGGAGAAGACTCTTGAGAGTCCCTTGGACTGCGAGAAGATCAAATCAGTCAATCCTAAAAGAAATCAACCCTGACTGTTCCCTGGAAGGCCAGATACTGAAGATGAAGCTCAGACTTTGGCCACCAAATGAGAAGGGAGCACTCACTGGAGAAGACCCTGATGCTGGGAAAGATTGAAGGTCAAAGAAGACGGGGACGGCAAAGGATGAGATGGTTAGACAGTGTTATAGATGCAACGAACATGAAATTTAGGCAACTTCAGAGGACAGCGGAAGACAGGAAGGCCTGTCGTGATCTGGTCCATGGGGTCGCGAAGAGTCGGACTCGACTGTGCGACTGAACAACAACAAACCTTTTTTTCAAAAACCACTTCGAAATAGAACAAAGGCAGACGAATAACTTGACGAATAATTTACTAAACAGACTCTTTTTTTTTTACCCAAAAGACTCTCAAACTCTTCCAAAATAACTTCATTTTGTAGCTTTGGTGGAAAGCTGGAAAGGTGGAATCACTGTTCCGGGAGGCTGTTCAGTCGAATGTTGACTCCAGAGGTGTAGCCGTGTAAGACTACTGGAGCAAAATGTAAACAGGTGGCACCTTAAAGACCAACAGAATTTCATTCCAGCCAAAGCTTTTGTGAACTGGAATCCACCAGGCAATTTTGCATGTTGGATCTTACAGGGTTCTACACAATCATGCACGCTGGATGCCATCTGTCTTTCACAGTAGGTCACAAGCGGGCTTCACTAATCCCTTCCACCACCCCGAGGTTTTCTCACCAGCGGTGAGCCACCTTCTGCTGCTGCGAAGACCGCAGAACTCTACTCTCCCCTCCCCCCCTTCATAATGAGTCTGCTTAACCCAGGAAGCCGACAGAGTTTTGCAGAGAGGTTCTTTAAAGAAAAGGAAAGCTGTGGACATCAGGCATCTAATACAGCCCCTCTTAGATTCAGTGCAGGGAAAGCCCAGCTGCTGTTGTCGGAGAATGAATTATGCAAACTTTGATTTGCATAACAGGCGGACGGCAGTCTTGAGACTCATGAATAATTAGGAATAGCTGAGCAGAGTGGTAAGGTGTGGGACAAAGTGGGAGAAGGGGAAGAGACCACTGTCCAAAGCCCGAGGAGGAGGAGGAAGACGCTTGGCAAGGCTGAAGAGCCTGGTCTTCTGAACTTCGGATATATCGGTGCTGTAGACTTAAACTTGGTTTAGCAGTGATCTCCTCTCCTGGGAAACTGCAGTTCTGCATGCAGGCGGGCAGGGTGAGATCAGAAACAGGGCACTGTTGCAGCATCACCAAGATCCTGTAGAGCAGTGGTCCCCAACCTTTTTGAGCCTACGAGGTACCCTTGGAATTCTGACATATGGTGGGCACAGCCACAGGATGGCTGCCGCATCTTGCCTTCATTCACACCTGTAAAGATCCTTGTGCTGTGGTGGCAGCTGCTGTCGAACCAGAGTTTTTAAAAATCTGCGCAACCAATCAGATCCCCAATGGCCAATCAGAAGCCTTGCTGGGCAAAAGCCCCACCTGGCCCCTCCTGCCCCCCCCCAGTGGGCACTGGGGAAGTGTTGGGGGTACCATGGTTGGGGATCCCGGGTTTAGAGACAGCCATGATAGAGCAGAAGAAAACCTATATGCATCTGTGATGGAAATATACTCACGGAAACTCAGCCCAGTCCCCTCTTTGCTCTACCAAAGCATCACAGATGTCTCAAGAGGGAATTAGATAAGCATATGGAGCAGAGGTCCATCAGTGGCTATTAGCCACAAAGTATAGATAGGAACTCTCAGTCTGGGGCAAAGGATGCTCTGTATTCTTGGTGCTTGGGGGGGGGGGCAACAGTGGGAGGGCTCCTAGTGTCCTGGCCCCACTGCTGGACCTCCTGATGGCACCTGGTATTTTTGGCCAATGTGTGACAGAGTGTTGGACTAGATGGGCCATTGGCCTGATCCAACATTGGCTTCTCTCTTATGTTCTTATGGTGTTTTTGTTTCTTCTGAACAATGAGCACTAGAAACTTTGGTTTTGCTTTATTTGTTTATTTATTCGGGAGGTGGTGAGCTCTCCTCATCTGACAGCAATGCGGATTCTGTGAACTCAGGCAGATCATGTGAGAGAGGGCAGGGAGGGTTGCATCAGAGCTTAGTTCTCGCCCTGTGGTGTAGTGGTTAAGTGTGCGGACTCTAATCTGGGAGAACCGGGTTTGATTCCCCACTCCTCCACTTGCACCTGCCGATGTGACCTTGGGTCAGTCACAAGCTCTGGCACAGCTGTCCTTGAAAAAGAGCCGTTTGTGTCAGAGTTCTCTCAGCCCCACCCACCTCACAGGGAGTCTGTTGTGGGGAGGGGAAGGGAAGGGAGTTTGTAAGCCGCTCTGAGACTCCAAGTGAAGGGCGGGGGTATAAATCCAATCTCTTCTTCTTCTCTTCTTCTTCTTACACGCCCACGGAAATGCTGATTGCTTTGGGGTCAGGAAGCAATTTTTCTCCAGGCCGGTTTGGCTGGAGATCCTGGAGTTTGTTTTTTTGGTCATCTTCTGGGCATGAAACAGGAGTCACAGGGAGGTGTTTGTGAATTCCCTGCCTTGGACTAGATGACCCTGGAGGTCCCTTCCAACTCTGTGATTCTAGGATTTACACCCCGCCTTTCTTCCCAACGGAGACCCAAAGTGGCTTACATCATTTTTGCTTCGTTTGTTTTATTCACTATATTTATAGTCTCACTCGGCCTGAATGAAGATTACATAGCATAAGTCAAAACGATCGGTAGGATTGGACATCTAATAAACAGCACTGGACAAGGGCCTATGGCTCCATGGTAGAGCCTCTGCTTGGCATGCAGAAGGTCCCCGGTTCAGTGCCCGGAATCTCAAGTTTAAAGGATGATGTGATGGGAAGACCCCGGAGAGCCCCTGCCGGTCTGCGCAGACAGTACGGACTTTGAAGGACCAATGGTCTGATTCAGTATGAGGCAGCTTCATGTCTCCATGTGTGGGAAAAGGGAAGAAGAAGAAGAAGAAGAAGAAGAAGAAGAAGAAGAAGAAGAAGAAGAAGAAGAAGAAGAAGAAGAAGAAGAAGAAGAAGAAGAAGAAGAAGAAGAAGAAGAAGTTATACCCCGCCCTTCACTCGGAGTCAGAGCGGCTTACAATCTCCTTTCCCTTCCCCTCCCCACAACAGACACCCTGTGGGGCAGGTAGGTCTGAGAGAACAGCTCTGAGAGAACTGTGACCGACCCAAGGACACCCAGCAGCTGCGTGTGAAGGAGTGGGGAATCAAACCCGGTTCTCCAGATTAGAGTCCGCTGCTCTTACCCACTACACCAAACTGGCTTTAGGAGTAGCTGTTGGAAGAAGTGATCTGGGTGCCAATACGAACACGAGAACTCATCTTCTACTGGGTCAAACACTTGGTCTGTTTATTCATTGACTTCATTTATACTGCGCCTTTCTTCCCAGTTGGGGGGGACGGGACTCAGAGCACCTTACATCATTCTCCCTTCCTCCATTTCTATCCTCGTGACAGCCCTGTGAGGTAGGTTAGGCTGACAGCATGTGACTGGCCCCCAGTCACCCAGCGAACTCCCATGGCAGAGTGGGGGTTCGAACCCGGATCTCCCAGGTCCTAGTCTGAAGCTCTGACAACTACGCCACACTCCAAGGCTGCCATGATGGGAAAGGCAGATTCTTGCACAGAATGCTGCGTTCTTTCCTTTTGACCAAACCACCCTTCCGTGAAAGGAACGACATGCCTTCTGCCGCCCGTGGTGGTGCAGTGCAAGAAATTGCCTGTCACCACAATCTGATGCTAATGAATCAGGAGCCTTTATTTTTTTTCTTCCCTGGCTTCCTCCGAGAGCCAAAGCCTCCCGTTCTCGTTGTCAGCAAAACGGCAGCCTGCCCACGTGCTCCCTGGCTTGAAGGACATTCTGTGTCCCCCCCCTTCCTTTCCACTGGCAATATTTTTAGCGTGCTAGTAAGCAAAGAGTAAATGCCAGGGAGGACGCTGTTCTCGGATGTTGATGCCTCACCCCCACAAATCAGGGGTGTCCCCCCCCCCAATCAAGATCCTGGTAATTTTCTGCTGTTGTTGAGATGCTGCCGTGGCACAGAAGCATGCAGGGAGGGGCCGTGGCTCAGTGGCTGAGCACCTGCTCGGCATGCAGAAGGTCCCAGGTTCACTCCCCGGCATTTCCAGCAAAAGAATCTGATGGTAGGTGATGCAAAAGACCCCCCCCCCCGTCTGAAACCCAGAGAGCTGCTGCTGGTCTGAGCGGACAATACTGACCTTGATGGGCCAGTGGTCTCATTCAGTACAAGGCAACTTCTTATGTGTTCACAGAGGATTGCAGCCCCCCTCCCACAGCAATATATGAAATCACATAGAATGCTTTGCTTCTGAAACTAAGGGTTGGATTCTTGCAGGGGAAAAACGGGGGGAAATCGATAGTCCTTGCTTCGTACCAAATCCAGCTCTTTATTTTGTGTACTCTGACTGGCAGCCGCTATGTCAGCAGAGGGGGGAAATATCTTTCCCACCAGCTGCTCTCTCTGAGATCCTTTGTCTGGAGGTGCCGGGGATTGAACCTGGGACCTCCTGCACGCAGAGCAGATGCTCTGTTGCTGAAGCACAGCCCCGACCCAGCAAAGCTGTGAAGGATAAATAAGGTGGTTTCACGAAAGGCCTACTTGGGATGGGAGGATGTATCGAAAGCCAGTTTTGGTGTAATGGTTAGGAGCACAGACTCTAATCTGGGAGAACCCGGTTTGATTCCTCACTCCTCCCCATGCAGCTGCTGATGTGACCTTGGGCAATTCATAGTTCTGTCAGAGCTGTTCTTGAAAGGGCAGTTCTTGAAAGAGCTCTCTCAGCTCCACCTACCTCACAGGGTGTCTGTTGTGAGAAGGGGAAGGGAAAGGAGATTGTAAACTGCTCTGAGGCTCCTTCAGGTAGTGACGGGCGGGGTATAAATCCAGTCTCTCCTTCTATCTGATACCCCCCAAGGGCATGTCCGTCTAGACAGCTATCAGGATATTGTACCTTCGTGGCAGGCACTCCTTAGCAGTTAAATCTGACTCCTTTGGGGAAATATGCTTGCTAAATCTAGGTTCCTAGAACCAATGTTCCCATTCAGGGCCTGTTATAGAAGCGGCAGTCAAAATCTTGGGATGGGGAACCTCATCTTGACAGTTACCTCCAGGTGTTAGATGCAAACAGCATGGCAGAGCAACGGTATTTCTGCCATTCCTGGGAGATTTCCAAGACAGCTGGCTGGCCATTGTAAGGAATGGGGTGCTGATCTAGTTGGCATCACGATCAGGTAAAGGTAAAGGTTCCCTTGCTCGAAAGCCAGTCGAATCCGACTCTAGGGTTTCGGTGCTCATCTCCGTTTCAAAGCCGAAGAGCCAGCGCTGTCTGAAGATGTTTCCATGGTCCTGTGGCCGGCATGACTAAACACCGAGGCGCACGGAACGCTGTTACCTTCCCACCGAAGTGGTCCCTATTTATCTACTTGCAATTTCTTGCTTTCGAACTGCTAGGTTGGCAGGAGCTGGAACTAGAGACGGGAGCTCACTCCGTCATGCGGCAACCCGGGTCTCGAACTGCTGAACTACTGACCTACCACAGCCTGCAGTTCAGCGTCTTAACCACTTGAGCCACCGCAGTGAGCAAATGGGGTGGGTGAGGGACAAGGGTCATTCTAGAGAGCATGTGTAGAGCAAACCAAGACCCAGCAGCCTCAGGGCATCACCTTTTGCGGGTCTGGGAAGCAGTAATGGCCATAAGCCACGCCCGTTGGCTTCTCCCGCACCTCTGGCCCTAGCAGTGCAGCCGGGGCCTCGGTTGGGCAGAGAGCCGGCCATGGGTGCCAAGCCGAATGGTCTGCCGTGCCCGCTAGGTGCTGCCGCCTTGCTCCAGAGTAGAATAAAGACTGATGGGTCTAAGGCAGCTACGATGCCAATGTTTGGTATGACAGGAATATGTGGCTTCTTCACATATAATTACTTCTTCACCCAAAGGGTGATTAACGCATGGAATTCACTGCCACAGGAGGTGGTGGTGGCTACACGCATGGAAAGCTTCAAGAGGGAATTAGATAAGCATATGGAGCGGAGGTCCATCGGTGGTTATTAGCCACAAGATAGGATCTCTCAGGCTGGGGCAAGGGATGCTCTGTATTCTTGGTGCTTGGGGGGAGGGCAGCAGTGGGAGTAGTGTCATCCGGGCGCAACTGCTGATCCTCCTGAGGGCACCTGGTATTTTTGGCCACTGTGAACCGGATGGGCCATTGGCTTGACCCAGCATTGGCTTCTCTTATGTTCTTATGTGGCTGATTTGTGGTCCTTTCGGCTCCGGAGAGATTTCACTGTACGACAAGTCCCCTGTCTCACCTGCAAAAACATGACCGTCTACACAGTGCTCAAAAAGTTCTGCATTTCTGTTCTCTCTCTCTCTCTCTCTCTCTCTCTCTCTCTCTCT
>NW_015170282.1:1025266-1027515 GCF_001447785.1 Gekko japonicus | reverse complement strand
TCTCTCTCTCTCTCTCTCTCTCTCTCGCTTTCTTTTCCTCCCCAGCCACCCCCCCACTGTTTCACTTTTAGAAAACCGACCTCAGCCGTGCTCTGACCTGAACAAACTCTTGATCCGCCGGCCGCTTAGACCGGATCTGGCCAAACTTCCCTGCCTCGGCCTCCTATGGAGCAGGGAGAGCTGACATCTTGGGTTATGACAAACCCTTTTGCCCCCTGCCTTGGGTGGATGTGGGGCTGGGAGAGTTTCTACAGACCGCCTCTTTTGTTCTCCTGCCCTCCCTCCTCCTCCTCAGCCGTTTCAGATGAATTATACATGCGTGCGCTAATTTTTTGAGACAGCTTCCCTGATTAAAAAAAACAAAAAAACGCAGCTCGCTCGGCTTCCCCAGTGTGAGCAAGATTAATCTGGGATAATTACTGTATCAACTTTGAGCAGCACACAGCTCTCATTAAACAAATTGCACTGCTGTAGCTTTTTGGGAAAAGCACTTGGAAGGAGCCACCTGGGGTGCCGCGGGGGTGTTTCATTCAGACAATACTTCTTTTCTCCGGGGGGGGGGGGGGGGGGGGATTTTTGCATTGTTCCCATGATAGGATTCTCTTGGGGAAAGTGTTTCTGTGGAAATCATACGTTCCAGGAGCCCAAGAAGAATACTTAGCATTTACAGAGCATGTTCGGTGCTATCCTTACAACACCCCTATAAGGTAGGCCCAGCATTAATAACTTATCACCAACCGGTCCACTCGGATGACAGTAGCTTGAGCCCCTGCCCGGGAGGAAGGTGGTACACATGAAGCCAGTCTGGTGTGGTGGTTAGGAGTGCGGACTCTAATCTGTGAGAACTGGGTTTGATTCCCCACTCCTCCATGTGCAGCTGCTAGTGTGACCTTGGGTCAGTTACAAGTTCTTCCAGAGTTGTTCTCTCAGGAGCAGTTCTCAGGAGAGCTCTCTCAGCCCCACCTACCTCACAGGGTGTCTGTTGCGGGGAGGGGAAGATTGTAAGCCGCTCTGAGACTCCTTCAGGTATTGAAGGGTGGGGTATAAATCCAGTCTCCTCCTCCTCCTCTCCTCCTCCTTCTCTTCTTCGTCTTCATTGTCGTCGTCTTCTTCGTTGTCGTCGTCTTCCTCTTCTTCCTCTTCTTCGTCGTCATCTTCTTCTTCTATGCTGAATCAGACCCTTTGCCCATCATGGTCAGTTTTGTCCCTCAGGCTGGCAGTGGCTCTTGAGGATCTCAGGCTGAGGTCTTTCCCATCACCTGTTGCCTGGACCCAAGCGGCTGACAACATTTTCCCCTTCTCTGTTTTGCCCTCACAACAACTACCCTGTGCTTTAGTGAGAAGAAGAGTTGGCTTTTACACCCCACGTTTCTCTACCCTAAGGAGTCTCAAAATGGCTTACAATCGCTTTCCCTTCCTCTCCCCACAACAGGCACCCTGTGAGGCAGGTGGGACTGAGAGAGCTCTGAGAGAACTGTTGTTGGCCCAAGGTCACCCCACTGGCTTCATGTGGAGGAAGAGTGGAGAATCAGACCCCGTTCTCTCGATCTGAGTCCCCGGCTCTTAACCCCACTATACCACGCAGGGTCTACTTGAGTTAGACTTGAGAGCGTGCATGACTGGACCAAGGTCACCCCAGCCAACTTCCATGAGGGAGTTCAGGGATTCGAACGTAGGTCTCCCACATCCTTGGCCTTCGTAGCAGAACCTTTTCAAGTCTGTAGCATTGATTTATGCCCAAACAGGTACAAAACCTCTGTGTTTTTGAGAAATTACTTCTAGAACCAGCCTCAGGCAAGTCCGTCAGCAGCCACGCACGTTTTTCCTTTGTGCTCATGAGGGCTGAGTTTTGGCCACCTTGGGACTTTGTTTTCACGTAGCCAGCCCTTCGTTTTTTACCCCAGTTTACTGTCAGCACAACACTTTCATCACTTTTTAACATCCCGGTATAAAAACCTGTCAAGCAGCAGCCTCTTAAAAGGCCGACAGCAAACAATAGCGAGCTGCTCTCGGTCGGTCGTCCCTCAGCCTCCCTCTCCGAACACAAAGCAATTATTGTGAGGTGACCTTTCGCTGAGAGGAGATGCGTTTTCCTCCCTGAACACTTAGAATTAAAATGTCTCCGATTTTTTTTTAACAGCCTCTGGCTTTCTGGTGGTGTTGTTTTTTTTAAAGTCCTCCCATTGGTAGCAAAGTTCTGGAATCTATTCTGTCTTAGTTGTGATTTACTAAGTAGATTGCCCTCCAGG
>NW_015170282.1:939186-1025216 GCF_001447785.1 Gekko japonicus | reverse complement strand
TTTGAAACTGGGAAGAAATCTCTGATCCAGATGTTCTGTGAGTCTGGTGACTGCTGAGCGGTACAGAGCATCTCTCTCTCTCTTTCTCTCCCCGGATGTTCAGATTTTAAACAGCGGCTTCATGCAGTGTCTCAGAGCAATGGTTACAAGCAATGTTCCCTTTAAGCTGTGGAGTCTTGTGAGCAAAAATTCTACCTTGTGAGCTACTGGCATTAAAGTTGTGAGTGAGCAATTTGGCTACTGCATAAATTGGTTTGCTCCGGAGCCAGCCCTTCCTGAGAAAAGACAAAAATGTGTGAGCTGGAGGCTAAAGAACTGTGAGCTGGCTCACACTAACTCAGCTTAGAGGGGACAGTGGTTACAAGTGACAGATTTATGTCCTTTAAAAAAAATGATTGCAGAAAAAGACATCTTTGGTTTCAGAGGTGCTTGATCAGAAGCAAGGCCACTGTGATTTTTATTTTCCGATTGAGCTAAGGCCCTGGCCTGGAAGACCATCTTGTAGCAGCATTTGGTAAAGGTAAAGGTTTCCCTTGCTCAAAAGCCAGTCGAATCCGACTCCAGGGAGCAGTGCTCATCTCCATTTCCAAGCCGAAGAGCCAGCACTGTCTGAAGACATTTTCTGAGGTCATGTGGCTGGCATGACTAAATGGCGAGGCGCACGAAACGCTGTTACCTTCCCATGGAAAGAAACATGGAATCTTTCGATTAGGGCTGACCTTCCTCTGGCATGTACAGGGCGTTTCTGGAGAATTAAATATGTCTTCCAGTGGCTTATCCAGATGTTGTCATCTGATGGGTGACCAACAGGGCATTGAGGACGTGGCCAACGTAATGCTCAAATAGCTATCGTAAAGCAATCGTTGACATAGTTAGGGATTTGTTATTGGTGTAAGACAGTTGGCTGCTCTTGGGAGAGGAAGTGATGTCAGACAAGCCTCAGGTCTGCGACAATGAGAATACAGAACTGCTGGGTACCGAGTCAAAGCTTAGGTCCCTACGGGGAGGGCGCTGTTGCTCAGTTGGTAGATCCCAAGTTCAATCCCTGGCACCTCCGGTGGAAAGCATCAGGTAAATAATAGGTGATGTGAAAGATCTCGGCCTGAGACCCTGGAGAGCCGCTGCCTGCCTCAGTAGATAATCTGACCTTGATGAACCCATAAAACTAAGATTCCCCTTGCTTGAAAGCCAGTTGAATCCGACTCTAGGGGGCGGTGCTCATCTCCGTTTCCAAGCCGAAGAGCCAGCACTGTCCAAAGACTTTTCCATGGTCATGTGGCCAGCATGAGTAAACGCCAAGGCGCATGGAATGTTGTTACCTTCCCACCGAAGCGGTACCTATTTATCTACTTGTAATTTCTTGCTTTCGAACTGCTAGGTTGGCAGGAGCTGGGGCCAGAGACGGGAGCTCACTCCGTCACTCGGCATACTCGGGTCTCGAACTGCCAAACTACAGACCTTCCAGTCTGCAGCTCAGCGTCTTAACCTCTGAGCCACATCATTAGCGGACGTGAAATTAATTGTTTGGTGACTATTGTTTTGAGCATGTCTACAGAGGCTGCAGATCCTTGGAATTCTTGGTATGTTCCAGTGGTCCGATATTTTTATTATTGTTGTTGTTTGGATCCTCCATGCAAGCAGGCTCAGGGCGGGTCACAATAGTTAAAATACATACATAGTATTAAATCCAAATACAAGTACAAATTCATACAAAGTTGAAATTCTTAGAAACAGCAACAAATGGCAGAAAACATCAGTTTCCAGTATCCATGGGCACCTCTGCGGCTGGGCGTATGCTAACAAAGATAAAGACCCACTCAGCAGAGGCTGTGGCTATCTCTAGGAAGGGCAGTTCACCCGGGCAGTCTAGGCAGGGAGGCCAGAGTATCTAGACATCCACTGCCTCTACCGAAGGCCTGGCGGAACAGCTCAGTTTTACAGGCCCTGCAAATTGCATTAAATCCCGCAGGGCCCGTGATCTCTGCATAGCAGCCCTGCATCTCCTTGCTAGTCTCCCATCCATGGACTAACCAGGGCTGACCCTGCTTAGTTTGGTGTAATGGTTAAGTGCACGGACTCTAATCTGGGAGAACCGGGTTTGATTCCCCACTTCTCCACTTGAACCTGCTGGATGACCTTGGGCAAGCCGTAGTTCTGGCACAGCTGTTCTTGAAAAAGAGCAGAGGAAGAAGAGAAGAGATTGGATTTATACCCCACCCTTCACTACCCAAAGGAGTCTCAGAGCAGCTGACAAACTCCTTTCCCTTCCCCTCCCCACAGCAGACACCCTGTGAGGTAGGGGGGGCTGAGAGAGCTCTGACAGAAACTGCTCTTTTTCAAGAATAGCTCTTATCAGAACTATGGCTTGCCCAAGGTCATCCAGCCAGGTTCAAGTGGAGGAGTGGGGAATCAAACCCGGTTCTCCCAGATTAGAGTCCGCGCACTTAACCACTGCACCAAACTGTCAGAGCTCTCTCAGCCCCACCTACCTCACAGGGTGTCTGTTGTGGGAAGGGAAAGGAGTTTGTAAGCCGCTCTGAGACTCCTTTAGGTAGTGAAGGGCAGGGTATAAATCCAGTCTCCTCCTCCTCTTCTTCTCCTCCTTCTCCTCCTCCTCCTCTTCCGAGATCTGATAAGAGGGGGCCATCCAAGTCAGGGCTCCTTCCACATGACACTCCAGAAGTCAGCCACTGCGTTCTGCCCAACTTGCGGGGACGGCTCTCAACCTTGGCACTCTTTTTTTCTTGGTCGCAGAGCCTTTTTTTTAAAAAAAAAGAAAAATCGTTTGTCGTAATGGAATTTGGCATGAAACTGGCCTCTCTTTTCTCCCCGTTGCTTCCTGCTTTCAGCGGGCAGGTGGCCTCGTTATCAGTTGCACGGCTTACATAAGAGACTTTTGTAGCCTCAGCAACACACTGGAGAGAGAGGCGTGTTTTTTAAGGAAAAAAATGTGAATCAGATCAGCAAAAAAGTTTTGGTCCCCTCCAGGCAACCAACACCATGACAGTTGTCGTCTCCATACCCATCTTCCACCCCTCATACCCATTTTTGAGCCTGGCAGTGTTCCTTGTGGGGGACATTACATCATGAGCGTGACCCCATGATCCCTGGATTTCTAGCAGTCAGGCAGTGTCCTTTCCTTTTTAAAAATCCGTTGATCTGATTTGGCTGCGTGTCTCTTTGGAGGCCATGTGAACCCTTCACTCCGTTCCCAGCAGGAAAAGTGACAGTGTCACGAACGGAGAGATGGGACACCCCACAAGATGCCGGGGTGGCTCTTTGAAAAGCCATGAGCCGTTTTTTTCAACAGTGCGGAGCAGAGAGAGTTTAACCTTTATCGGCTGAAAGATTTTCGGTGTCTGCACCGTGGAACGGTTTTGTTAGACTAATCAGTTCCCCTTCGGGGGATTTTCCTCTCCCTGTCTCTCCTGTCAAGTTGATGCACACAGGGGACATGAGCCGTCTTGGCTCGAAGGAGGGAAGAACAGAGCTCTCCATCTACGGGCTGAAGATTGTTCTGTGTACACATACCATCCCTTTTAAATAAATACTGCCCCGTCTTTCTTTCTCCGTGTGTTTAATGCAGGCAGCTCCGACACAGACACTTGCAGCCAAACTGCAACCCCAGCAAGGTTTTTTCGGTATACGGTAAAGATTTAGAAGAAGAAAAGGAGGTTGGATTTATACCCCGCCCTTCACTCGGAGTCTCAGAGCGGCTTACAAACTCCTCTCCCTTCCCCTCCCCACAACAGACTCCCTGTGAGGTGGGTGGGGCTGAGACAACTCTGACACAAACTGCTCTTTTTCAAGGACAGCTGTGCCAGAGCTTGTGACTGACCCAAGATCACATCAGCAGGTGCAAGTGGAGGAGTGGGGAATCAAACCCGGTTCTCCCAGATTAGGGTCCGCACACTTAACCACTACACCAAACTGGCTCGTGGTTACTTTACACGCTTTCAATTTAAATTGCCCTGCCCAAAAGACTCCTGGGGGTTGTAGTTTTGGCAAGGTGCTGAGAATTTATTTGTTTATAATTTGGATTTATGGATCGCCCTGTCCCTGAGTACACAGGGCTCTGGGCGATGAACGGCAATAAAATAAAATACATCATAAACATTATTAAAAGATATAATAAGTACATCGTTACCTTCTTAAACCCAATCCCCAGTTGGCGTTAATGAATCGATCTTTAACCAGTTCCAGACTGTGTTGCTGCCTCGTGAGCGGGATAAGGAGGAGGCAGAGACAGGGAAGGAGAGGAGGGTGCCGGCCACGGTATTATCCGTCGCTGCCCTCAACTGAAAGCCTTGCAGAACATCTCTGCCTTGCAGGCCCTGTGGAATTGCATTAAGTCCTGCAGGACCCTGATGTTATTTGGCAGAGAGTCCCATCAGGTTGGAGCCAGGGCCGAGAAAGCCCTGGCTCTGGTCGAGGACAGTCGGATGTCTTTAGGGCTGGGGATCACTAGTAGATTGTTCTCGGCAGAGCATAACGCTTCTCAGGGAACACAGCAGAGGAAGCCGTCTGCAAGAGATCTCTAACCCCTTCCTCCAAACTACAGTCCCCAGGATTCTTTGGGGAAACTGAATGATCATTAAACCCATTTAAATCTGTGATGAAGATGGCAACGTGCCTTGTGTTGGATCAGACCTGTAGTCCATCTAGGTCAACGTTGTCTGAGTGGCAGCAGCTTTCCAGGGTCTCAGGAGAGACCTCTTTAATACCTTTCTGGAGATGGCGAGTATTGAACCTGGGACCTTCTGCAGGCAAAATATGAAGCTGCTTCGTACCAAGTCAGGCCAAGATCACTAAGAAGAGAAGGGCCTTGTGGTGTCAAACTAGAGGTCCATCTAGTCCAGCATCCTGTTTCACACAGTTGTCCTGGAGAGCCAGAAACTGAGCATAGAGGTCAAGGCCTTCCCTTGATGTTGCCTCCTGGCTCTGGGATTCAGAGGTTCGTTGCGTCTGGGTATGGAGGCTCCCTGTATTCAGCATGGCCAACAGTGGGTACCAGCTTCAGTTTATTCATCAGTTGATGCTCTGTCTTCCTTTAATCCGTGTAACCCCTTTTTAAAGCCATCTGTGCTCGTGGCCATCACATGTCCACTGGCCGTGAATTCCACAATTCAATTATTCACTGGCATGACGGAGTGAGCTCCCGTCTCTAGTTCCAGCTCCTGCCAACCTAGCAGTTCGAAAGAAAGAAATTGCAAGTAGATAAATAGGTACCACTTCGGTGGGAAGGTAACAGCGTTCCGCCTTGGTGTTTAGTCATGCCGGCCACATGACCACGGAAACGTCTTCGGACAGCGCTGGCTCTTCGGCTTTGAAACGGAGAGGAGCACCGCAACCCTAGAGTCGGACTCGACTGGCTTTCGAGCAAGGGAACCTTTACCTTTACTTAAAGCAGTGTTTCCTTTTGCCTGTCCTGAATCCACTGCCTACCAACTTCATCAGGGGCCCCCTCAATTCTCGTATTATGAGAGAGGAAGGAAAAGCTGTCTGTACAGAGAACAGTAGAAGCTTTGGGTACTCCATAAAGTTACTCCATAAAGAGTCAGTTTGGTGTAGTGGCTGAGAGCGCGGACTCTAATCTGGGAGAACCGGGTTTGAATACCTACGTCTCCATATGCAGCCAGCTGGTGTGATGTTGGGTGAGTCACAAGTTCTCTCAGAGCTATTCTCTCAGGAGTAGTCCCTGAGAGAGCTCTCTCAGCCCCACCTACCTCACAGGGTGTCTGTTGCGGGGAGGGGAAGGGAAAGGAGATTGTAAGTTGCTCTGAGGGAAGGGTGGGATATCAATCCAATTTTCTCTTCCTTCTCGTCTCCTCCTCCTTCTCTGCCGTATAAATAAAATAAATAAATACATGAAGAGGGCAACCGGAGCACAGCCCCAAGCCTAGATCATGCACAATCCTGGCTTAACGCTGGCTGGGCGGGTCGTGTGAATGCCCTGAGTCAGTTTGCACGTGTGGAGCCAGAGTGAGGATGAAGGATCCACAAGCCCTTACATCGTGAGCTGCATAAAAACTAAAGAGCAGTGGAAGCTACAGTATCTCTGCAGTCCGTGAGGCATGTTGACCCCGTCCCACGTTTCCGTTCGGTCCTCATTGCCCAAGGAACAGTATTTTTAGATCTCTTGTAAAAATGTGCTTCCTTCTCTTAGGATTGTGGGCTCTTGTTTGGGTTTGATAATTAAGACAAAAAGCCCCAGACACGAAGAAGAGTCAGCTTTGAGGCATCCGTCTGATAAAATTTTATTTTGTTTTGTTTATTTATATCCTACCGTACTCCGCAATGGGGGCACCAAATGCAGCTTGCATCATTCTCTTGTCCTCTGTTTTGTCATCACAACAATTCTGTGAGGTAGGATAGGCTGAGGGGGTATGACTGGCTCAAGGTCACCCAGCGAGCTTCCGGGGCAGAGCCAGTTTGGTGTAGTGGTTAAGAGTGTGGACTCTAATCTGGGAGAACCGGGTTTGATTCCCCACTCCTCCACTTGCACCTGCTGATGTGACCTTGGGTCAGTCACAAGCTCTGGCACAGCTGTTCTTGAAAAGGAGCAGTTTCTGTCAAGAGCTCTCTCAGCCCCACCCACCTCACAGGGTGTCTGTTGTGGGGAGGGGAAGGGAAGGGGATAGTAAGCTACTCTGAATCCTTCAGGTAGTGAAGGGTGGGGTATGTATCCAATCTCCACCTCCCCTTAGTGTAGTGGTTAAGTGCGCGGACTCTAATCTGGGAGAACCGGGTTTGATTCCCCACTCCTCCACTTGCACCTGCTGATGTGACCTTGGGTCAGTCACAAGCTCTGGCACAGCTGTTCTTGAAAAGGAGCAGTTTCTGTCAAGAGCTCTCTCAGCCCCACCCACCTCACAGGGTGTCTGTTGTGGGGAGGGGAAGGGAAAGGAGTTTGTAAGCCGCTCTGAGACTCCTTCGGGTAGTGAAGGGCGGGGTATAAATCCAATCTCTTCTCTTCTTCTCTTCTCTCTTCCTCCTCCTCCTCTTCTTCCTTCTTCTGGATTCAAAGTTGGATTTCCCAGGTCCTAGTCCAGCACTTTAATCCCTACACCACGCTGGCTTCCATGCTGATAAAATCACTAGAGCTGTGCAAAGTTGGAAGGTCTGTGCATTTAATTTTTTTCCCTGTGCAGAAATTTTTGTTTCAGAATTGGTTCTAAAAATTGGGAGAGTTACTAGAGGGGGAACAGCCGAGGGAAATTGGCTGGAAGAAGCAAGGTTCCTGTGTTCTATGCGATGAAAACTCACACGTTTTCCCTTGGCACAGGCAGAAAGGTGGACATCAAAGTATACTGCTAAAATATTAGACGCTGTTTGCACAAGCCTAGTATTAAGAGCTAGATTTGCTCAGAAAAAAACAGTGAACAGCATTGTGGGAAAGTTAGTACCTTGTTCACGAGGCCACCAACTTCTACATGAAGGAATTAAGAAGTGGGGTATTAACTGGGAGCAGTCAGTGATAGAGCAGAGGTACCCACCATCTCATCTATTTCTTGTTCCAGCTACATCTGTCTCGTTCCATCGACACTGGCTCCCAGTTTGCTTCCGGGCTGAATTCAATGTGCTGGGATTGACCTTGAAAGCCCTGTACAGCTTGGGGCCGGTATACCTTAAGGACCACCTACCCATCCACTTTGGTGTTGTGGTTAGGAGCGCAGACTCTAATCTGGGAGAATCGAGTTTGATTCCCCACTCCTCCACATGCAGCTGCTGGTGTGACCCTGGGTCAGTCACAAGCTCTCTCAGAGCTGTTCTCTCAAGGGCAGTTCTGGAAAGAGCTCTCTCAGCCCCACCTACCTCACAGGGTGTCTGTTGTGGGGAGGAGAAGGGATTGTAAGCTGCTCTGAGACTCCTTCAGGTAGTGAAGGATGGGGTATACATCCAGTCTCCTCACCATCATCTTTGGAGGCACTGCTTCAGGTGCCCCTGCCATCTTAGACTAGACTGGAGGGGCAGCCTGCCTGAGGAAGGGTCTCCTTGGGCGTGGCCCCAAAACCTTGGCACTTCCTCCCCAGGGAGATTCATTATCTCTCTTTATTGTTGTTTTCCACTAGTGGGTGAAGACTTTTTTTTTTTAGTTTGGCATACCTCCAGTAACTGTTATTGGTGCTCCTCCCTGGTTTTGGTGTTGTGTATGTATGTTTGTATGTTTTCCTTAAACTATTTTATGTATTTTGTCAAAGGCTTTCACAGCCAGAGTTCATTAGCTGTTGCAGATTTTCTGGGTTGTCTGGCCATGGTCTTGGCATTGTAGGACCTGACGTTTTGCCAGTAGCTGTGACTGGCATCCTCTGAGGTATAACACAGAAAGACGGAGCACTCTCTGTGTCAAGGTGAAAAGAAGAATGGAAGGCAGGTAATTTATATCTACTCAGATACTACCCCTACCCCCACCTTCCTGAGTAGATATAAATTACCTGCCTTCCATTCTTCTTTTCACCTTGACACAGAGAGTGCTCCGTCTTTCCTTGTTATACCTCTGAGGATGCCAGTCACAGCTACTGGCGAAACGTCAGGTCCCACAATGCCAAGGGCACGGCCAGACAACCCGGAAAATCTACAGCAGCTATTTTATGTATTGTCTTAAATGCTGTTTTGGTATTTTAATGTTTTGATGTTCGCCGCATTGGGGGCCCTATTTGAGTGGAAAACCAGCAGAGAAATGTTTAAAATAAATGAAATATTTACAGTACGTGCAGCAGCAAAGCACACGAATGGATAAGGCCAAGTTTCCTATTCTCATTCTGCACACTCAAGGTTCCGTACCAAATTTGCAGTCTTGGAATAATGGAGTAGAGATGTCCCTGTCTGTAATCTCTGTTTCAGTGGTATGTTTGACGCAGATAAAGACAGTTCTGCTTTGGGAAGTTATCCCTTTAGTGTGCTGATAGGCTTTTGTTTTGGGTATTTTAGTGTGTCTGTGTTTTTTATGATGCTGTATATGAGAAAGGTGGCTTTTAAAAATCTTGTAAATCATGTGTTGGATCAGTCTCTCTCTCCACCCCCACCCCCCTTGTATAAACCAGGCATTACAGCTAAAATACTCATAGAGATTTACTTTTAAAGTGGAGCTGCCCCTTTCACTGCAGCAAAGTTGATTCATGGAAGTCAAATTGCAGCATAGACTTTTATTTAAAACAAGCCTCCTGTCCCACACTCTTCATATACACGTCCCTGAGCCACCCATCAATAAAACCGTCCGTGAACGCATCGAAAAAATTTGCGAGTTTTATCATAAAGCCGGCAGCAACAAAAGAGAAGGAGGCGGCAGATAAGAATTGAACTTGGACAAAGGAACTAAAGAAGTTGGGGAAGGGGGAGAGCGGAATCGACAGTCTGAGAGAATAAAAATATTTTCATTGATAGGGAGCTGAGCTCGGTTGGGATTATTGAGGTTGGATGGGATTATTGAGGTTGGATGGGATTATTGAGGTTGGATGGGATTATTGAGGTCGCAGACTCACATTCTCTCTCTCTCTCTCTCTCTCTCTCTCTCTCTCTCTCTCTCTCTCTCTCTCTCTCTCTCAGGTGGACGCATCTGTTCCTTTTCCCCTTGCATCGAGCAAGTTCAAAGGACCTGCCTGGCTCTGGAAGAACATGACTTTACTGAAATTAATACTTTGGAGATCCTGCTCAGAGTGTACAGCGTCAGGACAATTAGCTTGCAAATCCCTGACCTTGGTCAGGCAGCCGGGGATGATGCCAGCGCAGACTGGGACGGAGGCGACCGGTCGAACCCAGATGCCTCTCGCGCTAATCTCCAGCAGGGAACCGTGCCGTTTAAAAGCGCTGTCCCTCCCCGTGAAATGGTGGCTCACACGGGATATTTAACCTTTGCTACCAAAAGCCTATTTTAGTTACAGACGTAAAAAAACCCGGGCCTCCGCATCCCTCCCTCCCTTCTCCACACCCGCCCCCCCCCCTTCCATCCAGCATCCAGTCTTTCTCAGTCGGCAGGCAATTCCATATATAGTCAGACTGAGTAAAGATTATGCTTTGTTTAAATAGCACACACGGGAGCACTAACCAGATCGGCCTTGGCAAGAGACTTTGGAGCTGGCTGCGAGCGAGGAAGATGGATTACCAGCTAATAGCAGTGGGGTGGGATTTAAGATGTAGAGGCCACTGGGCGAGGTGGTCTTTTTTAAATGGAACGCCAGTGGGTTTCCGTAGTTTTCTGGAATCCTGTTTTGTTGCTTCCCCTCTGAGGGGGTGTGCCGTGCGTCCAGAGGGCTGTGTCTGTGTGCCTTTTAATCCAGCGCTGATTTAAGATGTGCCTTTCCAGTGTTGGAAGGAGGCCTGAGGAGGGACCCTTGTTATAACGGACAAGGTTTGAGTCCAGCGGCACCTTAAAAGACCACCACGACTTCCAGGGTAGAAGCTTTCAAGAGGGGAAGCTCCCTTCGTCAGACACGAGTAGGAAGGGAGTTCCCCGAGTCCTTTTATCCTAGTCAGAAGATGGGAGGGGTGTTTTGTGAAAGATGCCGAAGTACAATGAATACTATAATCAGCTTAGAGTAGAGGGAGCTTTGACTCGTGGAGGTCTACACACACTGGAAATCTTGTTGACTCTCTATCTCCCGCTCCCTCTCTCCTTGGACATCTCGGAAGCCTGCACCCTGGAGCTCTTGTTACGGTGCCATTGGAATCAAGTCTTGCTCTTCTGCTGGAGGCAGAAACAGTTGTCGTAAACAAAAAGAAGACCTCACAGCAAAGAGTAACATCATGTGGCAAAAGGCTGTGAATAGCAGATGCTTAAGACGACAATTGTCTATATCTACTAAATTAGATGCACTTCTATGCAGGAATATACAGTACAGTAATCTTCAGCACAAAATGCAAATCAAACAATAGAGTTCAAAATGTGATGCCAATACCTATTAGCATTTCTTTCACTAGAACTTTGGAAATTGAAAGTATAAAATTGTCTGCAGCTATAAATGACAGAAAATGCTAATGGGTATTTATTTTGGCTTCTTAGTATAGATTCATACTCATTTGTATTTTGCAGTCCGGTTTTATTACATTATCCAATATTGTATCATATTAATGGTACTTTTCTTGTTAGCATATATGCATCTCTGAAGAAGACAGTTGAAACGAAGCTCATATCCGGAATCTTCGTTGAACTTTATTGCAGATTTGAACTTTTTTGTTTGATTTGTGCTGAAGATTACTGTACTGTATATCCTTGCGTATATCCATTATAAGTGCATCTAATTTAGCATATACAGACAATTGTCGTCTTAAGTGTCTGCTATTCACAACCTTTTGCCACAGTTGTGACCAACACAGTTACCCATCTTACACTGTTGTTATAGACTCGGACCTGTTTCTCATGAAGGAATTGCTCTGACTCCCAAGGAGGCTTGCTTGGCGGAGCAATGACTTTTAGGAAAGTTCTTGAGCGTCCAAGCTGGCGCTGTTTTTATTTCGCTTGGTCGAGTCAGATTCCCAAGCAGCTTTGGGTTTTTTTCAATGTTATATATAATGTGATAAGTGGCAGGCCGGAACCGGCCATGTTCACGCCGTCTATCACATGCCAAGTTAGTACTTGGATGGGAGACCACCAAGCATGTCCAGGGTTGCTATGCAGAGGCAGGAAAGAGCTGAGCGGTTGTTTAACAAATTGTGGCTAATCAATGAAATATTTCTCTCAAAGAGATGCGTTGCTTAATAGCGGGATGTGCCAGATCGCGAACACGTTCATGTGTCATTCAAATAATGGGAGATTTCTAAACTCCCTCCCCCCCCCAGTGGGATTTAGAATTCATTTTATTGCCTTCCTGCACGCCCAGAGTTTCTTGTACATGCAGCTTTCCTCACTTGTTTAATTGGAGAGACCTGATCCTTGCTTATTAACCCTTTTTTGTGTTTGCATATTGGGTCCCTCCATTGGAATGAATGGAGGAACGCTTACAGGGGGAAGGAATAATAGGCCCAGACTGGGTCCCTGCATCTGTAAGCACTCGCCGTATTAAGTAATTTATCCGCAGCTCTCAGAGGAATCCTGTTCACTTCATTTATCCTCAGAGGCAAGTGGTTTTGAGCGCTGTGACCTTAGGTTGCAATTCTCCAGCTGCGCAGTCCTGCGTGTTCTCATTCCTTGCAGTCATTCCAAAATAAATTGAAGTGAAGATTAGAATGTATTGCCCTGTGTCTTCACATATTTTGAGCAGCCAAACTGAAGTCAGTGGAGTGACGTTTTGAGTAAGGCGTTTGAGGACCACAGCTTCAGACACGATGCAGTTCAAGGATAGAAGAACAGCAGCTGGGATTTTCTCGATTTTTTAGGGGAAATCAGCAAACCAACTCAAACAGTTGACGGACAGTTTCATTTGAGGCTTTAAGTGCAAGACTGCGTGACCGAATGGACCTCTGATAATCATTTTCCTGTATCTGTAAAACTAGCAAGGTTGGGAGAAAGCTAAGCGAAAACTCCTCTGTCGAACATCTAGGTATCACAAATAAACTATGTTTGCATTAAACCGTAGTTTGGTGTGATGACTTCTAGTTAGTCTACAGCTGTAAGAAACATAAGAACATAAGAGAAGCCAATGTTGGATCAGGCCAATGGCCCATCCAGTTCAACACTCTGTATCACAGACTGGCCAAAAACACCAGGTGCCATCAGGAGGTCCAGCAGTGGGGCCAGGACACTAGGAGCCCTCCCACTGTTGCCCCCCCCCCAAAACACCAAGGATACAGAGCATCACCTGCCCAAGCCTGAGAGTTCCTATCTATATCTTGTGGCTAATAGCCGCTGATGGATCTCTGCTTCCAGATTGTCAGTTTCTTTCCTGTTCCTTCCAACACATCCTTCATATATGGCCGGGGCAAGGGGGCTGAGTAACCACAGCTAATCCAACGGCACTTAACAAACCGTGGTTTGAAATCTTGGTCTGGGGTCACTCAGCAAGCCCTACGGTGCAATCATAAACTGAAGTTAAACCCTTCTTGAAGTCAACAGACTTGAAAGGGTGTAACTAAATTTGCCCTGACCTGGATGGCCCAGGTGAGCCTGATCTTGTCACATCTCAGAAGCTAAGCAGGGTCAGCCCTAGTTAATACTTGGATGGGAGACCACCAAGGATGTCCAGGGTTGCTACGCAGAGGCAGGCAATGGCAAACTACTTCTGTTCATCTCTTGCCTTGAAAACCCTCTGGAGTCACCCTAAATTGGCTATGTGGCTATGACTTGACGACACTTCATACACACACAATCCTGTTAGAATTGCACTGCTGCTGGACCGTCTGAACATAAGAACATAAGAGATGCCAATGTTGGATCAGGCCAAAGGCCCATCCAGTCCAACACTCTGTATCCCACAGTGGCCAGAAATACCAGTGCCATCAGGAGGTCCACCAGTGGGGCCAGGACATTAGAAGCCCCCCCACTGTTGACCCCCCCCCCCAAGCACCAAGATGACAGAGCATCACTTGCCCCAGAGTCCCTATCTATACCTTGTGGCTAATAGCCACTGATGGACCTCTGCTCCATATGCTTATCTAATTCCCTTTTGAAGCCGTTCATGCTTGTAGCCACCACCACTTCCTGTGGCAGTGAATTCCAAGTGTTAATCACTCTTTGGGTGAAGAAGTACTTCCTTTTATCCGTTCTAACCCGACCGCTCAGCAATTTCATGGAGTGCCCACGGGTTCTTGTATTGTGAGAAAGGGAGAAAAGTACCTCTTTCTCTACCTGCTCTTTCCCATGCATAATCTTATAAACCTCAATCATGTCACCCCTCAGTCGTCTGTATTCAGACTTCACAACTAACTGGGCTTGAGCAAACCACAGTTTATCATGACATCTGAAAGCAGCCCTAGCATCTTTTGTGGAAGGAGTTTGGTTCCCCCCCCCCCGCATTACACGAAGGGTCATTCAATCCTACCACATACACACCCTTGTACAATGCCACAATTCCTCATCTGCCATTTGCACAAATAGGTAGGGCAGTCACACCTGTTTAGCTGTAAAGGGTTAGATTTGTCTCCTATTTCACCTCTTCTAAAGGGTCAGCTTTTGAACTGGCCCCGCCTGGCAGCTTACACAGGTGTGTAGGTTCCTTCAAGTCTCCACCGACTTAATAGAAACCTCCGTAAGGGATTTTCAAGGCAAGAAGCGTTCAAGGGTGGTTTGGCATTGCTTTCCTCTGCAGTCTTCCCTGGCATCTCCCCTCCAATTACCAGCCCAGCTTAGCTTCTGAGATTGGGCTACACTATGTTGCCTTCCCTCCCCCTGGTAGCTTAAACGGCAATAATTAAGCAGGCAATAGCTTTTAAACTCTGCGCCCAGAAATGCTTTACCTGCATAATAAACTTCTGTTAAAGGAACAAAAGAAGCCAGGCAGGTTCGCCCTCCCCCCCTCCCTGGCTAGTTGACAACGCGAAGTCCTTTCCAATAATAAAAAAAGCCTTCCTTGTTCTTTCCTGTACGTGAGACTGAACTTGCACTTTCAGATGTCAAATGCTGTAAATATTTCTAAAAAATTAATTCCGGTGTTTCTCCGCAGGGCACTCAGCTATCTTATCTTCCCTGGACTTGGATAAAACGCAGCCCACGAGAGATCCCTTTTATCCATTCCAGGGCACAGGTGCTTTGGATACATCTGCACGGAAACGCACACCCAATCTCGCCCTTTGCGTGACAGAAATAAACACAGCTAAGCTTTTAACGGGTTGCAGTCCAAGCGCTTCATCTATCAAAGTTTAACCAAAAAAAGAGAAAAGATGGGGAAGGCCGGCCAGCTGAGCAGATTAATAAGCAGGGGGACCAATTGGTCGAGCCGACGCTGTTGCATAAGGCATTTGGCAAGCGGCGGGTTTTCCTCCTCTTGGGAAGGACGTGAAAGTCCTTCTTTACCCACCGCTCAAAAGTACCCTTTAAGGGAAAGTCAGATGGAAGCCACTGCATTACAAATAGGGGAGATAAGAAGTGCTTGCCAGGGAGGGAGGAGAGAGCATGTGCATATGCAAATAAAAGATCTGCCGAATTAAATCTTGGCAGGAGAAGCCGGCTGCGACCTGTGAAGGGTGAGGAAATGCTGAGATAATGCCACCTGCCTGTCCTTAAGGCACCTTGCCCCAAATTTGAAACACTGGGATAAGTGCTAGGAGAGTTTGGCGCTTGGTGCAAACTGGAACATGGGATCCGATTCTTAGGTCGCATCTGCAGCCCGGAAGGGAGGTGCGGTGCGGAGGGGGTTCTTACCCAAACGAGCACCTGCTTGGGTATGCAGCAGCAGCCCAGGAGACGGCTCAGCTCTGTATGTTTGTCTGTTCCCAGGCCTGTGAAAATTGGCAGCCCTCTGTTCCTTGATCTAAGGTGCGTCGGTTGCCAGACATGCAAATAGAGCTGAGGTGAGTGCAGGGATTGGTGTAACGGCTGCTGCTCTGATGGACCTCTATTTCATGAGGTATGAAGCCCTTATTTGTTATTTTAATTTGTGTTTAATAAATATGTGTGCATTTTTGTATGTTTCATAATTAGTTTTTTAGAATTGGCCCTCTTCTATTCTTGACTAACCTTTTTAGGTTCTGAATTCTAGGTTTTAGGTTCAGGTTTTTTTCCCTTTTCCCTTTTTTGTCCTCACGCACTGGCCAACCAGCTCCTCTGAGGGGCCAGAGAGGCCGGGGCCTTCCCCTGATGTTGCCTCCTGGCTCTGGGATTCAGAGGATTAGAGCCTCTGAAATGTGGAGATTCCCCTCAGTCCCCATGGCTAGGAGCCACTTATTCTCCATGAGTATCTAATCCTTTTTTAAAGCTGCTTATTCCTGTGGCCATCACTACATCCTCTGGCAGCGAATTCCACATTTTAATCACTATGTGAACTAGTATTTATTTGTATTTTTTAATTTATAATTTTAATTCCTAGACTTCCCTCCCCCAAAGTATTGGGGCTCAGGGCGGTGTACAAGATCTCATAAAATGCATTCAATCAAATTTAAATACGGTGGACAATGAAACAACAAAATATTTAAACATTCCTTTTGCCCATCCTGAATCTACTGCCCAACAGCCTCATTGGATGTTCTCGGGTTCTAGTATTTTGGGAGAGGAAGAAAAATTTCTCTCTGCCAACTCTCTCCACCTCGTGCGTAATTTTATAAACCTCTATCATGTCTCCCCTGAGTCGTCTCTTTTCTAAACTGAAAAGCCCTGGCCTCTTCAGCCTTCCCTCATAGGGAAGGCGCTCCAAACCCCTCATCATCTTGGTTGCCCTCTCGGTTACGTGGCATTTGCATATCCCTCCGCCACCAAAATGGATTGCCAACTGTCAGTGCCTGGATCAGCCCTCTCTGTTTGGCACACTCAAATCCCCACCAGACTGATGAGGAAAAGTTAACATAGCTTTTCTCTGATGATGTCTGTGTGCAGTTCCAACTGCCGATTGAATCTCTCCCTCCCCCCCACCCCTTTAATTATCTTGTACTTTTTTTCTAAATGATCTTCCATAAGTCAGTTCCAATTAAGCCGCCAGATTGCCTTTGCATAAGTTCCTGTGGGGAAAACCCAGCACCGGTTTCATATCTGAGATCATGTTTTTCCACCTGTATTTCTTCACGGGAGTCGCTCCCCTGGAAGTAAGATTTAGATTGGAATCGGTCCCTCAAAGCCCATATGCCAAGCGGGTTCTAGTAATGCCCAAAGAGACAATCTGACAACTACCTTCCGACATCGCCAAAAGAAATTGGCTGCAGAAGAATTACATCGCTTATGTGCAACTTGAGACTCACCAAGCTGAACACTGACTTGCCAAATGTGTATTAGAGCCCCTGAGATGGCTGACACTCCTCCATCCCAGGAAGGCAGCAAAAACCCAACAGGGGGTGCTGTGATGACCAATGTTCCCTCTAAGCTGTGGAGTCTCGTGAGCAAAAATTCTACTTTGTGAGCTACTGGCACTAAAGCTGTGAGCAAGTGATTTGGCTGCTGCATAAATTAGTTTGCTCTGGAGCCCTCCTTCCTGAGCTGAGACAGAAATGGGTGAGCCAGAGGCTAAAAAACTGTGAGCTAGCTCACACTAACTCAGCTTAGAGGGAACACTGGTGATGACCCGCTTCCCCCCTGGGGTGATCAGTAGGATCAGCTCTACTGGTGTGTGTGTGTGTGTGAGCAAGTTGCATTTTCAAGGCAAGAGACATTCAGGCGTGGTTTGCTATTGCCTGCCTTTGCGTAGCCATCACAGTTTTCTGAGATGGTCACCCATCCAAATACTAACCAGGGCTGAAATGGCTTCGCTTCTGAGATCTGATGAGATTTGGCAGGCCTGGGCTATTCAGCTCAGGGATGAGGAGAGCCCGTTTGATGCAGAGGTTAGGAGCACGAATTCTAATCTGGGAGAACTGGCTTTGATTCCCCACTCCTCCACATGCAGCTGCTGGTGTGACCTTGGGTCGATTACAAGTTCTCTCAGAGCTGTTCTCTCAAGAGCAGTTCTTTCAGAGCTCCCTCAGCCCCACCTACCTCCCAGGGTGTCTGTTGTGGGGAGGGGAAGTAGATTGTAAGCCACTCTGAGACTCCGAGTGAAGGGGGGTGGGGTATAAATCCAATCTCCTCCTCCTCCTCCTCTTCTTTTTCTTTTAGGCCATCCCCAAAGTTCTGTGAAAACGAGTTATTTATATCAGTGTGTTAAAAGCAGGCACTCATGTCAGATCAATTGTATTGTTGTGGAAAGTTGACTTATGGCAACCCAGTAGGGTTTTCGAGGCAAGAAACAAACAAAAAAGTTTGTTTGCCATTCCCTTCTTCTGCTTAGCAACCCGGGTCTTCCTTGGTGGTCTCCCATCCAAATACTAACTAGGGCCAACCCTGCTTAGCTTCCAAGATCTAGTGACACCAGGCTTACCTGGGTTATCCAGTTGTACACTGGGCTGATAAAGAAGGTGTGGATGGATGCCAAAATAAAAAATGATCTTGAAGGTCCTTTTCATGAGCCCTGTTCACAAGTTACACCAAATGCACACGCATCCTACTTGTACATGCGTACATCTGCTTTTAAGAAAGACCTAACACATGTTCATTTTACAAATGAAACCAGGAATTGTCCCCGGATAATGCGGGGTTTCAATCGCATATTCATCGGCACGTGAGTTGACTGTAACATGAGAATTATTCAACATACATAAAAAGAATAAAACCAAGTGTACACTGTATACAGATTGTATGTATGCTCAGTATAACTTGTGAATAGGGGTAAGGTTACTGTGGCACATGAGTCAGGCTGCTTTTTAAAGTAATTAAACAATTTGGACATACTATACCACAAAGTGAAGATAAGGACATGATGAGCTATCAAAACAGAGAAGAGCAGAGGGTGAATTGTTGAAGGGCTCAGATGACAAAACACACCAGAAATGGTGGTAAAAACAGGGTTTTTGGCCACAGTACCATTTTCACCATCCCACACAGTTATGACAAGTCTATTACAGATCTGATACGCAAGTTATGATTATGAGAAAGGTTGCATATCCCTGCATTTGTCTCCTTATACCCCTCACTGCCTGCTGTGTTTATTTCTTTTATTCCTTCCTTTCAAACACTTTGTATCCCCTCCCCAAGGAGACTTCCAGTTTCAGCTTAAAAAGTAACCAGTGTAAAACAAAGCCAAGAAACAGCAATGTAAAAAGCATGAAATAAAACGACCCCCCCAAACAATTCAGCAAAGCAGCTGATTAAATTACACCAGCATACCACTAGTTATGATAAAATTAGCAATAATTAGGCATTTAATAATTCAGAAGAAGAAGAAGAGAAGAGATTGGATTTATACCCCGCCCTTCACTACCCAAGGGAGTCTCAGAGCGGCTTACAAACTCCTTTCCCTTCCCCTCCCCACAACAGACACCCTGTTACTGTGAGGCAGGTGGGGCTGAGAGAGCTCTGACAGAAACTGCTCTTTTTCAAGGACACCTCTTATCAGAACTATGGCTTGCCCAAGGTCATCCAGCAGGTGCAAGTGGAGGAGTAGGGAATCAAACCCGATTCTCCCAGATTAGAGTCCGCGCACTTAACCACTACACCAAACTGGATCTCAGTACATATTTAACCCAAGGTGTTCAGGGTAGCATTCCTGGTTCTTCCACCTCCTCCATTATGTCTTCTGTGAGGCAGGTTAGTCTGGGGTTGGGAGAATGTGACTGGCCTAAGGTCACTCAGTGAACTTTATGGCAGGATGGGAGATTCGAACCTGGGCCTCCCAGGTCCTAATCTAACACGTTAACCATATCACCATACTAGTTTGCTTTAAAACAATTAACAAGAAAAAATGAAGGGCTGCACCCATCAGAGCAAAGAGACAAGGAAAAAACAGTGGTGCCGAGGGAAGAGAATTGATATTTGGAATAAAATTTTCTTTGCACTGTGTTGCGAAACGGGGACCCGCCCTCAGCCCTGGGAGACTGAGCAGCCGTTCTGTGGCTTGCAAGCCCCTGTTTTGGTCTTCCCACCCTTTCCTGGTGGGGCTATTTCCCTTCGTTACACGCTGCCACCACTCACTGGATTGACACTGCCTTCCTAGAGGGACAGTGAGACCCCTCTGGCTGATTCCCCACCCTTGGGAAGTTGGTACCACTATCTTTGGGTGCCCCCTGGAGAGCTGGCAACTCCCATTTGGGTTCCCTGGCCTCCCTTTGCCCCTGGTAATGCACTGAGCAGAGAGGACTAGGTGGTCAAGGCACACCAGATCTTAGAATTCCAAAAAGAAGATTTATTTTAACTATTTACAAGTTAAATAGTCTTCTCCAGGGGAACTGATCTCTGTTGTCCAGAGACGACTTGTAATTCCTGGTAATCTCCAGGCCCTACTTGGGGGTTTGGTAACCCTAACGCTAAACCAGCATGAAAAACAGGGGTCATTTCCTGCAGGAGCGCACAGGAGCGGAGCTCCAGCAGTAAAGAGCCCAGGGGGCGGGCACATGCAACAAGCCCCACCCCCTCCTCCCAGCAGCCCTCAGTCAGAGCAAGAAGCAGCCAGGTAAGTTGCAGAGCCCCCGCCCCATAGACAGCAATCCAAAACAGTCCAGTGGCAGCTTTAAGACCAACTTTTATTCAGGTACAAGCTCTCCCTCCTCTGTGAGGGCAGATCTGTGTGAGGAACCCCCCCGCCCATAACTAGCAATCCAAAACAGTCCAGTGGCGCCTGAGCAGTGGGTGTTGCCTTCTGACACACTTCCGGTGATGTCAGGGGGTGTGGCATATGCAAATATTATGCTAATGAGTTATGCTAATGAGCTCCTGCACCTCTTTTTCTGTGAAATGACCCCTGATGAAAAGCAATAATTAGACTGTATTATAGCAGGCCCAGCTCCTGGGTTTCGCAGCCAAGGCTGCAATCCAGTGCATTTCCCAGCTTTTATTGCTCTTTTCTTCCTTTAATTTGCTGTCCAAGCAGGACCGTCTGACTCCTTTAACATACAAGCTTCAACATGCCTGGCAAAACACTCCCTCAGCATTTCCTGAAGACATGCTGCCCGAAAGCCGGCACTTGCTGCGTGACTGTTGACCAGGTCTCCGTAGTGCTGGTCAGTCAGCAAACGCCGAGGATGCGTGACGGCCATCTTACCCCAGCAGCCGAGCAGGTCTGGACTTGTGAACTGCCTACGCCGCAGGTGGCCTGAGAAAGTCACAGAAGCTTGGGCTTCTTCAGAAGAATTGGAACAGCAGGGTAACACACAGGAATTCCAAACGCCCTTCAGCATCGAGGAACTGGAATGCTGGCTTCGTTGCTGCCCCCCCCGTCTTGCCCCAAATCTGCAGTCTAGTTTCATATTAACTTGACAATGGGGAGCTATCAGCCATCTCGCCCATATTCCATGGTGACCAAATTAAGGCCTGCTTCACACACTCACATTTTGATTTATTTCCCTTCTGCGGTGGCCCCCTCCATACCTTTCCCCACATGGATTGAATTTATGGGGATGAACGCAATGAGTAGCTGGCAGCCCTGTCAAGAAGAAGAAGAAGAAGAAGAAGAAGAAGAAGAAGAAGAAGAAGAAGAAGAAGAAGAAGAAGAAGAAGAAGAAGAAGAAGAAGAAGAAGAAGAAGGAAGAATTTCAATACCCCATTTTTCTCTACCCTAAGGAGTCTCAAAGTGCCTTACAATCTCCTTCCCTTCCTCTCCCCACAATAAGCACCTGTTGTGACTGAGGCAGGTGGGGCTGAGAGAGTTCTGAGAGAACCGTGACTGGCCCAAGGTCACCCAGCAGGCTTCATGTGGAGAAGAAGTAGGGAATCAAACCCAGTTCTCCAGATTGGAGTCTGCCACTCCTAACCACTACACCATGCTGGCTCTCCACACTTGAGATTTGGGAGTGTAAGCCTAGGGAGGGTGAAGCTTGCGGAGGGGAAGAAATTCAACAGGGATGAAAGTGAGCACTCCTTCTGTTGGATGGTATGAGCCATTTCTGAGGGATTTCTGTCAGAGTCAGACTGGCACAAGACCTTCGGCCCTTGCTGACTGCACAAGATAGCAGCGACACGATGTAATGTAAACCAAAAACAAAGTCACATTGTGCAGAGAGGAGATTTGTGGGCTGTGGCTTCCATAGGGAGGTACCTTCCCTCCAGGTTAGACAAGAGTTGATTCCACAAAACATTCATGAGAGCCTGTGTGTTGTAGTAGTCAGAGCACTGGACTAAGATCTAGGAGTTCCAGGTTCAATTGTTGGGCTGCCAGTCTCCAGATGGGGCCTGGAGATCTCCCAGAATTATAGCTGATCTCCGGATTGTGGAGATCAGAAACAGTCCCCCTGTGGCCTTATACCCTGCTGCGTTCCCTGCCCTCCACACCACAGCTTCCCTAGGCTCTATCCTCAAGTCTCCAGGGATTTCCCAACCCAGAGCTGGCAACCCTAGGCTCAAATCACCATGCAGCTGTGGAATGACCCTGGGTTGCCAGCCTCCAGGTGGGGCCTGGAGATCTCCCACGTTTACAACTGATCCTCAGCTGACACAGATCAGCTCCCCTGGAGAAAATGGCTGCTATGAAGGGTGGACTCTATGGCATTGTACCCTGCTGAGGCCTCTCCCCTCCCCAAACCCCGCCCTCTCCCAGATCCACGCCCAAAGACTCCAGGTTTTTCCCCACCCAGACCTGGCAACCCTAGTCAGTTGCTCTCTCTCAGCCTAAATTCAGGGCCAAACTAGACATCATGGCAACCACGGGTCCAACCCATGGCTACTGATGTCATTTTTAAGTGGAATCTAGCTATTTAAAAATTGCTGCAAGGGGCCCAGTCCTGATCAGACCCATGGTGCAGCAAGAATGGCCGCTTGGAGGACAACATGACATAGATTCCTCCATCCCTACTTACGGTAGCTTCTGAGATCTGACGAGATCAGACTATACCATATTACATTCCCTCCCGTCTGCTGCTTGTTGTGGTTCTCCAATTATTTAACAACAGGGTTGTTGGTTTTTTAAACATAAAATTTTATTACTGAATATTTACAGATGAACAACAGGCGATAAAAAAGGTAATAAAAGTTATCTTGCTATACACTATGCATACAGTATCTCTTCATATACAGGGTTTGGAGGAATAATATCATTCTCCGACAAATAAAACGTAACAGGTATCCACAAATCCCAGAGCTGGGATGAGAAGAAGAAGAAAAGAGGAAGAGATTGGATTTATACCCCGCCCTTCACTACCCAAAGGTGTCTCAGAGCGGCTTACAATCTCCTTCCCCTCCCCGCAACAGACAACCTGTGAGGTAGGCGGGGCTGAGAGAGCTCTGACAGAAACTGCTGTTTTTCAAGAACAGCTCTTATCAGAACTATGGTTTGCCCTTGGCTGGGTTTGTTGACTGCATCCTCTCAGTAATTTTTGCCCTTGGCTGGGTTTGTTGACTGCATCCTCTCAATAATTTTTGCCCTTGGCTGGGTTTGTTGACTGCATCCTCTCAATAATTTTTGCCATTATTATATGTTACCAAGTTTTTGGGTGCCAGGTTTGTTGTACTGATGGTTTCAATTTACTTTTCCAAACTGATGCAATTGTTAGTTTAGCAATTGTTAATAGTAATACCGACAACAGTTTAGGCGCATCAGCTTGCTGGCCGATGGTGCAGTCTAGTGGGCTGAAGTTCTTGAGATGGTTGAGGAGCTTGCAAGCTGAAGGAAAAGCTCCTGGTGGCTAAATGTGGACCCCTGCCCACCTCAACTCTCAAGACTCATCTTAGAAGTACTACTACTTGCTGAATAGCTCCAGTGTAAAATAAGCCCAGTTAAAACCCCCTGAACTGAATGGCCCAGGCTAATCTGATCTCATCAGATCTCAGAAGCTAAGCAGGGACAAGCCTGGTTAGTACTTGGATGGGAGACCACCAAGGAAGTCCAGGGTTGCTACGCAGAGGTAGGCAATGGCAAACCGCCTTTGTTCACCTCTTGCCTTGAAAACCCTATGGGGTTGCCAAAAGTCAGTTGTAACTTGATGGCATTTTTCAGTGGAAAAATTGAGGAAGTAGGCCTCCAAAAATGATGGCGAGGTCCTTAGAAACAAGCACTTGAAGGTTACAGCCTCAAGGGTGTTGTATGCCAAGATAAGTACAAAAAGGGCATTTAAGAGTGGAGCATTTGCCTTGCCGTGGCCGGGATACACCCTCATTCGCAAGAAGACTGAAGGTCAATTTATTCACTTTACATGCAAACACTGTACAAAGGCTTGCAAGCAAACAAATCAGCTCACCTGGATAATGTTACCATAGAAGCAAAGTCCACTGGTGCAGGCAACAGATTATAGTAAAGATCTTATCAGCACCGCAATACAATGACGTTATGTCACCTGTTGCAGGCCTTGCGCAGACAGGAAGAAAAGGAAATTGAAAAGATTCCATGCTGCGAAGCAATGCTCCCTCTAAGCTGTGGACTCAGCCCCACCTACCTCACAGAGTGTGGGGAGGGAAAGGAGATTGTAAGTCACAATGGTCCTTTCTGCACTAGACCTTCAATCCTGGTTCAACCCTGTCTCCAAACTTACATTCCACACTACACTCGAGTTCACCCCTGTAATTATCTCGGGGTATTTTTTCTTTCCACATTACATTGAGGTCACCCCAGTTTCGTCCCACACTTGTCCCGGGATAAACGGGTGCTGTTATAACCAGGGATAAATGCAAGGTATTGTGTCTCGAGTTGAACTCTGCTATAACCAGGGATGAGATCCAAGTGCAGAAAGAAGCCTCTGAGACTCCTTCGGGTAGTGAAGGGCGGAGTATAAATCCAATCTCATCTTGACTTTATGACACACAATAAGTGATTTTATGACACACAGTAAGTGATTTTGCAGAGAAGCAAGGAAAGCAATACGCATTATCTAGTGGCAGCCCCATATCAAGTAATACGAACATACGGAGCTCCCTTCTACGAAGTCAGACCTTTGGTCTACTCTGACTGGCACCAGCTCTTCAGGGTCTTAAGCAGAGAAAGGTCTTTCTCAATAGCATACCTGAGATTCTTGATCAGAAGACACCTGATATATCTCATGCCTGTGCTCTGCCACTGAGTGGGGCTGTCATCTTGGGAAGTTCCTGCAGGTTTGGGAGCAAAGCCTGGGGATGGTAGAGTTTGGGGAGGTGAAGGAACTCAACTCAGGTGTGATGCCACAGAGTCCACCCCACAGAGCAGCCATTTTCTCCAGGGGAACTGATCTCTGTCGTCTGGAGATCCGTTCTAATTATAGGAGAACTGGAGGCCCCACCTGAAATTGTCAACAATACCACTGAGTCCTGACCTTTCCCCTAAGGACCTGGCGAGTTGAGGTGGCATCCATAAGTTCATCCCACGGATGGCCGCCATTTTGTAAGAGTGAGCTCCCTTTTGACAGTGCCCTGGGAGTGGGTGGGCAGATTCTAGTTGGGGATCACCACAGCATCATGAGGGCTCCTGCCTTCCCCTCATTGCTAGGGTTGCCAGTCTCTAGGCGGGGCCTGGAGACCTCCCAGAATTACAAATGATCTCCAGACAACTGCAATCAGTTCCCCTGGAGAAAATGGCAGCTCTGTAGGGTAGACTCTATGGCATTGTACCATGCTGAGGTCCCTCCCCTCCCCTCCCCAAACCCAGCCCTCTCCGAGCTCCACCCCCCCAAATCTCTTGGTATTTCCCAACCCAGAATTGGCATGCTATTTGTACGACCTGAAACAATGCCAGTGGGGGCATGTTGGCAAATAACAGGGATGCTGCCTCAATTAGTTTGACCCTAAGTTGGCACTTTGGCCATGTGACAGGTACAGATTTGGATGGGGGGGGGGTTGTACTATTGATGCTTCTAGGTAGGGGGTGGGGGAGCCGTGTTGCTATGTCACTGATGTCTTCTTATAGCCCTGGAATGAAGAAGGAATACTTGAAATCTCAACATTTTGGGTATTGTGACTTGTGATCTTTCGAGATATCTGGGGGGGGAAACTAAAGTTATACGAATGGATTTGTCACAGTTCCCAAGATGCTAATTGTCACGCTTGTCAGTCACATTAATAAGAATGCAGCCTTTCCTTCAGGGTCTCTGTAGGTCGTGATAAATTTCCATTGCGGTTCTGGGCTGAAAACATGCTACCAAATGGTGATGGAAATTCAAGGGGGGAAAGGCCGTGATCAGAATCTCGAAAGAGATGGCTCATAAATCTCAAGCCTAATTGAGAGAACAAATTAGCTACATTTGAATAATGCTATTTTCGCGGTGCAGGCGTGTCAAGTTGTGACAGATTTCATATTCTCCAGAAGCCAATAAAATAGAACAGAGAAATTCAGCCTCTCCTGGGTAACTCGGTGGTTCTGTACAGGGATATTTGAGCCCTGTTAGCTAAACCAGCCCAAATGCTAGTCCCTTATCTATCCTCATTCAATTAAACAGAACATATAAACAGGAAGGAGGATGAGCAGGGTTTCCAGCCACCAGGAGGGGCTTGGAGTTCTCCCAGAATTGCAACTTATACCACTAAGCTCAGTTCTGCTGGGGAAAATGGTTGCTTCAGAGGGTGGGCTTTATGGCATGACATCCCTCCTATGCTCCTTTGCCTCCCCAAACTTCTCCTTCTCCAAACGCTACTACCCCAAAATCTCCAAGAACCTCCTTCTCCAAGAACCTCCTTCTCCATGAATTTTTGAAGCCAAAAGTGCCAACCCTCAGGGTCTTCAGCTGTTGGTGGAACACCATGATAGAAGGGAATTGATAAATCTCCCTGCAATCATGTCATGCTGTCCAAAAACCACAAGAAAAAACAGTAGTGTGAAGGTATAACATGGCATCCAGTGGGAGACTGGGGGGGGGGGATAATGGAGGGAACCATCAGTGATAGCATGATCTCACTTCTGTGAAAAGCCCGGAAATGCCATCACGCCTCTCTAGGAATTACCTGTAGCTCTATGGTAAAACCATAGAGTTTCCAGTGATTCCTAAAGTAGACTGACATCAGTGCTTGGTTTGTCCTGGAGCTGATGTCACACTATCACCACATGGTGATTGTTTAGATTATTTTTCACCCACCACCTTGGGAACGGCGTGGGGGATTCCCCACCACTGGTGGGGGGTTGGCAGCCCTAGTTTCCACACACAACCTGGTTCAGTCCATCTGTTGCCGTGTGTCACAGAGCTAATGGGAAGTACTGCAGTCATCAGCCAAAAAAAATTGAGACTGCTCGAGAGATTGCCTCCCACCCTCTGAGGAAGCACACCAGAGTAGGCTGAAGATCCGACTGTCCCTGGCCATCAGCAGAGGACCAATAGAAACCTCCAAAAGGACTGGGAGACCAGGTGCCAATGGCCTGTCAGCTGCAGGAACTTTGGTGCTGACCAAGGGCAAGTCACTACACAGAAAGAATTTGCATAGAAAAAAACTGAATAGTTGGAAGGGGCCATACAGGCCACCTAGTCCAACCCCCTGCTCAATGCAGGATCAGCCTAGAGCATCCCTGTCAAGGGTTTGTCCAGCTGCTGCTTCAAGACTGCCACGGAGGGGGAGCTCACCACCTCCCTAGGCAGCTGATTTCACTGTCGACCAGCTCTTACTGTCAAAAACTTTTCCCTAAGATCCAGCCAGTACCTTCTCGCCCTTAATTTAAACCCATTATTGTGAGTCCCCTCCACTGCTGCCAAGAGGAACAGCTCCCTGCTCTTCTCTAAGTGACAGCCCTTCAAATACTTCAAAAGAGCAGGCATGTCCCCCCTCAACCTCCTCATAAAATCTCCAAGCTGCTTATGGAATAGTTGCTAGGGTTGGAATAGTTGCTAGGGTTGCCAGGTTCCCCCTGGCCACCAACAGGGGATGGGGGGGGTTAAAGTTGCCAGAGACAGGTTGGGAAGCTCCCGGAGATCTGGGGGTGGAGCCTGGGGAGGACAGGGACCTCAGTGGGATGCAATACCATAGAGTCCACACTCCGAAGCATCCATTAGCTCTGTGGGAACTGATTTCTTTAGGCTGGAGATGAGCCGGAGGCTCCCCAGGCCCCACCTGGAGGCTGGCATCCCTCATTGATGCCATGGGACAATAGCTGTTTTGCAGTTCCTCAGTGGGTATTTAGGGAAAATTCATTTCTTTATGCGTGGGGCTCCTCTCTTTTCATGCATTCATTCCTTGCCTACCCTTCTCATCAACATCCAGCGCAGATTACAGAATATGTCACCATAAGGCAAACAGTGAACAAGGCAATCGGTCTGCGATCACAAGGTTAGAAAACAATGTAAACAATGAATTGCCTAAGGCAATTACACCTTTTAGTGTTGGACTAGAATCTGGGAGACCCAGGACTGAATCCTTCCTGCGTCACAGCAGAGATTACCCAGCATGCTCGGAACTCATTCAAAGCCTCTGTCAGTTCCGTTTGGGATGGAGCACAGTATAAAGTGAACTAGAAATAAGGCCCGTTGTGGAAATAAATACAACGGGGTCTAGAAAGAGGCTCTGGGAGAGTGCTCTGGCTTTGGGCAAACAGTGTCAGTCTGCTTTTAAAACATGAATCTGGGACCTGCACACCACCAGAATACAGCAGATTCCATATGCAACTGACATTCCAACTGCCTTGCGGGGGGGGGGGGAGTTTGGTGTGTGGAATGGAGTGAAGTCCAATCAGCTTCCATATGCAAAAGACCAGGTTGTCGCAGCAGTTGTGGTGTGGGCGGGACCCGGGCTTTGCCTTCTGATTGGCGGCGATATATGCTGAGGAGCAGTGCCATCAGCCATACACTAAGGGAGTGCATTTTAGAATTAGAACTTTGGCACCCACTATTCAATTATATATAAAAGGAGAGATAAGGATCTGACATAAATATTATGCTTCTTGTCTCACCTCTAATACACCTGCATTTTGGGAACCTGGCCCTATCTTTCTTATGTTTTCAATGGTCATTCCATTATGCACCATTTCACACCGTATAAGCGTTATACAGCTTATACTATAAGGGGCTCTCTGGTTGACCTGGACCTAGTTATTTTCTCTCCTCCTCTCACTTGGTCAGGTTAATGTGAAGATGAAAGGGGGTGAACACCATTACACTGTCTTGTGTTGGCCGAGTTTAAATATGCAGGGAAGTGTGGCGTTGGCTGTTTAAAGAAAAATACGTAGGTTTATTCAAGAAGAACAAACTTTGATAGGGCACAGAAGAGAGAGAGAGACTTAACTATCTAACCTAACTGCTGTGAGAGAAATAACAAAAAGAAGGAAGCTCTACAGCAGCAGGAAGTCTCCAGAAGAGCCAATCAGGAGACAGCAAGGACACAATTTGAAAAAAGTGGGAAGTCCCTAGTCTAGTAGTAGAAGAAGAAGAGATTGGATTTATACCCCACCCTTCACTCAGAGTCTCAGAACGGCTTACAAACTCCTTTCCCTTCCCCTCCCCACAACAGACACCCTGTGAGGTAGGTGGGGCTGAGAGAGCTCTTTCAAGAGCTGCCCTTTCAAGGACAACTCTGCCAGAACTATGGCTTGCCCAAGGTCATCCAGCAGCTGCAAGTGGAGGAGTGGGGAATCAAACCCGTTTTTTCCCAGATTAGAGAGTGTGTGCACTTAACCACTACACCAAACTGCTATGCTAACTACAAGTCCTTCAGCTGTCCCCCTGTAGGGTGATCTTCAGGTCTTCTTCATAAGGCTGCACTATAGACCTTGCATATTCCAACATCTTGGAGGAAGCGGCAGGGTGTGAGTGTGTGATAAATTAACAGGAGTATTGTGTAGTGGGTTGCCGCATGGATGAACGATAGAGACTGGCGTAGTGCATAGCACGCTTTATTAGTACACAACAAGAACAAGCAACAACGGCCGGCAGGCCAACTATATACACACCCTGGGGACACACCCCTGGGTCCCATTGGCGGGTTTGAATCTCCCGCCACGGTCCCATTGGTTCCCCAGTGGAGGGACTAGGATCCTAGTCCCTATTGTTATGCCGGGTTCAAGCTCAGGAGTGTGCGCTGGCCTCTGGTGGCGGTCAGCGGACACAACAAGGACCCAAACTGGTGCTTGACACTCACTACAGCTGGGAGTGCAGGTCACTTTCAAGAGGCAGATTATGATTTGAAGCAACGAACACCTATGAAGCTATCTTATACTGAGTCAGACCATTGGTTCCCCAACGCCTACTCTGATGGGCAGCAGATCTCCAGGGTCTCAGGAGGAGATCTTTGCCTCATCTACTACTTGACGGTTTTAATAGGAGATGCTGGGAATTGAACCTGGGACCCTCTGGATGCAAAGCAGATGCTCAGCCGCTGAGCCACAGTCCCAGACCTGGTACTGACAACAAGCAGCTTTTACACCTGTGCAGGCCAGACATGAAATACCATAGACAGCAATTCTATGGATTCTCTTGGACTTCTTGACAGCTTTATTACAGTCACCTGTGGAGCTTTTCTGTACTGGCTTCTCTGGCGGTTTCATCCCTATGTGGCTGCCTGGTACCAGAAGGTGATGTTGGGGAACTGTTAGTCCAGGCCTTGGCACTGGTGCCATGCAGGGCCAGTTTCTCACTGGCACGACCAGATTTTTCTCCATCTGACTGGCTGCTAGATGAAGGTTTTATTTATTTATCCCTCATCGTTAAGGGAATAGGTTTCGAGTCGTTATTTATTTATTACTCATTTATTGCGTCCCTCATCATCAGGACAACGCGGATGACTTTGGGTGAGATCAGCGAGTCCCCTCTGATCTCCTCTGAAGTCATTCCGGTCACGAGGGATGCAGATCTTCAACCCTGCCACTGCCTTGGCTTTTCCCAACCCCTTTCTCGCCCATCCCCATCGGCTTAGTTTTTTCTCTCACAATAACCATAGGGTGAGTGGATTCCACCTAGGGCTGCCAAGCCCCCTTCGTATGTTTCTGGTGATTGCTCGAGCGACCACCATCCCTTCCAGGTTTTCCCTGGATGTGATGTGATCATTTCACAATACTACCCCCATGTCCCCAGCCCTTGGGGCATTCGTGCCTTCAAGAGATGGCAAGCTTTTGTGGTCCCACAACCTTCCGACTTGTCAGTTTACTGCCTCAGCTTAAACTTCTTCACAAAGCATTTGAATATTGTGGGGCAGAATAACCCAAGGCTCCCTAACACTGGCTGCAGGCACACAGGCAGGAAAATGCGGGGGGGGGAAGCGTGGCTGTTTGCCCTAGGGCAAAATAACGCGCGGTTGCGCCAGCAGACGTACCATGGAGGTCCCGTGGTAGGGGGAGGTGCCGAGCACACCATAATCCTGCACCGCGGCAAAGAAGCGGCGCGGACACCAAAGTGTGTGCATGCCCCGTTGGGTGCTTGTGTGCATCCCATGGACAGTTGGGGAAAAAAACTTTATACGAGGGGGCATGGGCGGGCACCGGAACTACCACCGGAAACGCAATCAGACACCTGCCCTTGCCCCGCGGTTACCGGAAACTAGTACCTCCGAGGTACTAGTTTTTCACCACGCATCTTTGGCGGGAAGCCTCGGGTTCGCCACGGGAGCTCTACGCTTCCCAGATGTGGCGGTGAGATCACGACCAGAAAATCCGCCTATCTTCCGTCTCTCTAGCGTGCATAATGCTCCGTGTGACCGCAGCCTATGAATATCTGCATCCTGAGTGGTAAAATTAGTGAGCCTTGACCTCCAATAAAACTGCTTCAGAACTAAGGTCATCAACTCCAGGTAGGATCTCGGCAGTGTTCCCTCTAAGCTGAGTCAGTGTGAGCTAGCTCACAGTTTTTTAGCCTCCAGCTCACACATCTTTGTCTCAGCTCAGGAAGGACGGCTCCAGAGCAAACTAATTTATGCAGTAGCCCAAATCGCTCGCTCACAACCAGTAGCTCACAAAGTAGAATTTTTACTCACAAGACTCCACAGCTTAGAGGGAGCATTGGTCTCGAGATCTCTTGAAATGCAACTGATCACCAGAATACCACAGGTTTCTGTAGAGCAAATGGCTGTTTTGGAGGGGGACTCTATGGCGTTATATCCTGATGAGGTCCCCAAACCCTCTCCTCTCCAGACTGCACCCCTTCAAATTTCCAGAAATGTCCCAACCCAGAGTTAGCAACCCTACAAATTGAACTAATTTCAAGTAGTGGCAAAGACTGGCTTTCTTGATCCCATTCTAATTATCAATAAGTAGCTGAACACAAAATAAGATGCTGATGACAAGGCATTAATTGATGCGATTGATTTTCCTCTCTCTCCTTTTCTTCCTCTCCCATTTGATATAGTTCTTGATGAAAGATCATGAAATACGTGTCAGAACTTGCTGACTGCATGAGGTTTCAGGACAAAAAAAATGTATTTGGTATTTTTGCTTCATTAAATTTTAACTCGAGAAAATTAAGTCTGGGCACACAGTGAATAAACGTAAATCAAAGAGTTCCACATTCTATACACTGGGCTGATAGATAGCGTCCTCTGAATCTGGAATCAGACGGAATAGCTCCACATTTCCCCTGGCAGCCACAGCAAACTTGTCTTCCACAAAATCTTTTATTTTACCACATGAGTAGAAATTATGTATCAGAGACTGAGGTTTGAACCTGGAAACTATTGATCTGTTATATATTTATCCAGCTCTTCCTGCAGGGAACTCAGGGTAGCATACATGGCTTTCCCCCTTTACCCTTAAGACAACCTTAAGTGACCGGCCCAAGTCAGCCAGGAGCAGAGGTCCATCAGTGGCTATTAGCCACAAGGTATAGATAGGAACTCACAGGCCGGGGCAGGTGATGCTCTGTATTCTTGGTGCTTGGGGGGGGGGGCAACAGTGGGAGGGCTTCTAATGTCCTGGCCCCACTGCTGGACCTCCTGATGGCACCTGATATTTTTGGCCACTGTGTGACAGAGTGTTGGACTAGATGGGCCTTTGGCCTGATCCAGCATTGGCTTCTCTTATGTTCTTATGTTCATAGCAGAGTGGGGATTTGAACCCAGAATTCTACAATCTGAACTCAATATTCTAACCATCACCCCACCTGGGACCTAGCCTATTGAACTATTGTGGAATGTGTGGTCTGATCCCTTTGGGGACACAGGAAGGAGTAAGAGTGTGCAGCATTGACCCATGCAATCAGTGTTGCCAATCTCCAGGTGATGCCTGGAGTTCTCCTGGAATTACTTCCTCCTATAGAGAGGGGGTTATTAATTTATATATGATAATGGTCCCAATGTGATACCTACAGGCACCATGACGCCCACCAGTTGTTTTCCTCATTCCAATTGGTTTCTTCCCCAAAGTCTCTCTTCTCCATATTAAACAACCAGCCGTGGCTTTCCAGAGAGCCAGTTTGGTGCAGTGTTTAGGAGCGCGGACTCCAATCTGGGAGAACTGGGTTTGATTCCCCACTCCTCTACCTGCAGCTGGTGGAGTGACCTTGGGTCAGTTATAAGTTATTTCAGAACTGTTCTCTCAAGATCAGTTCTCAAAGAGCTTTCACAGCCCCACCTACCTCACACGGTGTCTTTTGTGGGGAGGTGAAGGGAAGCTGTTCTGAGACTCCTTTGGGAAGCTGCTCTGAGACTCCCTTCTTCTTCTCTTCCTCCAGTTAATTGGAGCAGGTAGGGTTGCCTTCTCCAGGTTGGGAAACTCCTGGAGATTTGGGGATGGAGCCTGGGGAGGACAGGGACCTCAGTGGGGTACAATACCACAGGGTCCATCCTCCAAAGCAGCCATTTTCTCCAGGGGAACTGATCTCTAAAATCTGGAAATAAGCTGTAATTCCAGGGGAACCCCAGGTCCCACCTGGAGGCTGGCATCCCCAGGAGCAGGAGGTAACACCTCTGTATCTGTAAAGAGCACAAATTTGGAAACAACTGCCTTCACTGTAGAAGAACGCTTAGCTTGCAACCCTCAGCACCCCATGGCAGCCATTTTGTAATTAGCTCCAGGATGGAACCTGCGGCAGCCATTTTGTGGTGCCACCAACTTCCCATTCTCAAAATTCCTAAAGTGCACACAAGCTCAATGAGATTGGAGGCCCTGGCTATGTGCTATTGTCACTTACCATTTTATCTGTAAACTATCTTTTAACTGCAGCTCTGGACTACATTGATCTGTGTCGTTACTTCTATATTTTAGGCCAGGATTGTTTCCCTGGTCAGCAGCTAATTCTCAGCAGGACTGGATTTTGAACTGTGCCCCACACTGCCTTCACTTACTGACTCCGGCACTTTCATTTCTACATTACTACATCAGCATAAGATCCTGTTCACCACTGATTCAGTAATGTTGGAATAACCAAAACTGGACCATTGGTAAGATGGTGAGACATATGCAGCCACTCAGGGTTATGACCCTGCTGTGAACCACATGGACTCATGACATGGTGCTTCACAAACCCAAATATTGCTCAGCTGGGAAGGAACTCAGTTGTCCAGTCTGCTTACGCCATTCCCATGAGAGCTGTAATTACCAACCACGGTGCTTTTCTGTTTATTTACTCAGACCATTTTTACCCCATTTTCCTGTCAGCATTGGGAAACATGGCAGTTTATAAATGTTGAAAGAGAGAGAGAGAGAGAGAGAGAGAGAGAGAGAGAGAGAGAGAGAGAGAGAGAAAGAAAGAAAGAAAGAAAGAAAGAATGTTTTCATCTTCAATGGGCTGCTTGAAGACTAGGGGTTGGCAGTGGGAGGGGGGGCAGACTGACACAAGGTCTCTCCCTCCACTATGTTGCCAGTCTCCACTACATTGCCAGGTGGTGGCCGGAGACCTCCAGGAATTACAGCTGGCCCCCAGGTTACATAGGGTTGCCAGGTCTCCTCAGCGCGCCGGCAGGGGTATTTGGGGGGAGTTTCGGGACATCACCAATGCGCTGATGTCACCCGGAAGTGCACTGGTGGCGTCATGCAGCAGCACTCTGGTTTAAGGGCAAAACTCCATGGTTTTAGGGCAAAGTTATCATAGAGTTACGCCCTCAAACCAGAGCATCAAGCACGACATCCCTGATGTGATGACATCACTTCTGGTTGACATCATCAGATCGGGGATATCATGCCCGATGAGGCTGTTTTGGGGTGGGGTTTCCCCTGCCGGCCTGTTGTCCAGTGGCAGGCAGAAGCTCCAAAAAGTGGGGAAACCCCTGCTGGGACCTGGGGACTGGCAACTCTAGTGGTTACAGAGTTCAGTTACGATGAAGAAAATGGCTACTTTGCAGGGTAGACTCTATGGCATGATACCCACCCTTCCCCTTCTCATGTTCTGCCCCCCCAAATCTCCATGTATTTCCCAAGCCAGAGATGGCCCTGGTGTAGGGTTGCCAACCCCCAGGTGGTGGCTGGAGATCTCCTAGGATTACAAGTGATCTCCAGCCGACAGAGATCAGTTCCCATGGGGGAAATGGCCACTTTGGAAGGTGGATTCCATGGCATTATAGCCCATTGAAATCCCTCCCCTACCCAAACCCCATCTTGAGGGTTGCCAGCCTCCAGGTTGGGCCTGGAGATCTCCTGCTTTTACAACTGATCTCCAACTGACAGAGATCAGTTCCCATAGAGAAAATGGCTTCTTTGGAAGGTGGACTGGATGCCATTGTACTCTGCTGAGGCCCCTCCCCTCCCCAAACCCCGCTCTCTCCCAGAGCCACCCCCAAAGTCTCCAGGTATTTTCCAACCGAGACCTGGTAACCCTACTCATCCTCATCAGGCTCTACCCTCAAAATCTCCAGGCATTTCCCAACCCAGAGCTGGCAACCTTTCCCTGATGCGACTAGAGTTTTCCCTCCCTCTAGATTAGTCCAAAGCTGGATTTGACAACTGATATATCCTGGTGAGCCCAGGTTTGGGTTAGATCCAGCAGCTAAGTGCTGGGAAGGAAAAGGGCTAATCCTGCACCCATTAAATCTGCTCATTCCCATTAGTCGCAGCAGACCGGAGTTTTCACCGGAAGGTCAAACCAGCTCCAGATGGTACCCGCAGCTGCAACCTGAAAGCTCCGTAATTTGTTGTTTTGAGTGGCTCAACGGTGCATCTCGCGGCCTGGGTATCATCTCGCCAGCAGATGGTCCCGAGGAAGATTTTCGTTCCCAGGAGTATGTAAAAATTGTGTCACGTCACGTCTCCGAGAAGTCGGATGGGTTTCCTGGCTCCAGCTGGCAAGGGGGATCTATTCCCCTCAGAGGCTTGCGGATCAATAAACATTGTCATTTCTATCTGGGCTAATAGGATACAAATGTGGTTTGTGTCTAATCCTCTTAAAGCCAGTCTCCGTTCTTATTTCATAACGTTAGAGGGGGGAACTCCAGAATGTTATTATCTCTCTTGCCACATTCCCGGATGGAGCCTTTTAAATAAATTTTTCCAGTGACAACATCCACCCTCAGATGACCTCCTCCGGCCATTAAAATTTTACCCAAAGAGTGGGGGAGGGAGTCAGTCTTTGGAGTTCGGTGGAGAACCTTAGAGATGGATTGGTAAGACAAGTGGTGTTAATTTTCCAAGGCTAGGAGAGACTGAGGCAGAAAAACTGGAGTACCTTCCCTGTGACGAAAGGCTGAAGACTTTTCAGTTTAGAAATGAGATGACAAAGGGGGGGGGGACATAATAATGGTTTCTAAAATTATGTGCAGGGTGGAGAGAGCTGACAAAGAGAGCTTTGTCTCCCTCTCCCAAAATACTAGAGCTCAAAGGCATCCAATCAAGCCGATGGGCAGTAGGTTCAGGATGGACAAAAGGAAATACTACTTTACACAGTGAACGATTCAAATGTGGAATTGGCTACCAGACGATGTAGTGATGGCCACAGGAATAAACAGCTTTAAAAAGGGATTAGAGTCATGGAGGATAAGTCTATCAGTGACCCTTTCTGCACTAGATCCAGGTGGTCAGCCGTGTTGGTCTGAAGAAGTAGAACAGATTTAGAGTCCAGTGGCACTTTTAAGATCAAAAAAAGTTTTATTCGAGGTATGAGCTTTCGTCTGCATGCACACTTTTTCAAATTCTGCACTGACAGCTTGCTCTGGAGAAATCAGAGGAGTCAGGCCTTAAGGGTTGACTTTGCGGCCGCACGCATTCCCTCTGCACTGTTCCCCCCCCCCTCCGGTTTGTTTCTTTTTTTTCTCCTCTCCAGTGGCTTCCCGCAATGCGTTTCCCCTGTGGTCCAAAAGTCTTATACATTCTAAGATAACAATCTTGTACTTAATATTGATCTAAACAAAGTAAATTTCTTTTTACATCCCAGTTTTTTTCTAGATAAATCTTGAAGTCATCCCATTCTTCAAAAAATTCTTGGTCTTCTTTGTTGTTTAATTTTCTTGTTATTTTATCCATTTCTGCCGTGAACAGAACTTTTTGTATCCAATCTTCTATTTCTGGTATTTTCTCTTGTTTCCAACATTGTGCATAAACCATTCTCGCAGTTGTTATTAAATACCAGAATAGAGTCTTTTTCTTCACATTTAGTTCTTCCATTTTAAGTCCTAAAAGCAGAATCTCAGGTGCTTTTTTAAAGGAAAATTTTAGTATTTTCTGCATTTCTCCATGGACTTTAGTCCAAAAGTCTATAGCTTTTTCACAAGTCCACCACATATGGTAAAATGAGCCCTCATGTTTCTTACATTTCCAACATCCCTCCGGTTTGTTTCTTTGTGTATTCTGTATGCATTCTGCATCTACAAGCAAAAGGTCCCAGGCTCAGTCTCTGGCATCTCCAGTTAAAAAGACTAGCAGCCTGAGACCCTGGAAAGCCACCGCCAGTCTGAGTAGATGATACTGACCCTGATGGACCAGTGGCCTGATTCAGTATAAGGCAGATTCATGTGTTCCTGTGACCTGAGCACTCTAAGGGATATCCGCCATTAAGCCTTTGTGTTGTTTGGGTTTATCACTTTCCTTTGGCTGTAAGTTTAGGTGGGCCCCTGGCCCAGCCTGCTAAAAGCAACCTGCTTGTTTTAACCACATCCACCTGTAGGACCATACAGTTGCTATAGTCAGAGGTGACCTGACAGCTCCAAAACACACACACACACACACGCATTACACTGGTTGAAACAAGGGCCTTTTCTGCACTCTCCTTTTAATCCACATTCACCACGGTGTCCTTCAAGCAATTCTGCACTAATCTCCACTAAAATCGAATTCAACCTTCTTTTTAATCCAGGTTCCCCCCCCCCGTTCTGCACTAAAATCGAGTTCAACCTTCTTTCTATTCTGGGTTTCTCCCCCTATTCTGCATTACATGCCCTCCCTTCAGTGGTCAGTCCGGGTTCAGCCTGCTGTTACCCCGGGTTATTTGGATACTGTTTTGCCGTGGACTTAAATTGCCTCGACTCGAACACTGAGAAAATCAGGAGTGGCAGGCAAATGTGGAAAGGACCAAGGGTGCTGCTTTAGTGGCAGTTCCACTTTGCCAATACCATGTAACTTTAGCCTCTTATTATGTGTTCCGCCATCACATGAAGCTGCCTTATCTGAGCCTACAAAGTCAGTATTGTCTCCTTTGACCAGCGGCATCTCTCTAGGTAGAGGTCTTTCGCGTCACCAGATCTTTTGAACTGGAGACACTGGGGACTGAAGCTGGAACCTTCTGCATGCAAAGCAGAGGCTGTTCCATAGGCCTTTAGCATGCATCAGACACAGATCAACCCCTTTCTAAAGGAACCAGGCACTTTTGGCAGGCCCATTTCATACACAGGCCCCAACTTCATTGCTTATAAAATAGTCATCTGATGGATAGATTCAGTCATAACCAGGGGTCATTTCCTGCAGGAGCGCACAGGAGTGGAGCTCCGGCAGTAAAGGGCCCAGGGGGCGGGCACATGCAACAAGCCCCACCCCCTGCTCCCAGCAGTCCTCAGTCAGAGCAAGAAGCAGCCAGGTAAGTTGCAGAGCCCCCCCATCCCCACAGTCCAAAACAGTCCAGTGGCACCTTTAAGACCAAGTTTTATTCAGGTACAAGCTCTCCCTCCTCTGCGAGGACAGATCTACACATTCCCCCCCCCCCCATAGCTAGCAATCCAAAACAGTCCAGTGGCGCCTGAGCGGTGGGTGCTGCCTTCTGACACACTTCCGGTGATGTCAGGGGCGTGGCATATGCAAATAAGTTGTGCTAATGAACTCCTGCACCTCTTTTTCTACGAAATGTCCCCTGGGCATAACACCAAGCCATGGCTTGCTGCTAAATGAATGCACCTCGTGGTCACATGCTCCCTCCTCCTCCCCCCACCTTAAGAACATAAGAGAAGCCCTGCTGGATCAGAGCAGTGGTCCATCCAGTCTAGCATCCTGTCTCACACAGTGGCCAACCAGAAGGAAACAGTCCAGTAGCACCTTAAGGACTAACAAAATTTGTGCCAGGGTAGGCGCTTTCGTGGATCACTGCTCACATCTTCAGAAGCATCTGAAGTGGTATCTGAAGAAAGGAGCAGTGACTCATGAGAGCTCCTACCCTGCCACAAATTTTGTTAGTCCTTAAGGTGCTATTGGACCCTTGCTCTTTGCTACAGATCCAGGTTGGGAAACTCTTGGAGATTTGGGGGTGGAGCCTGGGGAAGACAGGGACCTCAGTTGGGGTGCGTTGCCATAGAGTCCTCCCTCCGAGTCCAAAGCATCCATTTTCTCCAGGGGAATTGATGCTACTTTTGAGGTCAGGAAGCAATTTTTCTCCAGGCCAGTTTGGCTGGAGATCCTGGAGGTTTTTTGTCATCTTCCGGGTGTGGAGCAGGGGTCCCTGGGGGTGTGTGGGAGGGAGGTATTTGTGAATGTCCTGCATTGCGTAAGGGGTTGGACTAGGTGACCCTGGGGGTCCCTTCCAACGCTATGATTCTATGATCTCTGTAGTCTAGAGATGAGCTGTCATTCTGAGGGATCCCAGGGCCCACCTGGAGGCTGGCACCCCTACTTCAGACTATGGGGGTAGTTTGTTTTTAAATACTCCTCCACACAGAAAGGTTTCCTGAATGTAGTAAAGTAGTGTCTCTCTGTGGAGGAAAGTTTTAGTGTCTCTCTGTGGAGGAAAGTTTTAGTTGAGTACAGGCAGAGAGATTTTCATGTCAGGGAGCCATTTTAAAGACAGGCCTGCAGTCTGAAGTTGTACAGAAAGTCTGCCCTCTTGGTGGAATGCCACCGCCTCATTCTGTACAATGTGTAGACCAGCTCTTAGCAACGGATTCCACTGAGTAATTTGAAGGGGAAAATAATGCTTCCTGTCAACTGCTTTATCCGATGACAATAAATATCACAAGAATCTTAGAAGCATCAATGGGAGACCACCATTAACGTCAGAAAGAATAATGCGGGAAAGAAGATGCATGGGATGGCAGACACGGGAACATAGCCACTCTGTAATTATCGCAGTCACTGAAACGGTGATGGATTGAAGAAGAAACAAGGATGAGCCAATGGGAAAAGAGAGACTGGCAAGCAAGAAGCATCTTTTCATTCCTAAAAGGGAGCACAGGCTCTGTTTGGAAGGCGGAAGAGAGAAAACAGGAACCCTGGGGTTGATCCCATAGTTCTTTGCAGTTCTATGCAGTCCCGAAGGCCTCAGTTCAAAAAGGATGTGGACAGAATGGAGCGGGTTCAGAGAGCAATGAGGATGATCAAGGGCCTGCAGACCAAGCCCTATGAGGAAAGGCTGAGGGACTTGGGAACGTTCAGTCTGGAGAATAGGAAATTGAGGGGGGACATGACTGCACCAGTTTGGCGTAGTGGTTAAGTGCGTGGACTCTAATCTGGGAGAACCAGGTTTGATTCCCCACTCCTCCACTTGCACCTGGCTGGATGACCTTGGGCAAGCCGTAGCTCTGATAAGAGCTGTTCTTGAAAAAGAGCAGTTCCTGTCAGAGCTCTCTCAGCCCCGCCTACCTCACAGGGTGTCTGTTGTGGGGAGGGGAAGGGAAAGGAGTTTGTAAGCCGCTCTGAGACACCTTTGGGTAGTGAAGGGCGGGGTATAAATCCAATCTCCTCTTCTTCTTCTTTTACCACACAGGGTGTCTGTTGTGGGGAGGGGAAGGGAAAGGAGTTTGTCAGCCGCTCTGAGACTCCCTTGGGTAGTGAAGGGCGAGGTATAAATCCAATCTCTGCTTCTTCTTCTTCTTCTGCTCTCCTGAAGTATTTGAAGGGCTGTCACTTAGAGAAGGGGTGGGCTTTGAGAACGCATTTAAAATTTATTTATTTCTCTGCTCCCCTCCACCTCAAGCCTACCCAGGGAGGGCAACACTGGCTGAAAAGGTAAGATCGATCGGGGAGGCATGCCTCCCCTTCGCTTCCCCAGCCGCCCTTCCATGAGCCACACAATATGTGTGCAAGAGCTGCCTATGGCCCCCGAGCCACTGTCTGGCCCCCCCTGCCCTAGGCTGATCCTGTACTGAGCAGGGGGTTGGACTAGATGGCCTAGTGGCCCCTTCCAACTCTGTGGCTCTATGATTCTGTCCTGCCAGGAGAAGGGCTTCCCTTTGGCAGAAGGAGCCTCCCCCTATGCAAGACCTTTGCTTTTACCTGTTGTTCTGAACACACAAAGCAGGCTTATACTGGGTCAGACCACTGGTAGATCAAGGTCAGAACTATCTGCTCTGATTAGGGATGCTGGCTGCAGCAGGCAACCTGCTGGGAGGAATTGGGAGGGAAGGGCCAGGGCGTCAGTGCTGTGCTGGTGTGTGACATCACTTCTGGCTCAAAAGTGGAAGTGGCATCTTGGCATGAGGCCAATGTTCAAGGATCCACCCAAAACACTCTGGTTAATCCACAGAGTTCGGGGCGACTCCTAGAGTGTCGCCCTGACGCCGTGACATCACTTCCAGGCTCGAGCCAGAAGTGAAGTTGCAAAACAGACGTGATCTTTCCTGCTATTGTTATTTATTGTATTATTGTATTAGGAGCCACTCAGAACGGGTCTGTAGAGAAGCAAGGTATCAATTTTCCAAATAAATATCCCGGAGCAGGGCAGCATGTCAATTGCACAAGAGAGGCACAATTTCTGCTTCACTGGCAATGGAGATATGGGGAATTGATGCGCAGCAAGGAGGAGCATCCCTATTTCTCTCGCCTGTGCCTCCTGATAGCATCTGGCAAGCTTGCTTTTCCATGAATTCACTTCTTCCACACTAGGGATCGAAGAAGAGCTTCATCACAGCATGACTCAGGCCTCTCCGTCTGACCGAATTTGTTTCCTTTCCTCCTGACTCGAGTGGGAAGTATTGATTCAGAACCCGAATCACGCCGTCTTGATATGGCAGGGAGGAAAGAGGAGATCGGATTGTGTCTCTGGTTTTTGATTTGGGGATGGAGGAGGAGGAGGAGGTCTGTTTTGTGTGTTGGGTACTGTGTGCCGTCAAGTCACTTCCAGCTGATGGCAAACCTCTGAATTAATTTCCTCCAAAACACACTATTGTTAACAGCCTTGCTCAGTTCTTGCAAACTGGGGGCCGTGGCTTCCTTGACTGAGTCAATCTATCTCATTTTGGGACTTCCTCTTTCCCCTGCTGCCTTCCACTTTTCCTAGCATGATTGTCTTTTCCAATGAGCCTTCTCTTTTTCATAATGTGACCAGTGTTCCCTCTAAGCTGAGTTAGTGTGAGCTAGCTCACTGTTTGTTAGCCTCCGGCTCACATGTTTTTGTCTTCGCTCAGGAAGGGATGGCTCCAGAGCAAACTAGTTTATGCAGTAGCCAAATCGCTTGCTCACCACTTTAATGCCAGTAGCTCACAAAGTGGGATTTTTGCTCACAGGACTCCACAGCTTAAAGGGAGCCTTGGCTGTGACCCAAGTACGACAGCCTCAGTTTAGTCAATTTAGCTTCTAGGAAGAGTTCAGTCTTGGTTTGGTCTAGAACCCACTGGTTTGTCTTTTTGGCAGTCCACGGTATCCATAAAACTTTCCTGCAGCACCACATTTCAAACGAATCAACTTTCTTCCTGTCAGCTTTCTTCATTGTCCAAGTTTCACACCCATACGTAGTAGTAATATGGAATACTATGGTATGAACTATTATGATCTTGGTCACCAATGACCAAGATCATAATAGAAATCCTAAAAGAAATCAACCCTGACTGTTCCCTGGAAGGCCAGATAATGAAACTGAAGCTCAAATACTTTGGCCACCAAATGAGAAGGGAGCCCTCACTGGAGAAGACCCTGATGCTGGGAAAGATTGAAGGTCGAAGAAGACGGGGACGGCAAAGGATGAGATGGTTAGACAGTGTCATAGATGCAATGAACATGAAATTGAGCCAACGTCAGAGGACGGCAGAAGACAGGAAGGCCTGGCAGGATCTGGTCCATGGGGTCGCGAAGAGTCGGACTCGACTGTGCGACTGAACAACAACAACACCAATGACACATCCTTACACTTAAGAATGTTTTTGAGCTCCATCGTGGTTGCCCTCCCCAGTCTCAGTCTCCTTCTGATTTCGTGGTTGCAGTCTCCCTTTGGGTTGATGATGGAGCCAAGGAATAGAAAACCTCAAACAATTTCAGTGTCATCATCGTCAGCCTTAAAGTTGTGTAATTCCCCAGTAGTCATTGCTTTTGTCTTCTTGAGCCTTCAGGAGAGGTATGCGTAATGTAAATTAGCATTCAGATCAATATGGGTTTCATAGGAAGCCAATCTTAGCTGGTCCAGACAGAAGTAAATCTCATTTTATTCAGTTGTGTTCACTCCCAGGATGGTCTCCTTAGGACTGCAGCCATCATCACACAGTAATTGCAAAAAAGAAAGAACACCATTGAAAGTTTAAGGCACGCCTTTGAATTCATCCACAGTCCAACGTTCAGCTGCTTTGCTCAAATCTTAGAGCCAATTCCAAGTCGTTAGTCCACGGAGGAGGCAGTTGCCACAATTCACTGGCCTGGGTCCTAACTATGTTTTCCACTAGCAGAAATCTGCCTTCTTTCAATGACTAAATGTTGTCACATTTCCCCCTTCTACTGCAGAACCCCAATTCATCCCCAAGCTGTTCCTGGTGTACACTGACACACCTTCCTCCCAAGGCAGATTTTGTGCTGCACAACAGTATTCAGTGGGATTGGGGAGTGTACTTGTGCATCTTGTAAAAGAGTTTTAAATAATAAACATGGGAAGTTCCATACACCTAACTAGGCATTTGGGGAATCAAATACTGGGAGCTCCATGCAGTAAGCTCTCAGAGAGCAAGCGGTGATTTGAACGAGGTCTTTTGGTGGTTTGCCTGCCCCACAGATTCCTGTCTCTCCCCTTGTTGACTGTCTGGCTCCCTCTTTGTTGTGCAGCCCCACCCCAGTCTTTATCGAGACATCCCACCCACTGCAGCAGCTTCTACAGAAGAGCTTCAGCGATGACCGGGACACCAACCGGGTGTCTCCGGGGGGAGGGGAGAGAGGAGGAGCAGAAGAAAAAGAAGAGGGGGAAGAGGAGGAGGCAGACTAGGAAGAAGAAGAATTGGATTTATACCCCACCCTTCATTTGAAGTGGCCTACAATCTTCTTCCCTTCCTCTCCCCACAACAGACTCCCTGTGAGGTAGGTGGAGCTGAGAGAACTCTGAGAGAACTGCTCTTGAGAGAACAGCTTTGACCCAAGTTCACCCTGCTGGCTGCATGTGGAGGAGTGGGGAATCAAACCCGGTTCTAGGGTTGCCAAATCTTCTCCCCCCCCGCGGCGGGGGAGTGTCGCCGCGGTTCGGGAGTCGGGTGGATGTGCGTGCGTGCGCGAAGCGCGCGCGCGCATGGTTTTCCCCTCCGACGAGCTCAGCCACGCTTCCAACGTCGGCAACGTGGCTGTGTCACCTCCGGTGACGCAGCTTGGGGGGCGGGGTTCCCCCCGGGCCGGAATTCCCCTGCGCCGGAAATCGGGCCGCGGAAGCGGGGGGTTCCCTGCCCCCCGGCCCGATTTGGCAACCCTACCCGGTTCTCTAGATTAGAGTCCGCCACTCTTAACCACTGCACCAAACCAGACACCTTCTGGTTGTTCTTTGACTGAACTGCACGCCCTTCCTGTCCTCCGCCATCTCTTTACAATCCTGCTCCCAAGGGCCCCAATTATTTATTTATTGAAAAGTATTTTTCTGCTGCCTTTCCCCCCCAGCATAGGGTTCCCAAAGGCAGCGAACGATCAAGGAGGAGGAGAAGAGGAAGAAGAGGAGGAGGAGGAGGAGGAGTAAGAGGAGTAGTAGTTTGGATTTATACCCTGCCCTTCACTTGGAGTCTCAGCTTACAAACTCCTTTCCCTTCCACTCCCCCACAACAGATACCCTGTGAGGTAGGTGGGGCTGAGAGAGCTCTTTGGAGAACTGCTCTTGAGAGAACAGCTCTGAAAGAACTTATGACTGACCCAAAGTCACACCAGCAGCCATATGTGGAGGAGTGGGGAATCAAACCCGGTTCTCCCAGATTAGAGTCCGCACACTTAGCCACTACACCAAACTGGCTCTTCATAGGAAGCAAATCTTCCTACTCACAAGTTTTTAAAATACATAAAAACCAATTAAACCAAACTCCTACAAAGTCAAAAAACACATACATAATTCAAATGTGTACACAGGAAGGAAGATGAGAGAGGGGAAACCAGGTGAAACAGATAACTCTTCACCCACTGGCAGAAGACAACAACAGGCAAACAGGTGCAAACAGAGAAGGCTGGGAGAGAGAATAAACTGAACTAATCCAAAATGCTACAGAAGTGAAGACAAATGGAATTCACGTTATTGAAGGGTCATCAGCAATGCTCCCTCTAAGCTGTGCAGTCTTGTGAGCAAAAATTCTACTTGGTGAGCTACTGGCATTAAAGTTGTGAGTGAGCAATTTGGCTGCAGCATAAATCAGTTTGCTCTGGAGCCACCCTTCCTGAGCTAAGACAAAAATGTGTGCGCCGGAGGCTAAAAAACTGTGAGCTCGCTCACACTAACTCAGCTTAGAGGGAACACTGGTCATTAGCCTTAGGCCCTTATGCAAATAAATAAAGAAACAAACAAATGTACTCAGGGGTCATTTCGTAGAAAAAGAGCTAGGGGGACTCATTAGCATAACTCATTAGCATATGCCACACACCCTGACATCACCGGAAGTGTGTCCTCCCACAGCCGGCTGCAACCTCCAGTGGGCACCAGCAGGGAGCTCCAGGCCCCGCCCTCCCGCACCTCACCCGGGGGGATGGCGTCCCCCCGCGCCCCCCCCCCCAAATGACCCCTGAATGTACTGGTTAAGTGCATGATTCCCCACTCCTCCACTTGCACCTGGCTGGATGACCTTGGGCAAGCCATAATTCTGTCGGAGTTGTTCTTGAAAGAGCAGTTTCTGTCAGAGCTCTCTCAGTCCCACCTACCTCACGGAGTGTCTGTTGTGAGGAGGGGGAGGGAAAGGAGATTGTAAGTGGCTCTGAGACTCCAAGTGAAGAGTGGGGGTATAAATCCAATCTCCTCCTCCTCCTCCTCCTCCTCCTCCTCTTCTTCTTCTTGTAATGCCTTAAAGCAAGGTTCCCCAACCTTTTTGAGCCTGGTGGCACCTTTTGAATTGTAATAAAGTGTGGTAGGCATAGCCACAAAATGGCTGCCGCAGGAGGCAGAACATGCCACAAAATGGCTGCCACAGCTTCCCTTCAGTCACACAGTGAAAGATCCTTGTGCTGTGGTAGCAGCTGCTGTCAAAGCAACATTTTTAAAAATGGAGAAGAGGAGATTGAGGGGGAACATGATTGCTCTTTTGAAGTATTTGAAGGGCTGTCACTTAGAGGAGGGCAGGGAGCTGTTCCTGTTGGCAGAGGAGGAGAGGACTCACAATAATGGGTTTAAATTAAGGGCAGGAAGGTACCGGCTGGATCTTAGGAAAAACTTTTTTACAGTAAGAGTTGTGCAACAGTGGGATCAGCTGCCTAGGGAGGTGGTGAGCTCCCCCTCACTGGCTGTCTTTAAACAGCAGCTGGACAAACCCTGGTCAGGGATGCTCTAGGGAGTTTAGGCTGATCCTGCACTGAGCAGGGGGTTGGACTAGATGGTCTGTAGGGTCTCTTCCGACTCTGTGATTCTACGATTCTATTTCAAAGTGAAAGATTTCAGCAGATGCTTAACTTTCTCACCAAAATTAACGAGGCTGAAAGGCACTTAACGTTGTCTGGATCGTAGCCAGGGATTTTACACCACCAGTTGCATAGTTCGTTGCCGCTACCAAGTTAGATCTATGGAAAATGCTAAATGCTGTTTCAGAAAAAGGGCAAAAAATGCCAGGCATGCGGGAACAGCCTGTCCTGAGTGGAAAGTCTAATCCTCATGGGGGGAAAATGCAAAGCTCTTGCTGGGCATACCCAGCCTGCTCTGAGTTTTAAAGGGGACTCGCCTCTCCCTTGTACTCCTCGAAAGCTTGGCATTTTCCACACTGAATGACTCGTCGAAGTATCCTTGCTGGAGATCCGATGTACATCTGCCAAGCACAGGAGGTGCCGGAACAGCAGATCTTCAATCCAGCTGATGACCGTTTAGAGGTACCCTTAAGAAGCGTCACAGCCCAGCAGCCCCCCATCTGTTCAGGGAACGTTTTGTCAGAGAATGATATTTCAGCATCCTTAGTTAATTCATTCATTAAACTTTTTTTTTTTTTTTTTACAAAAATGCCTGGCCAACAAGGCTCTCCCTGTGCTGTCTGGGTGCTGGAAATGGACGGATGAAAAAGCTGAGCCCTTTGGTTGTTATCCATCCCGCCCCCCTCAAATTCTAAGAACTTTTCAGAAGGAACTCAGTGCAGTTGATTGTTGGAGTTAATCCATGTCTGCTCCCAATTCTTTGCTGCTGCTGTTTTTATGAAAACTTGTTGGTAGCACTGACACATTTTTGAGGGGCCCTGGGTCGACAGGGTTGCTAGCTTCCAGGTGGTGGCTGGTTAATATTTGAATGGGAGACCAGTCAATGCTCCCTCTAAGCTGTGGAGTCTTGTGAGCAGAAATTCTACCTGGTAAGCTACTGGCATTAAAGTTGTGAGCAAGAGATGTGGCTACTGCATAAATTAGTTTGCTCTGGAGCCATCCCTTCCTGAGCGAAGACAAAAATCTGTGAGCTGGAGGCCAAAAAACTGTGAGCTAGCTCACTCTAACTCAGCTTAGAGGGAACACTGGAGACCACTGAGGAAGGGCAGAGTTGCTATGCAGAGCCAGGCAATGGCAAACCACCTCTGTTTGTCTATTGCCTCAGAAAAAAAACCTGCTGGGTTCCCATTAGTCAGCCCAGACTTGGTGGCACTTTGCACCACACTAGTGACCTTTGTAACATCCCGGGGCAGTGAGTTACACGTGAATTAGGACCTTTTTTTGCTGCTGTTGTCTGTCCTGGAGCTATGCCGAACCTTCTTGGTGCACAAGCATCCTGCATGGAAGTTTAGGGAGGCCTAGTTCTCCATGCACAATTCTCTGTGTGATTTGTGTCTGCTGCTGCTTTTACAATCCCCCAAAGCATCTAAAAATCAGTACACGAAATGCTTTACAGAGATCAGGGAGAGACCGAACGTGCGGCCTAAATGAGACAGATTCAAAAGGGAATGCAGAAGGACATGAGAAAGGAATTGTCAATTTGCATTTTTACGTGGCAATCTTTTTGTATTTGTCCTAAAGGGCATCACACACTCTTGAAATCCTGCGGACAATCCCCCTGAGCAAATAGATCGGTACAGCCAGGGATCTGGTTTCCACCGCCAGAAAGCAAGCCAACAGAAAGACCTGTCTGAATCGAAACAAAAATCAATCTAATAAATGGTTCCTCCTCGACTGCAGCATGTTCCACCCCCCCAGAAACTGATTCATAGTCACGTACTGTACCTCTTTCCCGCAGGGCCAGAAGATTTACTGTTTCATTTCTCCTATTTTCTTCCTCACTCATAACTGGGTTGGGGAGGTAATATGAATCAGCTCTAGAGCCCTGTTCCGCCACTGCGGTACTATTACTGTCATCGTAACAAATCAATAGCAAAGAGCCCCGACAGGAAAGGTACAAAGAAATGTACTCTGTGGGGAAGAGAAGTTCTAGCAAGGTGGTTGGAACCGCTGCAAGAAACCCCTGTTCCATCCCGTCGGCTCGGGCGACCTCGGCACTTCAAGAAATGCCCTTCTTTTATCAGAAGAGTGTGTTTGCCCGGGGGCACGTCTGTGTACTGTAAGCAAGGTCCCCGGTGACACTTAGCAAGGGCTTTGCAACCCGCCAGCTCTGCTTTGGGGAATGAAAACACTTCCTGGTGTTCTTTTGTCTTCTGTCGTTCCAGTCTTGCTTGATCTGGAAGAATCCAGGCAGAGTGCCCGACCAAAGTCAAAGAAAGATCTTGGGGAGGGCTGGAGCGGCCAGCTGCCGCCGTGGAGCTTCATCAGCCAAGGCAGAAACGCCTTTAATGTTTTTATAGTTTGGGGTGGTACACAAGGCTCTCCCTTTCCCATTTTATTCTCACAACAGCCCTGCGAGGTGAGACTGAGAGAATGGGGCTGGCCCAAAGTCACCCAACAAGCTTCGGGGGGGGGCATGATTTGAATTTGGGTTTCCCAGATTCTAATGCAGTGCTGAAGCCACGACACCACAGTGGCTCTTAAGGATTGCTTCTGTGGGTTACCAGCCCTGACCTGGATAGCCCAGGCTAGCCCGATTTGGTCATATCTCGGAAGTTAAGCAGGGTCGGCTCTGGCTAGTATTTGGAAGGGCGACCTCCAAGGAATACCAGACCGTGGCGCAGAGGCAGGCAATGGCAAGCCACCTCTGAGACATCTCTTGCCTTAAAAAACAAGTCTAGCTCACCACCTAGAGAGCCAGTTTGGTGTCATGGTTAGGAGCATGGCCTCTAATCTGGGAGAACTAGGTTTGATTCCCCACTTCTCCACATGCAGCTGCTGGTGTGACCTTGGGTCAGTCACAAGTTCTCTCAGAGCTGTTCTCTCAGGACCAGTTCTCAAAGAGCTCTCTCAGCCCCACCTGTCTCACAGGGTGTTGTGGGGAGGTGAAGGGAAAGGAGATTGTAAGTCGCTCTGAGACTCCTTTGGGTAGTGAAGGACAGGGTATAAATCCAAATTCCTCCTCCTCCTCTTTCTGGTGCATAATGTTAAAAGAGCTAAAACTTTTGGCTGCCAGACACTCTTAGGATCTCCTGGCTATACTACACACACTGCCATACGGTAATTAATTAATTAATTGTAGGTTCCCATCAGCCAGCCCCTGAATTCCCTTATATTCTTTCCACCCCTTCTCTCAGGACAGAAGAGACTGGGCAAGAGACTCCACCCCACCCTGGTACCTTGAAAATGGTGCAAGGGTAACAGGGGGGGAGAGAGAAAGGTAATCCCCCCCCATTTATATACCACTTGTCTCCTCAATGGGGACCCCAAGTGGTTCTCAAGATCATCCACCTCTCCTCCTCTTTTCTCCTCACAACAACAACCCTGTGAGGTAGGCTGAGTTGAGGGGGAATCACAGGGCCCAAGATCACTCACAGAGTTTCCATGGCAGACTGGAGGTTCAAACCTGGGTCTCCCAAAACCTACTCTGACACTCTGAGCACTACAACATGCTGGCTAGAACTGTAATTATAACGTGCTCTGGTTAATAGTATGTAGGTACACAAAGGGGCTGTGGCCCAGTAGCGTCAGAAGAAGAAGAAGAAGAAGAAGAAGACGAGGAGTTTATATCTTTTATATATAGTTTGTTGGTCTTTTGACTTTTTTTGACTATTCCTGAAATTGTATGTATCACATTCTGTTTGTGGTTAATGTTCTTTTAATTTTGAAAAATAAAAATTATAAATTAGAAGAAGACAACGATGATGATGACGACCTCCAGGGTCATCTTGTCCAACCCCCTGCACAATGCAGGAAATTCACAGTTACCTCCCCCTCCACACCCGCAGTGACCGCTGTTCAACTCCCAGGATCCCTGGCCAAACCAAAGTAGAGAGCAACATTTCCCTGGAGCCTGTAAGAAAGGGCCACGAGAACTAAGCCCTGAGTCAGCCCTTCCTGCCCTCCCTTCTCATGATCAGCCTAAGTTCACAGAATCAGCATTGCTGTCAGATGGCCATCTAGCCCCTGTTTGAAAACCTCCAAAGAAGGAGAGCCCACCACCTCCCGAGGAAGCCTGTTCCACTGAGGAACCCCTCTGTCAGGAAGCTCTTCCTAATGTTTAACCAAAAACTCTTCTGATTTAATTTCAACCCGTTGGTTCCAGTCCAACCTTCTGGGGCAACAGAAAACAACTCTGCACCAGCCTCTATATGACAGCCCTTCAAGTACTTAAAGATAGTGATCATATCACCTCTCAGTCATCTCCTCTCCAGGCTAAACATACCCAGCTCCTTCAACCTTTCCTCATAGGATGTTGTCTCCAGACCCCTCACCATCTTCATTGCTCTCCTCTGGACATGTTCCAGCTTGTCTATATCCTTCTTAAATTGTGGTTCCCAAAACTGAACACAATACTCTAGGGGAGGAGGAGGAGGAGGAGATTGGATTTATACCCCACCCTTCACTCAGAGTCTCAGAGCAGCTCCTTTCCCTTCCTCTCCCCACAATAGACATCCTGTGAGGCAGGTGGGTCTGAGAGAGCTCCTTTGAGAACTGCTCTTGAGAGAACAGCTCTGAGAGAACTTGTGACTTACCCAAGGTCATGCCAGCAGCTGTATGTGGAGGAGTGGGGAATCAAACCCAGTTCTCTCAGATTAGAATCCATGCTCGTAACCACATACCCCGTATGTTCCCTCAAGAGCACTACAATCGGGGAGTCTCCACCTCCTGGAAGTTCCAGGCCCCCAAGACATTAAGTTTGCCCCTACTAGGGTCAGAGCATTTTTGGTGGTGGCTCCTACCTGGTGGAATGAGCTCCCGGGGGAGATCCAGGCCCTGCAGGACTTTGTACAGTTCTGCAGGGCCTGCAAGATGGAGCTCTTCCGCCAGGCTTTTGAGTAGGAGCCGCCGCCACCACTATTCCACCACCGGGGTACTGTTCCACCATCTACCCCTACTATGGGGGGTATGCGTCACCTGGCAAAAGCGGGTAGAACATCATCACTGGAGTCCTCGCTACTTAATAAAGCTGGCCGTCGAATTGGGATTACTGTCCATCTTGGGAATCTATGTATAGGATAACAGAGCACCTTAAATATTGTTTATGGGATTTTATTGTGGATATTTAATGCTGTTTTATTGTATTTTATCTATTTAACCTGGCACTAGCCATATGTTAGCCGCCCTGAGCAGTTTGGAAGGGTGGGATATAAATCTAAAATAAATAAATAAAATAAATAAGTACACCAAACTGGCCCAGAAGGTCCCAGGTTCAACCCCCAGCATCTCCAGTTAAGGGATCTGGTAGTCAGTGGTGTGCAAAACATCTGCCTGAGGCCCTGGAGAGCCACTGCTAGTCAGAGTAGACAATACCAACCTTAATGGATGAAAGGTCTCATTCAGTTGAAGGCATCTTCCTGAATATGTGTGTTCAGGCATATCAATGCATTCATGTGTGTTTGTAACAGACTTTACAATCTTGGCCGGAAAGAAAGGAGTGCATGAACACAACACATCAATATTAACAATTTGCACAATAGCAAAATCCACATCTTCTTCTGAATCAGCTTGGCTATTGACTTTCTTTTGATATATAAAATATGTGTGAGGCCTTTCCCCCTGTCCCTAACCTTTGTGAAGCAGTATGTTTGTAGATGTGGATGCTTCTACTTCTACCAGTGTTCACAGAAGACAGCTCGATAGGCCTGACCTTTAAGGAAACCTTTAAAAAAAGACTTCTGTCTCTAATATACAGCATCTTTCTTCCTTTCCCCCCTCCAGCTTATTGGTACTGATCTCTGCTACTCCTAAAATATCTTCCCCCTAAGGAGAGGGTGAGCAGATGCCCTGGACAAAAAAAATCTGAGGGTACTCTGAATAACATATGGAATTAGTAGTCCCTAAGAGACTTCAGAGCCAGAGTATTTAGGACGGCAAAGGTTAGAGCCAATACACTGAATTGCACTTGGAAATTAAGTGGAACCCCAGAGAGGTGTTTCAGACTAAATGGGTTGTGACATTTTGACCTAGCTGAAGTTTCCAAGAAGTTTTCTACAGGGAACCCACTCAGAACCAGCTTCCAGTGTCCCCTTGTGACTTGCTGAGCCCTGCAAATGCTGGATGAGGTTCTTCCATTGTCTGGAATCCCCTGGGAGGGTGAAAGGAAGCCGCAGATGGCACTTGGCAATGACCAGATGTTAGTAGCAAAGGCAGGTAACAGATGGTTATGGGGCAGGCTCAGAGAGAGGGGAGAAAGGCAGAAGGGACGAACTCTTATAGATTATTTATAGAATCTCTCTGCTACCCTTCTATTGTGAGTTCAAGACACACATCACAAAAACCAATACTAAAAACAAGAATGAAATGGATTTTAGCTTCTGTCGGTCAAGTGTTAATTGGAAACAGGACCCTGGACAGCTCCAGCATAGCTGACAAGTTACTCCATACCTTAATGATCAGCACCCCACAGTTAAGGAGGGCACATCTGCCCATCAGTCTCCGATTTTGATGTATTTATTCCCTTCACCATGTCTCTCCCCCCCCCCCCCGGAATTAAACCCAAACAAATGGTGACCATATAAACTAAGCTTGTTATTCCAGTTTGGTCCTTTCATTTGTTAAACACCTTTATTACGCTGTATGCTAATTTGTTGCTCGCCCTCTACCTGTGCGTATGGACTGGTAGCTTCCATTTCAATGCATCTGAAGAAACACACGGAAGCTTATACCTTGAATAAAACTTTGTTGGTCGTAAAGGTCCCAATGGACTCGAATTTTGTCCATGCCATAATGTTAGTGTGTGTCCAAAAGATTGTTCCCTCAGCCTCCATCTTTTAAAGAAGCCATGTCCTGGCCTGAAGCTCTTGTATTCCTTTACCTTCACTGCAAATGTCTGACCCTTCAGGACTGCCAAGAAAGCATGGGGTCTTGGACATGTTGGGTGGCTTGGTCTCCCAGACCCTAGTCCGATAATCCACTACAACACACTGGCTCTTCCCTATAAGTAAGACCATGCTCTGTGCTTCTTTAAATGAGGTCCCTGATGCTGTCTGCGTCACAGGCTGGGAACAGGACAGGCAGAGTCCCACAGACCATGTTGCAGCAGTGGTTGGACGTAGGTGATGGCAACACAGACTAAATCTACTCACTGACCTCTCTTACATCACCAGTTCAGGATGGGCCGACAGACAACTCACCTGCATATTCTGAATGACGAGTCCCCCGTATTTGTTCATGTGCCCATTTGCAGGAATTTTTTAATCTGCATTCTCTGGACAACTCACCTGCAGATTCTGAATGACACACACACCAAAAAAAACCCCAATTTGTGCATGTCCTCATTGCATGGATTTGAGGCTGGAGATGGCTGGTGGCTGGTTTCTTGTGGGTGGCTGGGCTAAGGCTCCATCCCATGGGCTTCGACAGGTCATAGAAACCACCAAAGGGGGCATCACGGTTATTAAAGGCAAAATTCGAGCAGATGTGGAAGTCCCAGTTCCTCCAAATCCTTCTGGTCAGTGTCCAGTTTGTCACTGGAACCCGAAGCACAAGTACACATACAAGGATGTCTGTAGCAGGAACTCCTTTGCATATTAGGCGACACACCCCTAATGTAGCCAATCCTCCAAGAGCTTACAGAGCTCTTCTTACAGGCGCTACTGTAAGCTCTTAGATGATTGGCTATATTAGGGGTGTGTCACCTAATATACAAAGGAGTTCCTGCTACAAAAAGAGCCCTGCGTTCTAAGTCAATTCATTGCATGGATTTTTCAATCTGCATTCTATGGCCATATTCAGAATTAGATATAGTGATTGTGTGGGGTGGCTTTTAAAATGGTCACCGTATGGTACATTCCTGCATGCCTTGGCCCAGACAGATGAAAATACCTGGAAGCAACCGGATCAACCTAGGTTTGATCCAGTTTGGTGTAGTGGTTAAGTGCGCGGACTCTAATCTGGGAGAACCGGGTTTGATTCCCCACTCCTCCACTCGCACCTGCTGATGTGACCTTGGGTCAGTCACAAGCTCTGGCACAGCTGTCCTTGAAAAAGAGCAGTTTGTGTCAGAGTTCTCTCAGCCCCACCCACCTCACAGGGTGTCTGTTGTGGGGAGGGGAAGGGAGTTTGTAAGCCGCTCTGAGACTCCAAGTGAAGGGCGGGGTATAAATCCAATCTCCTCCTCCTCCTCCTCCTTCTTCTAGTGGTAGTGCCTTCCTGATCACTTGTGGAAGAATATTAAGACTGGGAAATGCAGGCCTAAAACTACTCAGTTAACTGGAACAAGGCAATGAATTATCTGTTTCAACACTGCCAGGATTTAATGCATCTGTGAGAACCTTCACGAGCAACCATGCTAAAATTGCCAATTCATGTGGCATGAAGTTAAATATTGCAGGGATGAAGCAAAAAGTAGAAAGCTGGGAGACTTTTTTTTTTTTTTTTGGAAAGCTGGGAGACTTTTGCAAGCCCGACACACATACAAAGATAATAGGGATGGAAAAGTAGACTCTGGCAGTGGAAAAATCGAAGCAAGTTCATAAAAAGATACAATAGGGAAAAAGTATTTCTCACAACCAGGTCATCAGTCTTGGAATGGAACAATCAGCACAAGGACGTTGAGGGAACATTGCTAGTTATATTTCAAAGGGGAAATGTGTGAAACTATTCTTCTTTATAGGACAATAATCACCGATATATATAATTCCTACAAGTAGAAAGCTAGCTTGGCCGAGAGCAGGCGAGGCCCAAACCAGATTCACAAGGGGTGTAGCTGCCAAGTCTCACTCCAGCCCCATGGAAGCACTCAGCATGGCATCCACTAAGACTGGGGGTTTTAATAGACTTGGGAGAGGGTGACCCTCTATACATGCATAGAACTGGAAGCATTATCTAGTCCACCCCCCTGCACAATGTAGGAAATTCACAGCTCTCTCCCACCCCCAGTCCCCCAATGAAACCTACTCTAGGCCCAGAGGGAGGCAAAAAACCCTCCAGGATCCCTGGGCCAATCTGGCATGGAGGAAAATTCCTCCTGACCCCAAACTGATAAGAAAGGACCACAAGAGATGAGCACTGACTCATCCCTTCCTGCCCTCCCTCTCACCATCTGCCTGAATTTCTAGTGAGTCATAGAGCAGGGAGTAATCAACGAGGGGGCTGAACACTTTCTTGCTCCATCCAACTCACAGGTATAGTCCCATGCACGGTAGTTTCCTCACTCCCCAGAGCCCAGCCACCTAGCTTTCCTCACCTTTCTGCAAGCCTTCCCAGATTGCTTGCTCCCTCCTCTCTTCAGCGTCCAGAGAATTCTCTCCAGCTCCTCACCACGGTCATCTTTTAATACCACCGCAAGTAGCTGCTGACCACCTGAGAGTTGTGGGAGAGGTGTCAGCTATGCAGCTGCCATGGTCAGGATGGGGGGGATGCTGAATGCTGGTTGAATTGTCTCTGTCTCTTGGTATGTTAAGTTTCATTTCTCATTGCTTTCTTATCGCCTGGTACCCTGGACTGGTGACCTTGGTACCTTGTTGCTCTTCTCTCTGGGAATGCTTACCCGTTAGGTTAGGTGGGCTTTTGCTTAATTTCTGATTGGCCCAGAGCCATCCCCTGACCCCTTTGAATCATGTATATCACCTAGCTGCGTGCGCTTGAGTTTAATTTTGACACTGAATGTATGCACAGATGACCTGCCTTTGCTGTCTCCAATAAACTTCATTCGTTGAAAGAAAGTTATTGAGAACTGATTGCTGCGGGACTCTGACAAGAGGTCCCGGCCCATGCCTTCCTTGGCGTCTCCTCTTTCCTAAAGGAATGTCCTCTCCCGATGATGCAGCTTCAACACCTAACAACCAGCCTTGGCCTAATGCCGTGCCCTTCTGGCCACACCCAGGCTATGGGTAGGGTTGCCAGCTCTGGGTCTGAAATGTGGTAGATTTTGGGGGTGGACCCTTGGGAGGGTGGGGTTTGGGGAGGGGAGGGGAGGGACCTCAGCAGGGTACAAGGCCATAGAGTCCACCCTCCAAAGCAGTCATTTTCTCCACGGGAACTGGTCTCTGTTGTATGGAGATCTCTAGGCCCCACCTGGAGGTTGGCAACCCTAGAACTTACAGGCCTGCTGGTGCCTGTGCCTCTCTGAATACCCCCTTGCACACCCTTGTGCCACAGAGAGATTTTGTTTTTCTGTGAGGGAACACTGAAAAATTGGGATTCCCACCAGCAACCTGAGGCATCCCTATTCGGTCACCTCATTCTCTTACATGTACAGGCCAGGCTTCCATGGCAATTGGTTCCACAGGATGACGGTCGACATGGAGAAGGCCCTACCTCAGATTTCTATGGGCCCGTTCTGGGAGAATCAAAACACAAGCCCCATCAGATCATAAACAGAAGATGAGCTCATAGGGAGATGTGGAATGGCACATTGGGTCATTCCTATGTATTCCACATGATGATAATCTACTTCAACCAAGGCACGACACTGGCTCACTGGGGCTCTACTGGCAGCAAGAGCTCCTTTGCATATTAGGCCACACACCCCTAGTGTAGCCAATCCTCCAAGAGCTTACAGTAGCCCCAGTAAGAAGAGCTCTGTAAGCTTTTGGAGGATTGGCTACACTAGGGGTGTGTGGCCTAATATGCAAAGGAGCTCCTGCTACCAGTAGAGCCCATAAATGTATAATCATCCTAATTTCTCCCTCTGCCTTCAGAGCAGAGTTGCCAATTCCAGTTTCGGAAATTCCTGGAAATTTGGGGGGGATGGGCACTTGGGGATGGTGGTGTTTGAGGAGAGGGCACAGCTCAGCAGGGGTGTGATTCCAGAAAATTCTCCCTCCGAAACTACCCTTCCCTTCAGGGGAACTGATCTCTGTAGTCTGAAAGTCACTTGTAATTTCTGAAGAACACCAGGCCCCACCTGGTATGTAGCAACGCTACTTCAGAGTGTTCATTAGCCACCGCCCACACATTTCCCCATCTATTTTCACAGTCATGTAAGTGCTAAATACTGGCTGTGAATGAAGGGGGGGGGCAGGAGAATGAAACCTGGGATTCTCAGTATACCAGATTCTGAACCCAGTCCTAAATTATGTGGTGGTGGTTGTAATTAGACAGAACAGCAGGATACACATCCCCTGAATATTTGTGATTTATGAATGTTCAATTTTAGTATCAGACATAACAACTCAAGGCAGCTGGACAAAGTCAGGCAAGGCCTCATGGTCGCCATAGCAACGGCTTTGGCTGAGGCACTAAAAGAGCTCCGAGCATAAGGAAATGCCCTTGTTTTTATTATGTACTCTACTAAATTGCTCACGAACTTCTTGTGAATAAAACTGAACTTCCTGCAGGTGTAATCCTGAATTTACCTGTGGAACTTGAAGGAGAGGCATTAGAAGTCACATCTACTATTAGTTTATTGCAATAGTACCAGGATAATAAGGTGACCTTCATGTCCTGACCTAGATGGCCCAGGCTAGCTTGATCCCATCAGATCTTAGAAGCTAAGCAGGATTGGCCCTGTCTAGTATTTGGATGGGAGCAGGGGTCATTTCGTAGAAAAAGAGGTGCAGGAGCTCATTAGCATAACTCATTAGCATAACTTATTTGCATATGCCACACCCCCTGACATCACCGGAAGTGTGTCAGAAGGCAACACCCACCGCTCAGGCTCCACTGGACTGTTTTGGATTGCTAGCTATTGGGGGGGGGGGAATGTGCAGATCTGTCCTCGCAGAGGAGGGAGAGCTTGTACCTGAATAAAACCTGGTCTTAAAGGTGCCACTGGACTGTTTTGGACCGGGGATCCGGGGGGAGCTCTGCAACTTACCTGGCTGCTTCTTGCTCTGACTGAGGGCTGCTGGGAGCAGGGGGTGGGGCTTGTTGCATGCACCCGCCCCCTGGGCTCTTTACTGCCGGAGCTCCGTTCCTGTGCGCTCCTGCAGGAAATGACCCCGGGATGGGAGCCCACCAAGTAATACCAAGGTCATGACACAGAGGAAGGCAATGCCAAACCACCCTATGGAGTTGCCATAAGTTGGCTGCAACATGATGGCACTTTACACACATGCAATATGGGTAGTAGCTATACTACGCAATAGAAAAAAATACAATTTTTTTATTACACGATTTCTAATAAAACATTTGTCTTTGCAAAATTATAGCTTCCAAGATCCTTTGGTGGAGGGTCCTGATGGTTAAATGAATACATCTGGAGTGTTGATGTGACTAATAAATTCAAAAATAAGGGAATGAGACATAATGAAAATGGTGGTATTTGTTCTATGGAACTGGCCAGTATTCAGATGAGGAACATTCATCCTAGCGGGGATGATCTGAGGTCCAAGCGACACACTACAGGAGATGTGTGCGGGCAGCAAGCCCACCTCTTCCTGTGTTTCCCTGGTAATGTGTCGCTGAAAGAGCACATGATATGGCATCAGTGTTTTTCTGCCCACCTCTCCCCCGCAGTTTCATTGGCTGCCACTTCCAGAGGAGAGGGAAAAAGCACTAAAAGGTGACATCAGCATCATTAAAAAGATATTTTTCTCTCACCAGGATTTAGAGCAAATGACGGTGGTTTCGGATTGGCTTCCATTGCCAAACCCGCAAGATCACCTGCATTAGCAACAGATGAAAGAGAGGCCATCATACCAAAAGAGTGGTTTGAGTGACAGATTTCTCTGCCCACCAATGAAGCCGCATTGATCTCCTGCAAAATATTGCTTTGTGGATATGGGCTAACAGTCCCACTGTGCTGACTAAACCAAGTCACATGCAGGTTTGGAGCAAGAAGAGGAGAAGAAGAAGAGAAGGGTTTTATACCATGCTTTTCTCTAGCTTTAGGAGTCTCAGGCTGCGGTCACACAGAGCATTAGCCACGCTACAGAGACGGAAGATAGGCGGATTTTCTGGGCGCGATCACACCGCAACATCTGGGAAGCGTAGAGCTCCCATGGCTAACCCGAGGCTTCCCACTGAAGATGCGCCGTAAAAAACTAGTACCTCCGAGGTACTAGTTTCTGGAAACCACGAGGCAAGGGCGGGCGTCTGATCACATTTCCGGTGGTAGGTCGTGGCATCCGGCGCCCGCCCATGTCCCGTGGCGAAAAGGTTTTTTTTCCCCAAGTCTCCACGGGATGCGCACAAGCACCCAACGGCGCATGCGCACACTTTGGGTTTTTTAAAAAAACACAACCCCGTTTGCCACGGCAGCGGCGTACTTCCTGCACAGACATAAATGGAATGTTCTCCCTGCAGTGCAGTAAAGCCAGGACTGGTTGTTTGCTTTGGAGAAGAGATGCTTTGGGGAAGAAGCAAGTGGCTGCTAAAAGCACGTTGGCAGGTGCCACAGCACCCATGAGCAACATAGGATGGCAGGAGTCTACAAAAAAGCTTGAAGATACTTGCTTTTTCAAGATATATATCCTGAAGAGGTTTGCCAGTTTTTGCCCGGTTTCTAAGGTGAGGGTCCCCAACCTTTTTGTGACCTTGTGGGCACTTTTGGAATTCTGACATGGGGTGGTGGGCACAACCTCAAAATAGCCACTATGAGAGGCAGGCCACAAAAATGGCCACTGTGGGAGGAGGAGAGATTGGATTTATACCCCGCCCTTTACTACCCAAAGGAATCTCAGAGTGGCTTACAAACTCCTTCCCCTCCCCACAACAGACACCCTGTCAGGTAGGTGGGGCTGAGAGAGCTCTGACAGAAAATGCTCTTTTTCAAGAACAGCTGTGCCAGAACTACGGCTTGCCCAAGGTCATCCAGCAGGTGCAAGTGGAGGAGTGGGGAATCAAACCCAGTTCTCCCAGATTAGAGTCTGTGCACTTAACCACTACACCAAACTGGCGAAGCCAGCCACACACACAGAGGAAGCCAAAGTACGGGGGACAAGAGGAGTAAATTTCAAAAATACGCTGAGAAAGAGGAGTCAGAGGGTAAAACCAACACTGTAATGGCAGCTGTTGTTGAAATGGTATTTTAATCTACACAGCCAATCAGATCTCCAGTGGGCAATCAGAAGCCCTACAGGGCATGAATCTACCTGGTCCCACCCACTTTCTAAAAACACTGGGCAGGCAACAAGCAAGGTATTGGTGGGCACCAGGTTGGGGACCTCCACTCTATGACTTTTCTTTTAACTCAAGATACAGAAATTAGCAGACTGCAAAGCTATTGACACCTTGGAGACAAATGTTAACATGACAGGCTAATTTCTTTTTCAGATTAAGATGCTATAAATGCATCTTATACGTGTTGGGCGAAACGTTTCAGAGGAAACAAAACTACCCAATATGTTCTTAGGAGGAGGGTATAGCAGAAGTGTCCATAACCTTCATCAGCTTCCATCCTAAATGGGTCAAATTGATCCACATCCATTTTGTTAAGAAATAAAGAAACTCTCTTTCCTGCCTCCACCTTGGAAAAAGTCTTGTTTACTGACATGTCGATGTGGAATTTCCTCTCGTGTCTTCCTGGGTCAGCAGCAACACCTAGAAGTCCTTCCTCGCTTAAGAAGAAGAAAAGATTGGTTTTATACCCCGCCCTTCACTCTCAGAGCAGTTTACAATCTCCTTCCCTTCCCCTCCCCACAACAGACAACCTGTGAGGTAGGTGGGGCTGAGAGAGCTCTGACAGAAACTGCTGTTTTCAAGAACAGCTCTGAGAGAACCTGTAACTGACCCAAGGTCTCCCAGCTGGCTTCATGTGGAGAAGTGGGGGAATCAAACCCAGTTCTCCCGGATTAGAGTCTGCTCTTTTAACCACTATACCAGACTGGCTCTCTTAACAGTTTTGCGGTGGTGTTGGAAAGTGCCCTTAAATCACAGGCTACTTATAACAACGCCATGGGGTTATCAAGGCAAGAAACATTCAGAGGTGGTTTGCCATTGCTTGCCTCCGCACAGAAGCCCTGGGCTGTCTTGGTGGTCTCTCATCCAAGTACTAACCAGGGCTGACCCTGCTTAGCTTCTGAGATTTGACAGAACTGGGCTGGCCTATGGTTGTAAATGTCCCTCTTTCCTGCCCCCCTGTGCCCTGTTTGTTGGCCCATCGGGGCTACTGGTTACCCTTGGTGCGAAACAAGACATTGAACTCAGTGGATCACTGGTCTGATCCAGCAGGGTACCGCTCTTGTGCTTAATAAGGGATGAACTGTGCTTGAAAAAAGGAAAATGGACCGACCACAGAGCACTGGAGCAGGGGGTCAGACCAAAAGCCGGTTGGGACAAATCAGGCCAGATTTCAAAGGTGAAGAGTCCTGACCTTGGTCTCGATTGGAGGGACGCTTTTGTGGTATTGCTGGTTCACCGAAGACTCCCGACGCAATTAAAAACACTCTGACTTCATACGAGTGTTTTTACTCCTGCCTGTTTCTATTCAGCCTTCCCCTTCTCTGCCCTTTCTTTCTTCATACCCCAAGAGAACAGCTCCTGAAACAAAGAAGACTCTGAAACCAAACTTTCCCTCTGATTAAAGGCAATTCAAAGCCGAGCCGAGTCTGGAATTGGGGTTTGAAATGAAAATTGATTTTTTTTTTCTGCTTCACATGTAGCTGCTGCAACACGTAAGGCACTGAAGAAGCCGGGTGAGGTCATCCTCGAATGCCTCTCTCCGGCTCGGCAGCAGAAGCTTCATTCCGCACCAATACTCGGCCAGAGCCAGATTGCATCAGATTGTTAGATGGGTCCTGAGGCTGGAAAGGAGGCAAGCATTCAGCCTTCATGTCTGTGATTTGTGTTGGAGAAGGAGACGTTCAGGGGTGGACTGGCCATTTCACATACTGGGAAAGTTCCCAGTGAGGCCACTGCCTTGGAGGGCTGTGGGAGGACAGGAGCAAACCGACCCAAACACCAGTAGCTCTGCTAGCACTGCCAGAGCTATTGAGGCAAGTGTAGGCATGAGGCATCTGGGGTAGCTGCCCTGGACTGGGAAGGCCATAAACACCCACAACCCCACCGCTCCCCCCATGGATGGTCATGCCCACCTGCCCCCTAGGGTTGCTAGGTTGTTGCCTGGCAACCAGCAGGAGAGTTTGGGGTGGGGGACACAGGGTGGTGACATTGTCTGCATCGCTACATTGTTTCCAGGCAAAACCTAGAATCGACATAGGGTAGCTCTAGGAATTGCTGGAAACTCTGTGGTAAAAACCATAGAGTTTCTGGTAATTCCTAGAGCTACCCTATGCCAATTCTGGGCTTTCCCCAGAAGGGATGTGGCAACACAGCCAAAGTCCTGTTCTTCCAAAATATGTCTAGGGCTGCTGGAGGGAGGCCTGCAAAACCTTACCCCTCTGAGGCTTGGACAGTAGTCAGCCTGCTTGGTGGGCATGGTATGCAGCTTGGTGGGCATGCTATGCAGGTGGCCACCCCCTTGGGGGCTTCGGCAACAGTCAGCCAGCTTGATGGCCGCCACACACCTGCCCTGCTGCCTTCAGGGCTCAGGCAGCAACTGGCTCAGCAGCCACTGGGTGCCCCCACCTACCTTGCACGGGGCAAGGTCCACTCCTTTATTGAGCCTGGGTGGCTCATCTGGGGGGTGGGATGGGGGTGGCACTAGGGTCTCTAGCTCCGGGTTGGAAACACCTGGAGATTTTGTTGGAAGGGTACTGGGTTTGGTGGTCCAGATCCTTCTTAACTTAGCAGAATGCACTCAGCTTTAACGCAGCACTGCTTTGCCCTGAGCCTACCGTGCGCTTGCAAGTATAGGAAGCTAACATAACCTTAAAAAGAGTGAGAAGTTTATTTACTTGGTAAATCAGCAGACAAACATATTGGTATGAGGACATCTCCAAATGGTTCAAGATCTTATACTTAACCTAAATGTGCAGCAATCTTTTTAAAAAGAAAGGGAACAGCATGGCTGATAATGCAGAACTAAGTCCTAAGACCACCAAGACCACAGCCACACAACCTGGAAAATCTACAGCAACTAATAAGTCCTAAGTGTTTCTTTGAACTGTAAAAGCAGGGGATGTGAAACGAATTTAGGTTTCTGTGTCTCTTGCAATCAAAATCCTTAACTTGCTATCAAGTAGCACTGCCCCCTGCCATGTAGTTAAGCATTTCACGTCTTTAAAATTATCCCAGACTCGTCTAATCAAGGCGTGAGAGAGCTCTGTGAAGGAATATTGATTGGCATCAAATTGTTTAGTGTTGTCAATCTTTCTAAACACCTTCCAATCTTAAAGACTTGGGGTGTCTTATGAGAAAACAGCAAAGGGCACAATCCAAATTAAAAGGTCCCATTGATTTGAATGAACAGATACCAGCTCCAGACTGGGAAATTCCTGGAGATTTGGGTGTGGAGCATGGGGGGCAGGGTTTGAGGAAAGCAGGGACATCTATGGGATATAATGCCATAGAGTCCACCCTCCACAATAGCCATTTTCTTCAGGGGAACTGATATATCTTCTTTGGGGATCAACTGGAATTCCAGGAGATCTCCAGGCCCCACCTGGAGAATGGCAACCCTATGGGAATGTTCATATATGCTTTAGCCCGGGGTGTCGAACTCATTTGTTATGAGGGCTGGATCTGACATAAATGAGACCTTGTTGGGCCAGGCCATGTGTGTCATAAAATGTAATGCCTGGTAGCGGAGATATAAACTTTATAAAGGACACAAACACAAAGGGTTTTTTTTACTTAAAATAAAAACATGCTTAAAACATTAGCACTCTTGCAATATTTTGTTTATTTAACAGTGTCTGATAACTGACACCTCTTGGTCTGAATTACTGCCTCAAAATGTCTGTGCTGTTGCAATCATAAGTATGCTGTTCAGGTGTGTATCCGTAATCTGCAAACGTATGATGATGCAGCAGCAGCAGAACTGGAAGAAGAAGCAGAAGACAGCTAGTTCCACTGTGGGCCTGATAGAAGCCCTCCGGGGGCCTGATCCGGCCCCCGGGCCGCATGTTTGACACACCTGCTTTAGCCTCTCCTGTTGAAGTCAATGGAACTCACAAGAGCTCAGCTTTAGTGGATCAAGCCCATAGTTAATCAATAACTGGGACTGACAATTTGATAAGACTAGTATACAAATAACAGGATATAACAGAGGTATCCGAGGTATATTTTCATAAATACATCTGCACATGGTAGGGTTGCCAGGTCTGGGTTGGAAAATACCTGGAGACTTTGGGGGTGGATCCAGGAGACGGTAGGGTTTGGGGAGGGGCCTCAGCATGGTCCAATGCCACGGAGCCCACCCTTCAAAGCAGCCATTTTCTCCAAGTGAGCTGATCTCTGTCAGCTGGAGATCAGTTCTAAAAGCGGGAGAGCTCCAGGCCCCACCTGGAGGCTGGCAACCCTAGCACGTGGAAATGATAAAATGGTAATGGGTTCGTTGAATAGTAGCTTTCAGATTGTTCGAGGGCTCCCCAGTGAAAAGATCAATAACGGAGGGCAAGGCTCTCTAAAAAAAAAAAAGGCTTGGCTGTCAAACCAAAAATTCTCCGCAACATATGGGCACAGAGCAGTGTTGGGCATCTTCCAGAACGTGCTCTCAATTTATGAAAGTAACAATAAGGCCCAACAGACCTGTGAGCAGTAAGTACTTGGTGTGAACTGATTGTGTGCCTAAGTGAGAACACATTCCCAGAATCCTGTGTGTTACGTCTTTAGGGAGGGAAAGGACCAGGGCCAGAGGCAGTAGGGGTCATGATAGGAACTGTGTCTATTGGGACACGGCAGCCAATTAACAGGAGAGGCCACCACAACTAGCCCTCAGTAACTCTAACTCCTCCTCCAGATATGTTCACAAGACCTGAGGCTTGCCTATCTAGAGAACCTCTAGGAGTTGTCCTTGGAGCAACAGTACACACAAGAGTTTCTTCACAAATGAGTTATCATCGCAAGACTTGAGGGAAGAGAGGAAGTCTGGAAACCAGTGATCTACGGGCCAAACCACATAACTGAACATTTCCATGATCGGAATTTCTTTTCTTTCTTTCTTTCTTTCTTTCTTTCTTTCTTTCTTTCTTTCTTTCTTTCTTTCTTTCTTTCTTTCTTTCTTTCTTTCTTTCTTTCTTTCTGCACTTACCTTGTATTTATCCCTGGTTATAACAGCATCCATTTATCCCAGGACAAGTGTGGGGCGAAACTGGAGTGACCTCAGTGTAATGTGGAAACAAAAAATACCCCGAGATAATTACAGGGGTGAACTCAAGTGTAGCGTAGGATGTAAGTTCGGGGACAGGGTTGAACCAGGATTTAAGGTCTAGTGTGGAAAGGACCTTTCTTTCTGCTGATTGTCAGCCTCATGCTGCTTTTCTGGAAGACTTTTTGGGTTGTTTGGGTGTTCCCTCACTTACTAGCCCTCCATTAGGGTTGCAGTCTCACTTCTCTGCTGGCGGGGGGATCCTGGCCTTCCTCTGGGGTCTTCTGACGTGCATGCGTAGTGCGCATGCCATGGTAACATCACCCGGAAGTGATGTAATCATGCTGGGCAGGTTCTACAGGGAATGCTCTGGCATTCAGCTAAAAACTCTATTGTCACCATAGAGTTTTTAGCTGAATGCCAGAGTGTCCCCTGCACAACCTCCAGGTGACATCATCGTGCTGGGCATGTCAGGGGCAGCAGAGCTGTTTGGGGGTGGGGCTCCCCTGCCTGCCAGCCGGCTGGCTGGCTGGCGACAGATTTGTGGCCCTGAAATAGGGGGGTTGGCAAACCTACCCTCCATGCTGTTTCTGTCTTTTTATGAGTTTGTGCCTTTATATTTGTTATATAATGGTTTTTAATATTTCGTGTGTGCGTATTTAAAATACTTTTTTAATATTTGAAATGTTTTAATGTCTCCTGCCTCGGGGACTCCAAAAGGAGTGGAAAGGCAACATAGAAACATTTGAAATAAAACAAATAGGATTGGGTATGAGTCACTGTGTGACCCCACCCCCAGCGTGCACGGCGTGCCCCCAGCACTTCGTGGTTATGTGCACGCCAGGGTGGGGTTCCCCCCGGAGCCCAATTCCGTGGTGGCGGAAATCGGGCCTCCAAAGCGGGGGTTTACCCGCCCCCACTTGGCAGCCCTAATTTGAAATAAAACAAATAGGATTGGGTATGAGTCACTGAAAGAGGGAGTGTCTAACCCTTACATCCTTTGATATCGTATGAACCCATCCTTATACTTAATCAGACCATCGGTCCCATTGCCTAGGCCAGGGTCCCCAACATCGTGCCTCTGGGCATCGTGGTGCCCACACTTTCAGGTAACGCTCTAGGAATTTCCCCTAAAATCTGTGGTAAAGACTGTAGAGACTGGGGAAAATATGGAGAGCATTTTTCCTCCCAATCCTCAACTTCTTGGTGGGAGATTCAGTCTGGGACCAGGGTTGCCAGCCTTCAAGAGGTGTCTGGAGATCTGGGATTACAGCTAGGGATGGGCATGGTCTGGACCACGGACCATATTCCGTCATGGCCCAGGGCTCGGTCCAAGGTCCATTTGCCTGGTTTGTGCGTTCATGTTTTTGACGGACCCCCCGTGGACCGCCATGGGTTTTGTGGAGGCCCATTTGGTCCGTGGGAGCAGTTCGTGGGCCAGATGACCCGGCGCCGAGGCATTAAGTGTCAAGGCAACCAATGGGGATGGACTTCTACAGCCCTTCTGCAGCCCTGGAAACACCAATACTGGCCCCCCGAAGCTCCACAGGCAGCTCTGGCTGCCAATAAGAGAGTTCCCATTCTGCTCTATGGGAGCAGACTGTATATATACCCAAGCTTATTGGCAGTAGGCTTGCCAAGTCCCCCCGGGGGGCGGGGAAACCCCTGCCCGAAAGGCCCGTTACCCGCTGGCGGCGGATTGGGCCCTGAGGGGAACCCCACCCCCAAAGCACACACAAAGCACACACCATGCCCAGCGTCAGCACGTCATCTGGAAGTGACGCGATCACGTCGGGCACGTTGGGGGCGGGGCCACAATCATCCGAGGGAAAACTCTATGGACTCCCGGACGAAGACTGGACTCCCCCGCTATACAACAGGTGAGGACTTGGCAACCCTAATTGGCAGTTCTCTTTACTTCGTAGCGGGCAGTCGGGGAGAGAAGATTAGAAGAGGTTAGACAGGCAGAGACTGGGAAGGGAGCCGGAAGGGACCATTCGATGCACTCCTGAACCTCTGGGCTGTGATTTCCCCAGAGAGCACTTTCCTGGGGGCACCTGCTTTGGAGGGCTGTGAGGAAAACCCACAAACCTATACACCCCTCCATTCATTTGGTCCATGCCCATCCCTAATTACAACTGATCCCCAGGCAACAGAGATCAATTCACCTGGAGAAAATGGCCACTTCGGAAGGTGGACTGTATGGCATTATACCCCAGTGAAGTCCTTCCCCTCCCAAACCCCGCCCTCCTGGGACTCCACCCCCCAAATCTCCAGGTATTTTCCAACCTGGAGCTGGCAACCCAATCTGGGGCCCAGGCAACTGGGAAGCCTAGAGGGAATCATTCACAAAATGGCTTCTATGGAGTCTTGGTTCAATGACAAAATCTTGGGAGAGTACACATGTCAAGAGATTACAGGTCAAGCATCTCTCTGTCATGGAGGCAGGTGTTTCCAAATTACTCTTCTGAAGCACCTCAGATGTGCAAGGAGTGTTTTGTGCTTCCCAAGTGTACGTGGGTTCTATTCTGATCACAACTGTGGTGCATGGTAAGAAGGAGTTTTGGACTCCTCCCCTTCACTTTTCACATTCTGAAATGGCTGAGGGAGGAGGGCTGAGGGAGGAGGGCTGCTAAATGCTTTGGTGTAAATGCTAAATGCTTTGGTGTAACTTAGGTGGCTAGGCACAGTTTTCATAATGGAGCAAGCAACAACTCCCTGGGACCATTTGGGGGCATGAAAATAGCATTGGGGAAAGGGGCAAAGCCTTTCTCACCACCCTCTGCAAGAAGAAGAAGAGGAAGAAGAAGAAGAAGAGTTGGATTTATACCCTGCCCTTCACTCGGTGTCTCAGAGTGGGTTACAATCTCTTCCCTTCTCTCCCCACCCTGTGAGGTAGGTGGGGCTGAGAGAGCTCTGAGATAACTGCTCTTGAGAGAGCCGCTCTGAGACAACTGTGATTGGCCAAAGGTCACCCAGCTGGCTGCATGTGGAAGAGTGGGGAATCAAACCCAGTTCTCCAGATTAGATTCTGCCGCTCTTAATCACTACACCAAACTGGCTCTCAGAATTGGGCCCACATTCATCTAGGAGGCACAGAACTCCTGTTGCACACAAGGGCTTTGTATTGCGTAAGTCCCACTTCATTGGTGCTTAAGGGGCTACAGGACTTGAACCTGAATAACAAATCTAATAATATTATCATGTTAGGATCTCTCTCATTCATAGTTCATTCAATAACCTATAGATAGGCAACAAGGATCCTACTACCCTTTTTCATGAAAAGCCTTTTGGAAACCACTTAACCTTGTCAAACCAACATTCAGAAAATCACACGGCTATCTCTGAGCCAAGAGGAGAGGTGAGGTGTAAATATTTTAATGAATGAATTCATGAATGCTCTTATAATTTAATGTAACAAGAATTATTCATGGGTAATTCTTCCTGGGCTCTGGTCAGACGTGTAGTTCGATCTGCTGTTGCCCCACCTCTAATTGATCCAGGTTATTTTGTAACAGAGAATACTGATCAGACTCACCCTTTTTAGCACACTTCAAAGCGCTTTTACCCCGTCCGTGATTGATCAGACGCAGCGACCAGAAAGTGAGGCAGTCAGCCATTTTTTAAAAAACGTTTGTCCTTTGAGCATGCTCACAAGCTTTGATTAGCCTGCTGGGATATGTAGTTCATGGGGCCATCGGCCACTTTTTAAAAAATTTGTCCTTTGAGCATGCACACAAGCACTGATGAGCATGCTAGGATATGTAGTTCACTGCCATCCTCCCTCTCTAAAATTTTCAATTAACCCCTTCCCTAAAGCACAGTAAAAAGCTGAAGTACAGAGGCGTCTTTCTCTGAAAGCTTTATAAAGAAACAAAGTTTTGAGTAGTCCCATGGGAGAGAGAGGGAGAGAGAGCGAGAGAGAGGTGCAAATATGAAGATATGTGCACATTGCTAACTAGTAAAAAAATGGCAGCTGGGAAACAAGAGACCAGTCAGACCTGCCTGACAGCTTGGGTGCAGAACGGAGCAATCGGACTACAGGAGATCCATTTTGGAACCAGCTCAGACCACCAGGACCGGACTTTCACAGGTATCAAAGAAACACGCAGTAAGGGGGGGGGAACAGGATGCTGATGAATGGGGCATGACAAGACGGATGCTGCTGTCTGATCATGCATTTTAAATCCATAAGGGAACAGCAATGGCAATGGATCAAACAGCAGGTCTGATCACAGCCCAGGTCTCCATCATCCCTCAATCACTTGCACTTGTAGTCTGTACTGTTCCTCCATGTGCATGCGGGTGCCCCCGTGGTGCCCTAGGCAATCACCTGGAATCACCTAGTGGATGCGCCAGCCCTGGCCATAACTGTCTCCATCATTGTGAAGTGCCCTCCACACCTGAGAGGAGAGAATGAAGATTCCCAGTAACTTCCCACAATTAGAAAAGACACCTTTAAACATTTATCTGCTAGTCTGACATATTTATTGCTTTACGACTGTTGAACTTATAACCTTAACATGTTATTTAGTGTCACTTTGCATATCTTGAATATCATCAGGTTACATGTTAATTTGCTGTCCCCTCTGGTTGTAAGTCTGAACCTTGCCTGCCATTCCAATGTACCTGATAAAGTGTGCCGTGCACACGGAAGCTCATACCTTGAAGAAACCTTCGTTGGTCTAGAGACGGGAGCTCACTCCGTCATGCGGCAACTCGGGTCTCGAACTGCTGAACTACTGACCTTCCACAGCCTGCAGTTCAGCATCTTAACCACTTGAGCCACCGCAGCTCCTGGGATGTATTTAGAGTGACAGGAAAAAAAAGTTTGATCCAGATGGTCAGCCGTGTTGGTCTGAAGCAGTAGAACACATTTAGAATCCAGTGGCACCTTTTAAGACCAACAAAGGTTTATTCAAGGTATGAGGGTTTATTCAAGGTATGAGCTTTCGCGTGCATGCGCACTTTATCAAATACATTAGAATGGAAGGGAAGGTTCAAACTTACAGCCAGAGAATGAACAGCATATTAACATGTAACATGATGATGTTCAAGATATGCAAAGTGACACTACATAACAAGTTAAGGTAATAAGGTCAACGGCTGTATAGCAATAAATATGTCAAACTAGCAGATAAATGTCTAAAGGTGTCTTTTCTAATTGTGGGACGTAAGTGGGAATCTTCATTCTCTCCTCTCAGGTGTGGAGGGCACTTCACAATGATGGAGACAGTTATGGCCAGGGCTGGCGCATCCACTAGGTGATTCCAGGTGATTGCCTAGGGCACCACGGGGGCACCCACCAGCCCCCAACAGTGTCTGGGTCTCCCACAGCAAGCAACAGCCTGGGACACTGCCCTGGGCTCCAGTGGGCAGCTATAGGGATCCTGCTCTCTTCCTCCCTTCTATCCATCTCCCCTCCTTCATTTTATCCTCAGAACAGCAATGCTGCGTGGTAGAACTGATAGAGTGCTTGGCCCAAGGTAGGGTTGCCAACCTCCAGGTGGGGCCTGGAGACCCCCCGCTTTTACAACTGATCTCCAGCTGACAGAGATTAGCTCCCCTGGAGTAAATGGCTGCTTTGAAGGGTGGACTCCATGGCATTGTACCATGCTGAGGCCCCTCCCCTCCCCAAACCTCGCCGTCTCCCAGATCCACGCCCAAAGACTCCAGGTATTTTCCAACCCAGACCTGGCAACCCCAGCCTGAGGTCACCCAACAAACTTCCATGGCAGACTGTGTGAGTATTCGAATCTGTGCCCCCCAGATCTTAGTCTAAGCACTAGACGTATTGGGTTGTTCCACTGTTTACCGATTGAGTTCCAGAACACCAGAGCTCCCCTGCCATTCACACCGCGAGCATCTTGCTGCTCTTACCGTTCTTACGGGCGATTTCAGGGATAACCGAACGACAAAACGGGTTAACAAAAAAATGGGCAGAGAGGAAAGAGTTCGCTTCATAACATCTGACCGTGTTTTATGTGAAGCTGAGCTGGTCCTGTTCTACGCTGGACAGGGTAGGATTGTTTACGAGTTATTGTTCAGAGAGCAAAGGGTATAATTAAGACAGACGGGCCAAAGTATTGCATGCTTTTGACTGAGTCAGTAACAGCCGGAATAACTCCCTCGCTCTGTTCCCCGGACCCATATTCAGCTCCTTTTCTGAGGGCTGACACACAAGGCCGGGGAGAATATAATGGGTGAATAGGCCGGTTGCTAAGGCTACCTCTGAGCCGCTTAACAGATTGCGGCTCATTAAACATTCTTCTGGAGGGACTCAAGCAGCTGAGGGGTTTACTCAAGAGGCACTCAGATGCCTCCTCTCTGCCGCCGTGGCCTCGGACTGACACCTGTCTGAGCCCGTCTTTCCTTTGTGAGCCACGGATATTCCTCAGCCTTTAACAGGCCCTGGACTTGAACGCTGCTGGAGTTTTTCTCTCCCTCATCATATTTTGGGGGAAGATTAAATAATAGTTACAGAAGGAGATTTGTGGAGGAGGTGAGTTTCATGTAGTGCCTGGGTCATTACCCAGGAAAACAGATTGTACTTGATAATCCGCCACAGGTTCTTTTGAAGCATGGGGTAGGGTTGCCAGACCAACTGGTTAGGCGTGGCTACATTAGCCCGGTTATGTTTAAAAGGAGCATAAGCTCCCACTGTTTTCTGTTCTGGTTTCTTACTGAGTTAGTGCTTGCTCGTTACTTCCAATAAAGCTGAATCACTTGCTGAATCACTGTACGAGTCCTTTGTTAGCGCGATCTAACATACCCAATGCCACTTCTGGGTTCCCCCAAGAACTGCCTTTGTGACATAGCTGGCACCACTTTAAAAACATATATATTCTCTGATGCTGCTTGGAGTGGCTGGCAAAGAGGGCTGCCAGTGGGAGGGCTCCCAGTGTAGCAAGAGGCCCAGCAGCCTTAACGTGGGGATTGATGACACAAGTTATTTACAAAGAGAACAGATGCTGTCCGCCCACTCCCACACCCAAAGGAAATAGCCTGTACCAGGGGTCATTTCCTGCAAGAGCACACAGGAGTAGAGCTCCGGCAGTAAGGAGCCCAGGGGGTGGGTACATGCAACAAGCTGCTCCCAGCAGCCCTCAGTTGGGCCATGAGGAGCAAGAAGCAGCCAGGTAAGTTGCAGAGCTCCCCCCCGGCGCACCTCCAGGTACAAGCTCTCCCTCCTCTGTGAGGACAGATCTGCACATTCACCCCCCCCCAATACCTAGCAATCCAGAACAGTCCAGTGGAGCCTGAATGGTGGGTGTTGCCTTCTGACACACTTCCGGTGATGTCAGGGGGTGTGGCATATGCAAATAAGCTATGCAAATAAGTTATGCTAATGAGCTCCTGCACCTCTTTTTCTACGAAATGACCCCTGGCCTGTACTAAGTGAAAAGGCTGTTGCAAAGAGAACCTGGAGACAAACTTCACAGGTTACAAAGTCTTTGTGATAGTGGCAGAAACGAGAATATTCAACGGGTGTTTTGTGCCTTCTGGATTTACCCACACCCTTTGCTGCTCACAAACATAGTGTGGGGATAGTAACCGGTTCAGCCTCCTCCCCCATCCCATGCCATATTTCTTCCTTGTACTGTTTTGTGGAGCCGCCGTTCGCTCCATTGCAAAACCTAAGTGCGGTCGCAGAAATAACGAGATTTCGCAAAGGGAATCAATGGCGGATCCAAGAGGCAGTTTGAGGAGGCAAAAAGGGTGTGGAGGGGAAGGAGGGAGCCACTTCTTCCTGCTAGAAGGAGAAAGGGGCACGCGTGAATCCGGAAAGCACAAAACTCCCATTGCACGCCTGATACAAAGTCCTCCTGTTGTACACCAACAAAGACAGGAACTTTGTAATGTGTGAAGCGGTGAGTGAGGCATATGTTGCCAATTCCTCTAATTTCAGAGCTCAGGGATGTTACTGCACTTCTGATGCCTCCAGACAGAGGGACTAGATGTTTCAAGGCCTTGCATGTTGGTGTCATTTACTGTCCCTTACAATGGGTGGCTCCTCCCTTAGCTCACTGCACCTGGCTTCAGGCCCGTAGCCAGGATTTTGTGGCTTGTAGGGCAAATATTTTTCTGATGGGGCTAAACCAATAGGAATAGCCAATAGGAAGATGTTACCAGGATAGGTCTCTAACTTGCAAGCTGTCAACCACTTTAGCTGACAGTTCTCAGCTGCTGCAAGTTAATCACTTCTGCCAGCCTAAGCAACAGTTCTGATAACAAGGTGGCAGGTGGGGGTGATGACTTCTACAGTCAAGAAAGCTAACGCTTAGTCAGAAGAACTCTCTTAAAGGAGACCAGTTTCTTGACACACAGTTAGAAGGGGTCCTAGAGGTCACCTACTCCAACCCCCTTGCTCAGTGTGGGAATTAGTCAACTACAGCCTCCCACTTTGCTTAAAAGAGCTCACGCCTTTTAAAAATGTTTTAAAATGATCGAAAAAAGCATTTACAGGAGAAATTCTTGTGAGGCTGTGCCTTTAAGAAAGGGCGGCGCCCCCAAAAGCCCCACCCTAGCTACAAGCCTGCTTGGCTTTCATGTATTCCCCCCACTGCTGTTCTTAAGTGTTCTCCATTCAGCTGGATTCGCATGTGTCGGTGGCTCCAGAACTATTAGATTCTGTTATCTCCTCTCCAGGAGTGGGAAAGATCTTTGGACAGAAGGTGATTAATAAGGGGGGAGGGGAGTGTTGCAATTAACTGTTAGCTCAGTGAGAGAAAACCAATGGAGAGCCCATTTTCTCTTCAGATGGGAGAGAAGCAATTAACATTCAAGGGGAGCAAGGCTGGGTAATTACCGGCCCAGGGCTCCGCCTGGTTCCAAAACTACAGGGATAAATGGAAGGGGAGGGGGAATCTATTAATCAGGCAAGAACAACAGTTCAAAGATGATCAAACTGCTTTCCTATTGATTTGCACATTGAGTGGTGCAAGTGGAGTGAATTTTATTACCAGGCCCAAAAGGCATCTTAACTTTCTGCCCACCTCCACTCTCCAATAATCTATTATACTACAGTACTAAAAAGCATTGATGTAATGTGTTTCTGGGCCGTTCGAGATGCAGTAACTTCCCCGAGGGGACTTTGCAGACATGACTTAATCACCGTGGCTCTTGCGATTGTTCCTGCTGTGGAAGAGCTACTGTTTCCCAGCACTGAAACCACTTAAATGTGGTGGCCAGAAAACAGGAATTCTTGACCCAGCGAGTGGGTCAGTCATGTCCAATGGGCTACAGAGATGTGCTTGTGTCAATGGTACCTATTGGACAGTACCTGGGACATCACTACCCACAGGGTTGCCAACTTCCTGATGGAGGTCTGGATTGCTCCTGGAATTGCAACTGATCTCCAGGCTACAGAGATCAGCTCACCTGGAGAAAATGGCTTCTTCGGAGGCTGGATTCTGTGGCATTATACCCCACCGGGGTCCCTCCCCTCCCCCAAACTCCACCCTCCCCAGGCTCCACCCTAAGGTTGCCAGGTCCTCCCTGGCCACTGGAAGGGGATGGGGGGCTTGGGTTGCCAGATCCAAGTTGAGAAACTTCTGGAGATTTGGGGGTGGAGCCTGGGGAGGACAGGGACTTCAGTCCACTCTCCAAAGCTTCCATCTTCTCCAGGGGAACATACCTCTATAGTCTGGGAATGAGCTGTAATTCCAGCCTCCCCCCCACCCACTCCAGAGGCTGGCATCCCCGCGGCCCCAAACTGCCGGGAATTTCCCAATCCATTAGGCAGCTCTAGCAGCCCATGCCCTGTCTTCCCACGGCCAGTAGCACAAATGGCTTTAAACGGGGATTAGGTTCCTGGAGGATAGGATACGTCCATCAACAGCTGCAAGCCATTAAGGGAATCTCTAATAAACCAGTGCTAGGAGGCAGTATCGGGGAAGGGCTGTGCTCCGTTCGTTGGCCCTCGAGGGCAACTGGTTGACCACGATGTGAAACAGGATGCAGGACTACATCTGATTCCGAAGGGCGTCTCTTATGTTCTCAAACATTGTGTAATCCCCACTATGGAAACTATCCCGTTTGACCAGAGACTCTGCCAGTGTGATTCTGGGGAGGTAGAAACCATCGAACATATGATGTTTAGATGCAAGTGGTATAATAAGATCCGAGATAAATATATTTATTACATCTTTTGTAAAAGAAACATCTGGCCAGACAGACTGGGAGTGCTGCAACCGATTGTTATCCGATGACAATCCGACTACTACTGAATCTGTGGCTAAACTTTGGGTGGCATGCTATCACATTAGAACTGTTTGGCTAAATTTATAAAATTGGTTTTGCCATTTATATTTCTCTACTGGGTTTGTCAAACACTTTTATGGTTTTATATATATTTATTGTATTTTACCCAGATTGTATAACTCTGTACCTAAATATGTTTTGGTTAATGGTTGGCTCGATGCCATAATAAATGTACTATCCCTTCATGTCCCCCTTCTTTCTCTGGAACCTGGGTCATCATCCTTCACCACCTGTGTAACTATGCATCTAGAACCCCATTGGGGGAAAAGAAGATGGGGGGAGGTTGAGCAGAGACACAGCTAGTGATGACAGGGTTAAAGACCCTCTCACTCCTTCCTTTAAAATCCCAGCTTCCTCCAAGCAACTTTTCACATTTTTAAAAAAACACCCCCTGAGAATGCTTCGTTCTAGGTATTTGCATGTTAACATTTAGTTTGCCCCTTGACCTTTTTGAGAGCTCTCTGGAAACTTTCCACAGCAGCAGAAACATGCAAGAGGAATCTTAAACAGGAGGGGGTGGGGAATCCGGCGTCGTGAATATTCAGAAACAGCTTTTAACAAACTACCAGGAGTTTGCTCCAAAGGTCGCTGTCATTTTATTCATTATCATCCGCAAATACATCATTTTTACAATCCCCTCGGAGATGAGGAGCTCTACATTTCGGTGCGTGCTTCCTTGACAGGAATGGAACGAATCCGTCGCACCCTTTTTTCGAAAAGTTCAAGAGGTTCTGGAACATTTTATCTGAGAGAGAAAGTGGCAGATAAGGAAATTGAAAGGTTACGCAAAAGAGATGGGAGCACAAGTGGCTCTTAGGACGGGTGGAGAAAGAGGGTAGCCGGTTGTCTGAGGCATAAACACATCTCTGTTTTAGTCCAAGTCTCTCTGGTCTCTGCCCTACCCCATTACTCAGCCATTGGGATGTTACAGCAGCTCTGGTTTAGGAAATACCTGGAGATTTGGGGGGCGGAGCCTGGGGAGGGCGGGGTTTGGGGAGGGGAGGGACCTCAGCAGGGTAGAATGCCATAGAGTCCTCCCTCCAAAGCAGCCATTTTCTCCAGGGGAACTGATCTTGGTTGTCCGGAGATCCGTTGTAATAGCAGGAGATCTCCAGGTGCCACATGGAGGTTGGCAAGCCTATTTCCCCACTCTACCTCCAATTCAGAACTGACCCTGGGGAAAAAGGGGGATTCTTTTAGCAACTGCCTATTGGAGCGGCTCCAGTCTGGCAGTGCCAGGTCTCCTGCCTCCCCAGGTTTCCAGTGCTCGATGGAGGGTGGGGGGAATCCACCTTACAATGACACCACGACATCACTTCCAGAGCAAACCTGGAAGTGACATCACCAAGTCACACACACCCCAACACGATAGTGTCACCCCTGAGTTTGCAGTGGAAGTGACATCGTGGCATTGGCACAACGCCGAATGTCCATGCTCTGCCCCCACAGCATCTCCCAGGGCAAGGCTGTAGCCAGGAATTTGTTTTTTACTTCAGGGGGCATTTAAATAAGTCGGGGGGGGGCACACACACACACACACCCAGGCTGTGTCAGGACCGCCGCGCAGGGCTCTTTTTGTAGCAGGAACTCCTCTGCATATTAAGTGACACACCCCTCATATAGCCAATCCTCCAAGAGTTTACAGTAGCCCCTGTAAGAAGAGCTCTCTGTAAGCTCTTGAAGGATTGGCTACATTAGGGGTGTGTCGCCTAATATGCAAAGGAGTTCCTGCCACAAAAAGAGCCCTGGGAGGAGCAACGAGAGAGTAAAAAAAAAAGCAATGAGAGAGAGGCTAGGGCACTGGCAGGCATGGCAGGGCGATGGCTCAGTGTGGCATGGCTGTGGCGCATGTGAAAAATAAAATAAACCAGCTGGGTGGGAGTCAGGAGGCCTGGGCAGTAAGTCGGGTAGGCTTCCCAAGTCCCCCCGGGGGGTGGGGAAACCCCCGCCCCAGAGGCCCGTTTCCCACTGGTGGCGGATCAGGCCCCGGGGGGAACCCCACCCCGGTGTGCGCGTCACCAGGAAGTGACATTATGATGCCGGGCACACTGGGAGTGGGGCCACGGTCATCTGAGGGAAAACTCTATGGTTTTCCCTCAGATGGTCGTGGCCCCGCCCCCAGCATACCCCCAGTGCACGCTCAAGCCGCGGACCGGGAGTCCCCCGGTAAGTAGATTTTTTGACTTGGGAACCCTAAAGTTGGGGGGGGGGCTGGTCCCAGGGGTTGCCAGTGCTTAGCTGGCAGTCGGGGCATCTGTATTGGGATGATCACAGCATGATTTAAGGCAGGGGTCTGCAACCTCAGAGCCAAACGTGGCTCAGTGCACAGCCCAATGTGGCTCTTTTAAAAAGAAAAACGAGATACAGGGGCCCTTTAAAGACTAACCATATTTATATCTGTTTGAGCTGTTGAAGTGAGCTCTGAGACTTGAAAGCTGATGTGGATCTTTAAGGGGCGACAAGGCTTCTGTTTCCTTTTGCTGCAAGCTACTCCACAGCGATTATCTTTTAAGAAGAGAATAAAATATTTAAGTGGCTGTGTTATGTTGAAGGGGAATGTGGGATGCTTGAATGACCAGGATGTGAAGAGAATGGCCGGCAGAGAATTTTATGGGAGTTGTGAAGAAATGCATTTTTTTTTCCTTTGGAAGCTTGAAATGAACAAAGCCTTCACTTTGAGTTCTAAAAGTTTTTTTTTTCTGGGGAGATCTTCAGGTTAATGGCACTTCTGTGGAGATTTGCAGCTCCCTAAGCTAAAAAAGCCCATCTTATATTTTCACATCTGATAGGGCATGTATAGAGAAAGGGACAGAGTATTTGCGTTTTTACCCACTTCTTTTGAATCCCTTGCTCAATCTGGTGCTGCGCTAAAAGTGTGCTTGTGAACATTTTCTTTTTAATAAATACTTTATAACTTTGGATGCTGGGAGTGGTTCTCTGTACCACATAGACCTCAACTGTCTTGGACAAGCTGTTCTAAAAGGGGCGCCGGGGGAAGGCAGTCAGTCGGCAAGTGGCTATTCCTCCAGGAGCACACGGCAGTAAACGGTCCCCGTGGTGACCAGGTGTTGGGCAGTGGGAGACCCAGAGGCAAGGCCTCAGAACTTGGAAGAGAAGCTGGGAGTCCTGACCCTCCCAGCAGACGATGCCATACAAAGGTCAGGTGGTGGCGGCAGTTACCGGAGAAGCCTTGGAGGGAAGGGTGGAATAGGGCCAGCAGGCGAGAGCACTACTTACCGGCTGCCAGCTGGGGGGCTCCAGGATCTTGGCTGGGATCACAAAAGCTCATCCCCTGCCACACATTTTGTTAGTCCTTAAGGTGCTACTGGACTTTTACTCTTTTCTGCTGCTACTGACAGACTAATGGCTACCTGTCTTGGAGATGAGCTGCAATTCCAGGGGATCCCCAGGTCTGACTTGGAGGCTGGCAGCTTTAGGGGAGTGTGAGATATAAACATTTTAAATGCATGAATAAATCTGGCAGAGTTGGGTTCAAATCTCCAAACTAGAGCCAAACTAAACCTGGTGGTGGCCATCCCATGGCTGCCAATTCCATTTTAGAAGCAGCTGTAGTTCTTTAAAAATTGCTGAAAGGCCCCGATCTCGGTCAGGCTAGATCACGTTGCACAGCAGCAGAGAAACAGTATTTCCTACCTATGTGCCTTCAGTCGTCAAAGATTTGTGAACCCTTTAAAGGCAGCCTCAGAATGAACAACAGCTTTTGCCGCTTCAGCGGTCAGAAAGGCCCATTTATTCCTCCGGCGCTGAGGCATTCTGGTCTTTGGGACACTTGAAAATTATCCCTTGACGTCATGTCATTTGAGTGGCAAAGCGGGGAGTTCTTTTCTAAAGAGGAGAAAGGCTCTTGGTGGGAGCTGACATGATTAATGTTTAATAAAGGCTCTCTGGCTCCTGGAAAGCTCAGACGCACCAACTCTCAGGCCTTTTCCAAAGGCCGCTCCATTGTGCGGCACCTCTGAGGTAACGGCTCCCATTTTTGGTCAACAAAAAGGCAGCTGTATGCTTGGCCTGGTCTGGATGCAGCTCTTTGTCTGCTGCGGGTACCCTGTTCACATCATTCATGACACTTGAATAAAAACAACCCTTGGAGGACAAAACCAGGGAAGGGGAGGGAGGCGGGAAGTAGGGGAGGGAAGCCTCTTTCTATTCCCTGACCTTTGAATGGGGGCAAGCGACCATTCTGTGGGTCCCCAGAAGCCAGAGGTGGCCCAAAGTAAACAAACAAACTACCAGGTCCACCCCTACAAATAAGCAATTCCCGAAGGGAGGAAGAACTGGATTTTTTTAATATAAAAGCCTCAGGAAGGAATCTTAAAAGTCGCAAGGCAGAGATGCCAAAAGCATTTGCCTCAGTTCCTCCCACTGGGTGCCTGTTTGCCAAGCTGGGCACGTACGGCTGAAAAACTGCTTTGTCACAGGAAGTTATGGTGTGGAAGGAAGCAGAATTAAGAGAAGCTCTTTTATCCCTGCTGAAAGCAAATGAGAGTGCCTCGCCTCATTTTTTTTTTTAAAGCCGGGATCCATCCGAGCCACACTGCATCACTGCCAAGCCTGGAAGACAACGTTGTGGGGGTGGGTGTTTTTCTGGCAGGGAACGATCTTCACACACACTCATAACATGTGTTTGGAAGATCCGGGCGCCTGGTGCTTGTTTAGGTAGCAGTGGAGGAGAGACTGCCGCATAGCTGCCATCAACACCTCCATGAGTCAGATGTTACAAACACGTGTCTACCAACAGTGCGTAGATCCTCCTGGTATCCATATGGTCACCATGGTTATGTGAACAAGGTCGACACTTGTATTTCCCATGCATGTACAGTGGCAGTATGCGTGAACTGACACCTACCGAGGCTGTGTGTGCATGGGAAAGTACATGTGTTGCCCCTGTGCTTACATACATGACGACCACATGTATGGGGATGATCACGGGTAGCACACATTCTGAATGTGTGCAGATGGTAGACTACCATGATTGTAACGTCTGAAAAGGGCTTCTGTTTCCTGAACTGGCTCAGAAACAAAAAATATAGAGAGAGAGGCAGACTGCGCGCTAGCCACGACATTATATTTGCCAAACTCTAGACGAGGCCTGGAGTTCTCCCAGAATTACAATTAGGATTGCTAGGGGGAGACCAGGGGGGGAAGGGACATGGGGAAGCCAGCTGTTGGTGACATTATACCTCTCTAGGAATCATTGAAAACTCTATGGTAAAACCACATTCCTGGTGATTCCTAAGACTGACATCCAAGTTTTCCACAAAGTATCAGTGCTTTCTAGGAATCACCAGAAACTCTATGGTTCCCCATGGAGATTCCGATGATTCCTAGAAAGGCGTGATGTCACTTCCGGGTTTCCCTGGAAGTGACATCACTCCGTCAGCCTGATGGCATTTTTAATTTTTCTCCTGCTGTGGTTCTGAGCAGCAGTGGGAAACAGGAGCGGGGGTGGGGAATTCCCTGCTCCCACTAGGGGGCTAGTAACCCTGAGTACAACTGAGCTCCCTCTCCTGCCTAAACTTCACTTTCCCCAGGAGGAAACACCAGGGGAAGGCCTCAGCTTCTGTGTTATGTCATCAGCCCACCATGGTAACCAGGATGCTGGACTACAGGGCCCACTGGTCGGATCCATCAGGGCTTTATGTTCCTAATTCTCCAGGAATTTCTGACGCTGGAACTGCCAACTCTGTGTGGCATCTAGCCTCATACTCGATGTGTGCTTCAGCCTCTATATATTAGAAGTTAGCAGTGAACTGATTATCTCTTAAAAGGTTTCCCTTGCTTGAAATCTAGTTGAATCCGACTCTAGGGGGTGGTGCTCATCTGCGTTTCCAAGTCGAATTGCCAGCACGGTCTGAAGACGCTTCCGTGGTCATGTGGCTGGCACAACTAAATTCCGAGGCACACAGAATGCTGTTACCTTCCCACCAAAGCAGTACCTATTTACCTACTTGAAATTTCTTGCTTTCGAACTGCTAGGCTTGCAGGAGCTGGGGCCAGAGACGGGAGCTCACCCTGTCACGCAGCACTAGGGTCTTGAACTGCCGAACTACAGACCTTCCAGTCTGCAGCTCAGCATCTTAACCTCTGAGCCACTGTGGCCCCTGGTTATCTCTTACTACCCTTCAATAACTGCTCATTCCCTCTACTAGAGGTAGGAGGTTCACTAAGATGTGCACTGGCCAATGTGAAATCTAGAAGAAGAGAGAAGAAGAGATTGGATTTATACCCCGCCCTTCACTTGGAGTCTCAGTGCGGCTTACAAACTCCTTTCCCTTCCCCTCCCCACAACAGACACCCTGTGAGGTGGGTGGGGCTGAGAGAGCTCTGACACAAACTGCTCTTTCAGGAACAGCTGTGCCAGAGCTTGTGACTGACCCAAGGTCACATCAGCAAGTGGAGGAGTGGGGAATCAAACCTGGTTCTCCCAGATTAGAGTCCGCACACTTAACCACTATACCAAACTAGCTCTCTAAATCTAGAGTTGGCAACTGCGGGTGGAGACTGGGGAAGGTGGAATTTGGGGAGGACAGTGGCAGACATACATCTTTGGGACCCTGAAGCTAGAAGAAGAAGAAGAAGAAGAAGAAGAAGAAGAAGAAGAAGAAGAAGAAGGAGGAGGAGGAGGAGGAGGAGGAGGAGGAGATTGGATTTATACCCCGCCCTTTGCTACCTAAAGGAGTCTCAGAATGGCTTACAAACTCCTTTCCCTTCCCCTCCCCACAACAGACACCCTGTGAGAGGGGCTGAGAGAGCTCTGACAGAAACTGCTCTTTTTTCAAGAACAGCTCTTATCAGAACTACGGCTTGCCCAAGGTCATCCAGCCAGGCGCAAGTGGAGGAGTGGGGAATCAAACCCGGTTCTCCTAGATCAGAGTCCGCGCACTTAACCACTACACCAAACTGTTAAGGGGACCCCTTCTCAACCAGCAACAATAAGGCAACATCCAACAAGGTCCAAAGGGGGAGCTCAGAATAGATTCAGGGGGGCTTGGCAAGCCCATACAGCTGGGGGGTCGGGTGTTGCAAGCTGCTGAGAAAATTTTGAAATCTGGCCAATTACAGGGACCTTTTGAGGCCATATGAAACGGGTATTCGCTCACATTCTAAGCAGGGCCGGCTAGCTCACTAGGCGAACTAGGCGTTCGCCTAGAGCAAGCCGGCCCTTAGGGGCACCAAACTGTACCCAGCCCCCCCACCAAAAGCCCCCCTACCCAGCACAGCCCATTCCTGTGACCTGCCAGCCCATGGGAGGCTCCACCGGCAGGGGCCATGAAAGGCGCTGGGCAGCTGGGTGAGGCAGTAGCCGGACAAAGTGGGTCAGTCGCTGCGGAAATCCTCTGGCCACCAGCGGTAGCACCCAAGTGAGGGGGGAAATGCACAGGGGGAGGGGGACAATGCACAGGGGGGGCGCCAGAAGGGATCCTCGCCTAGGGTGCAAAATAAGCTGGGGCCGGCCCTGATTCTAAGGTCAATATTAAGTACTTCAACTCATTGGCTTATGATCCTGTCACTAAAATAGCCTTATTTTAATAACAAACGTAAAAGAATGTCAATTTTGTTGAAAAATTCACTCATTGACAAAAAAAAGTTGCTTCAGGGCCCCTCCAGGACTAGGGGCCATGAAGCTTAAGCTTCATTAGTTTCATAGTAGGTCTGCCCCAAGGGAGGATAGTGACCTCAGCAGCCATGTGATGCCATTAAAAAGTCCACCCTCCAAAGCATCCATTTCCCCACAAAGGAACTGCTCTCTGCAGTCTGGAGATCCCTTGTAATTTCGGGAGATGTCCAAGCTCCACCTCGAGATTGGCGGCCCCGCTGGAATCGTTGGGAGCTCTCTGCAAATGGTGACAAGAAAGTGCTGGGGATCTGAATAATAGCACCGCTGTTAGTAATAATGCAGGGCAAGGGTAATTTCCTGCGGGAGCGCACAGGAGCGGAGCTCCGGCAGTAAGGAGCCCAGGGGGCGGGCACATGCAACAAGCCCCGCCCCCTGCTCCCAGCAGCCCTCAGTCGGGCCACGAGGAGCAAGAAGCAGCCAGGTAAGTTGCAGAGGCCCCCCACCGCCTTCAGGTACAAGCTCTCCCTCCTCTGTGAGGGCAGATCTGTACGTCTCCCCCCCAAAAAAGCTAGCAATCCAAAACCGTCCAGTGGAGCCTAAGCGGTGGGTGTTGCCTTCTGACACACTTCCGGTGATGTCAGGGGGTGTGGCATATGCAAATAAGTTATGCTAATGAGCTCCTGCACCTCTTTTTCTACGAAATGACCCCTGATGCAGGGCATTATTAAAGCAGACGATAAAACACCATCTCTGGAGCGCAGACCTCAGTGGCTCGGCAAGCTCTGCCATCATCCCAGCGCGTGATCGATTGCTTTCTGCCTTACCTCCTTCCGACTCAATATGGGCCTTCTTTAAACGTCTGACTGTTTTAAATGAGCCTGCCTCTAATTTAAAAGGCTTTGGTTATTCTCGCGGGTCTTGAACCCTGGAAACGGCTTCTGACCACAGCGTACACTCCAAAGGAATGTCGGTAACTGTGCAATCTTGGCTGAAAAGCACTGTCCTGCTCCCCATGGGGATGATATCTAGAGCAGAGAGAAAAGAGATGCTTTGCATCTCAGGACCACATTCAGCACTGGAGTGGTTGAGTGTGCATCAGCAGAGAAGTCATTTACCGGAGATTGAGGTATAGCAAGTAGAAGGTACTGCTAGCAGGGCCGGCCCGAGGTTTTTTTGCACCCTAGGCGGGGCTACCTTCTGGCACCCCCCGTGCACCCAATTATGGGGTTGCCAACCTCCAGGCAGAGCCTGGAGAGAAGGAAGTCCTACTTCTCTCCCCCTTTAGGCGAGCGAGGAGGCGGCGGTGAGGTTTCCGGGCACCCAAACCAAAACACCCCACATTTGGATTTACAAAAGCCAAGCCCGGGCGGAGGGGGAAGGCGAGGCGGCCTTGCGCTCCCCTTTCGTGCCCCCCATGCCACATGGCTGGGAGCAGCAATAGCATGCGGGCTTTTGGCGGGTGGGGGAGGCACAGTTTGGCACCCCATCCAGGGCCCGGCGCTCTAGGCGAATGCCTAGTTCGCCTAGTGGGTGAGCCGGCCCTGACTGCTAGGGTCGCCAGCTCTGCCTCAGGAAATTCCTGGATATTTGGGGGCCGAACCGGGTGAAGGTCCCAACCAGGATGGCCCAAGCTAGCCCAATCTCATCAGATCTCAAAAGCTAACCACGACCTGGATAGCTCAGGCTAGCCCGATCCCACCAGATCTCGGAAGCTAAGCAGGGTCGACCCTGGCTAGTATTTGGAAGAGGGACCTCCAAGGAATACCAGGGTTTTGACACAGAGGCAGGCAATGGCAAACCACCTCTGAAAGGTCTCTTGCCTTAAAAACAAGTCTAGCTCGCCAGCTAGTGGTGCATAATGCTAAAAGAGCTAGGACTTGTAGCTGCTGGACAATCTTCAGATCTCCTGGCTATACTACACACACTGCCATGCAATAATTAATTTAATTCATTCATTCAGAGGCTAAGCAGGGTCAGTGTGTGGCTCAGTGGCAGGGCATTTGTTTGGCATGCAGGTTCAATTCCCAGTATCTCCTGTAAAAGAAAGAAAACGTAGTAAGGCCCCGGTCACACGGGCCGGATATCGCAGGGGGGAGGCGTGGCTAATTGCCCCAGTGCACTGTGTGGGGAAAAGGCATCCTACATTCATTGCTGGTGGACTTGTAGTGTTATAAATAAATTTTGGCTTCTTGTTATTCAGAAGATTAAGGAACTCATATGACATTCCACCAGATCCAGCATTACTCTTACTGAATCTATGGCCCTCTGACTTAACTTCTTTTTCCTCTATGAAATTGGTTGGCACTCTACTTACTGCGGCAAAAATAGTCATTGCCAAACATTGGAAAGACCCCAATCCCCCGAATATACAAAATTGGTTGCATAAGGTTTGGGACTTATTTCTATTAGAAAATTTTAACACGTTTTACTCAGAAACTCAAACAGAATGCGAAATGAGAAGTCCACTTCATGCTTGGTATCCTCTATTAGACAAAATCGATGTGGACAAGTTTGACTGGGAAACTCTTAGTAATGTTAAATACAAATTATTACTGTATAATTGACATTAACACTATATGACGACTACTCAGTTCTTTATTACTATTGTTTGACATTAAGGTTGGTAACAGCTTTGTTTGTGTTTTGACTTTCCTATTGGATATGTTGATTTGTGTACAAAATATTAATAAAATTTACTTAAAAAAAT
>NW_015170282.1:938571-939050 GCF_001447785.1 Gekko japonicus | reverse complement strand
GGGAAACCTCGGGTTCGCCACGGGAGCTCTACGCTTCCCAGATGTTGCGGTGTGATCATGCCCGGAAAATCCACCTATCTTCCATCTCTGTAGCGTGGCTAATGCTCCGTGTGACCGCAGCCTAAGTAACATTAAAAAAAAAACCCTGAAGAGCCACCACCAGTCAGCATAGACACTATCAACCTCGGTAGTCCACAGGTCTGACTCGGTGTAAGTCAGCTGCTTCACCCATAGAACTGCAGCTGTTGTGGACAAAGTTCCTCCAACAAAAGAAATGAGTTGCCAGCCTGTCTGTTCTTGCAAGGCCCTTGTGCCTCTGAGAACTACCAGCTATGATGACTTAGGGGAGGGGCTATGGTTCAGTGGTCGAACATCTGCTTGGCTTGCAGAAGGTCCCAGGTTCAGTCCTGTTAAAAGGGATCAGAGACCTCGGAGAGCCACTGCCAGCATGAGTAGACAGTATTTACCAGGGCTTTTTT
>NW_015170282.1:937983-938554 GCF_001447785.1 Gekko japonicus | reverse complement strand
AGCAGGAATAATAGGTGTTGGAATTGCAAGTTGCTTACACTTCAGCCATTACAGAGGTAAATGTTGTTTGTTAGCAAACAGGATGTTATGCTACATAATGTATTCAACCGCGGGAAAAGTTTGTGGGAGTTGTTTATCCTAATGAAGTGACCTGTAACCTTTGTATTGGTCAACTAACATCTTGTTTGTAGAAATGATTTGATCTAGCATTAATGTATTCACAGGTTCATGGCCCTTTGTGTGAACCAAAGAGGTAGTTCTCTTCTAGAAGCCAAGAGAGATAGAAAGATGTAGCTGTTAGCATTTATTACTGAGAGTAACTATAAGTATGCAACTTTTTATTTTTATTTTTATCCAAAGTACCATACCCATGTTTTGTTTTGTTTTTATAGTAAAGATATTTTTCTTTTACTAAGTGTGGCTCTTGTGTTTGCAATACAACCATCGACCCTGAATTAAGAATCCCAACAATAGGCCACACCCAACAGCAGAAACTCATTAGCATATTAGGCCACACCCCGACAGTGTCACTCATTAGCATATTAGGGCCATACCCCACATCTTCCTTGGC
>NW_015170282.1:932380-936142 GCF_001447785.1 Gekko japonicus | reverse complement strand
CCTGCACAATGCAGGAAATTCACCAACACCTCCACACACCCCAGTGACCCCTGTTCCACACCCAGAAGATGACAAAAAACCCTCCAGGCTCTCCAGCCAAACTGGCCTGGAGAAAAACTGCTTCCTGACCCCCCAGCAGCTGCATGTGGAGGACTGGGGGAATCAAACCCAGTTCTCCCAGATTAGAGTCCGTGCTCCTAACCACTACACCAGACCGGCTTTCCAGTTTGGTTGGCCCTGGCTAGTATTTGGATGGGCCTCCTCCAAGGAGTACCAGGGTCTTGACGCAGAGGCAGGCAATGGCAAACCACCTCTGAAACGTCTCTTGCCCTGAAAACCCGACAAGGTCTCCACAAGTCAGCTGTGACTTGACAGCACCTTCCACCACCACCAAACAAAGGTTGGATCACGCAAACGTAGAAGTGCACAGCGCTGGTAGCCATGGATTTCCCCCATTGTCCCCTACCCCCGGCAGCTATCCTCAGCCCCTGAAAGGCTGAAGCCCCAAATCACGAAAATACCATGAACAAAATCCCTCATGACATGGGAGACCGCTGTGAACTGAGGGGGTTTGATGACATTGACCCTTTTCACTCTTCCATTAGGAGAGCCAGTTTGGTGTGGAGAGCCAGTTTGGTGTAGTGGTTAAGTGTGTGGACTCTAATCTGGGAGAACCAGGTTTGATTCCCCACTCCTCCACTTGCACCTGCTGATGTGACCTTGGGTCAGTCACAAGCTCTGGCACAGCTGTCCTTGAAAAAAAGCAGTTTCTGTCTGAGCTCTCTCAGCCCCACCCACCTCACAGGGTGTCTGTTGTGGGGAGGGGAAGGGAAAGGAATTTGTAAGCCGCTCTGAGACTCCAAGTGAAGGGTGGGGTATAAATCCAATCTCCTCCTCCTCCTCCCTCCTCTGTTCCCAGTGATGCAGGAGGATCTGTCTGCCCAAAAGAGAGGTGGGTGTGATGTTGCCTGGTTCTCCCACATCACAGCAGCCTCCTGGGTAGGGCTACCAACCTCCCGTTGGGACCTGGAGATCTCCCAGAATACTGAGGTTGAATTCCTGGAGATTTGGAGGCGGAGCCTGGGAAGGGCGGGGCTTGGGAAGGGGAAGGAGCGCAGCAGGGATGTGTGAGGCCGCAGAATCTACACTTCCAAGTGGCCATTTCCTCCAAGGAAACTCATCCTTGTCACGGAGAGCCAGTTTGGTGTAGTGGTTAAGTGCACAGACTCTAATCTGGGAGAACCGGGTTTGATTCCCCACTCCTCCACTTGCAGCTGCTGCATGACTTTGGGTCAGTCATAAGTTCTCTCAGAGCTGTTCTCTCAAGGGCAGTCCTGGAAAGAGCTCTCTGAGCCCCATCTACCTCACAGGGTGTCTGTTGTGGGGAGGGGAAGGGAAAGGAGATTACAAGCCGCTCTGAGACTCCAAGTGAAGGGCGGGATATAAATCCAATCTCCTCTCTTCTTCTTTAAAATTCAACCCGGTTCTCCCAGATTAGAGTCCGCGCACTTAACCACTATAACCAAACTGGTTAAGTTTTAGATAGGTATACTGAATAGAATATTAAGAATATTATTAATGTTAAGCAGTTTGTATTATTTGGGATTCTACATATCAATTGTTTTATATTTATTTAATAAAAATCATTTTAAAAATTAAAAATACAAAACCCTAATTACAACTGCTCTCCAGACTACGGAAATTGGTTCAGCTGGAGACTAAGGCCACTTCAAGGGTGGATTCTACAGCATCACGCCCCTGCTGAGCTCTCTCTCCTACCCTGACTCCTTCCTCCCAGGACTGTTACAACTTGAACATAAAAACTATCCCAGTTCTCCAGGAATTTCCCAATCTGGAGTAGACAGCCGTATCCCTGTGCCCCATGTAGGGTTACCAGCCTCCTGGAGATCTCCCGCTTTTACAACGAATCTCCAGCTGACAGAGATCAGCTCCCCTGGAGAAAATGGCTGCATTGAAGGGTGGACTCCGTGGCATTGTACCATGCTGAGGCCCCTCCCCTCCCCAAACCCCACCCTCTCCTGGCTCCGCCCCCAAAGTCTCCAGGTATTTTCCAACCCAGACCGGCAACCGTAGCCCCATGCCATTTTGACTGCTGCTCCCATGATGCCAAGCGTTTGCTTTCCAGAAGTCTCAGGAAGCTTCTGGAGGAAGTGGGAAAGAGCTACCAGCAGAGGGTTGGACTCGGTGGCCTGTATGGCTCCTCCCAACGGATTCTTCTGCTCACAGTTTTTAGGCCACCACCCAAAGCAGAAAACAAAGAAGAAGCCAATGCTACTCTAAAGACCAGCCAGCTTATTGTGGCATAAAACGTTGATGGAATACCTTCGGAAGAATGTTTTCACAGCAACAAATCTGTTGGCCTTCAAGAACCACAAGGCTCTTTGTCATTTGTACTGGAACAGATTACTGTGGCTATAACTCTGGGAGCGTAAAGCTTAAAGTGTTATTTGCAGGTTTAAGACAGAAATGCTTGTTTTGCTTCACACCAGTAAAGAATATTTTCATCAGTCTGCACTACGAAAATGTGGAATCCTGCAACTTGTATGAATTAGGCACAATGAGCAAATGTGCTTCACTTCGTCTGATGTAGATACTACTTGGGGAAAGGCCCATGGCTCAGTGACAGAAGATCTGCTTGGCATGCAGAAGATCCCGGGTTCCATCCCTGGCATCTCCAGTTAAAGGATCTGGCAGTAAGTGATGTGAAAGACCTCTGCCTAAGACCCTGGAGAGCCGCCGCCAGTCTGAGTAGACAAGACTGTCCTTGATGGATCAAGGGTCTGATTCGGTACAAGGCAGCTTTATGTGTTTTCAGCTGAACAGAAACCATGTGCTAGAAGGAAAATTGACAATGCAATCCTAGGCAGAGTTACTCCAGTCCTAGTCTGCTGATTTCAACTGGCTACAGAGTTGCCAACTCCTGGATAAATTCCTGGAGATCTGGGGAGGGGGTTGCTTGCCTAAGAGCCCTGGATGGGCAGATTCTGGCCCCCGGGCCTTCTGTTTGACAACCCTGGGCTAAACAGTTCACCTATGATCATTTCCCACTTCAGAATTGGCCTTTCCACACTGATTCTTCACTTGTTGGTAGGGTGAGATAGGCGATCCTGTATCTTCCCTTACAGATGAAAGAAGAAGGGGGGAAAAAACCCACCCTAGTTTGATGAGAATTCTTTTGTACTGATACTGCAAGGGCCCAAGGCTCAGCGACAGAGCATTTGGCTCGAATGCAGAACATCACAGGGTCAATCCCTGTCATCTCCACTTAAAGGGGATCAGGTAGTAGGTGATGTTAAAGGAGAGCCTGGAGAGATGCTAGGGGGAGATGGCTCAGTGGTAGAACATATGCTTGGCACGCAGAAGGTCCCAGGTTCAATCCCCAGGGTCTCCAGTTGAACGTAGGTGATGGGAAAGACCTCTACCCAAGACCCCGGAGAGCTGCTGCCAGTCTGAGTAGACAGCACTGACCTTGATGGACCAAGGGCCTGATTCAGGATAAGTCAGCTTTGTGTGTTCATCATGACTACCAGCTAGAGGAGATGAGGCTGACCTTGATAAGACCAGCGGTCTGACTCAGGAGAAGGCTGTGTCATGGGTATGGAGGTAAAATGATCAAGAAGAGAAGAGGAGATTGGATTTAAACCTCACCCTTCACTACCCAAAGGAGTCTCAGAGCGGCTTACCAACTCCTTTCCCTTCCCTTCCCCACAACAGACACCCTGTGAGGTAGGCGGGGCTGAC
>NW_015170282.1:914814-931378 GCF_001447785.1 Gekko japonicus | reverse complement strand
TTTCCCACCAGGAAAGATTTATATTTTGTTTTATTAGTGTCTCATCTGTTTTCAGCTCAGTTTTCTTGTTTAGTAAATTACCATAAGTCTCTTTAATTTTCCCTAATATTAATGTGGGTTTTGCAAATGCTTCTATGGGCGAGATCCACATTGGTATTTTAATATAGTTTTTATCTTTTATTGAATTCCAAACTTTAATGAGAGCGCTTCTAATTTTATGTGTGTGGAAGTTGGAGTGGAGTGCCTCCAAATGCGGTGGTTCCCCTCAGTCATCCTGGCTGGTAGCCACGGCTGGTAAACTGACCAACCAAATACTGAGTAACTTCCCTCGCCATCTCTCAAGCTTTTGAGAGTTTGATAAACTTCACCCATACGCCGCCAAGCCCATCACGGCAACGCAAGCAGCTATGAACTTGCTTTTAGTACGAACAGACCTGATTATAAAGGCAAAATCTAGTTTTGATTGGGGGGGAGTTCATTGCTGAGATTTGGCAGAGAAGGATGCTGTGTTAAAACCCTTCTCTTCTCAAGCACAAAGAAAAGAAATCAACCACCCTTGATTAAAAGCATTTTTTTTTATTGTATAGCTGTCTCCCCATGCAAAGATTCGGTTCAAGGAGCATTCAAATCACAGCTGTCAGCTCAGAAACAAGAGTCAGGGTGGGAGAAATAGGACATCGGCATTGTGCTAGAGTTGCTATGGCAATCCCCAACAGAGAGGTTGATTAATAGGCTTTATTCCCAAGAAACTGCGGAGCGTTGGGGAAGGGGGGGGACTCAGCTAGCACACGGCAAAGCCTTTGCAAATATTTTCATGAATGGCATCTCTGGAGGGGGGAGGGGGGGAAAGTTCTGGGCTGCTTTCCTTTAGAAAAGGGAGCAAGAAGGAAGGTGTTTGAAGAGCACCTAGCGGCCACTGCAAAAGAAGCGGTGCACAGCACTGCAGGCAGCTGCCAGTAGGGGGCAGCATTCCAAGGGTGCCAAGCTACGGGAAAGACTGTAAGATCCAGTGCTGATTTTGGATTTCCACTTGGTGTTGCTGTATACAGAAGGGCTATTTGATACAGTTGTTACTGTCCAGTCTGGACAAGTAGACAAGTAGTCCTTCCTCTCCTCAAACCTCACCCTTCCCAGTCTCTACCCCCAAAATCTCCAGGAATTTCTCACCCCATCGTTGACAGGCACATTGACCTGAATGCAATTGTAAGCAGAGTTGAACCCTTCTAAGCTACTCCAATGGACTGTTTTGAGTTGTGCTGTAAGGCATTTATACTTTCAAAGTTCATAAATATGCCAAATAGTACAACTTTATATGCTAAGTTATCGTATGTTGTTGAAGAATATGAATAAGTTTAGGCTTGATAAGAAAGAAAGTGTTGCATATAGAATCATAGAGTTGGAAGGGACCTCCAGGGTCACCTAGTCTGACCCCCTGCACAATGCAGGAAATTCACAAATACCTCCCCCTCCACACCCCCAGTGACCCCTGTTCCATGCCCAGAAGATGGCAAAAAAAGCTCCAGGAGCCCCGGCCAAACTGACGTGGAGAAAAATTGCTTTCTGACCCCCAAGTGGCAATCAGCATTTCCCTGGGCGTGTAAGAAAGGGCCACGAGAACTAAGGTCTGATGCAACCCTTCCTGCCCTCCCTCTCATGATCTGCCTAAGTTCACAGAATCCGCATTGCTGTCAGATGGCCATCTAGCCTCTGCTTGAAAACCTCCAAAGAAGGAGCACCCACCACCTCCCGAGGAAGCCTGTTCCACTGAGGAACCCCTCTAACTGTCAGGAAGTTCTTCCTAATGCTTAGCCGAAAACTCTTCTGATTTAATTCCAACTCTTTGGTTCTGGTCTGACCTTCTGGGGCAACAGAAAGCAACTCCGCACCATCCTCTACGCGACTGCCCATCAGTGTTTCCCAGTTTTGCCGTGGCTTCAATATTTCCTGAAATTTTATATTGCTAGTGCCAGGTCAGCCCTGACTTGGATGGCGTTGGAAGTTCCAGATGGGATGTCCCCTGTCTCAGACCTCCAGACTGAGCGACAAGAGAGGCTAGATAGCTAGACAGGTGCATTGACCTTTCTTCCTGTCTTTACTCTTCTGCCACTGTCCTCTTTGAAATGCAGATTGCGTTCTCAGGGACCATTTCCTCTTCCTTCTTCTCTCTCGCTCAAATGGAGACAAGCTCTCTTCCTGCATGCATCAAGAGAGAGACATGCGGTCCTCTCTTGGCACCATGAGGAAGATGGGCATCCCGCCATCTGCCCCCATCCTCTAGCTAGTAACTTAGTGCTCTATCAGATCTCTGCTCTTTCCTGTCCAAAGTGTATTTCTCAAATAGAGAGGGAAGTATTTCTCTTCTAAACTTGCAATGTGGCTCTGTGTAGCTTTCTAAGCTGAGTAACCTGGTAAAGTGACACTCCTGCGTTTGTAGCTTTATTTAAGCTCTCTGCTAACTAATGGTGACTGGACTAACCGTACCGGTTAACCTCAATAGATGGCCCAAGCTAGCCTGACCCCATCAGATCTCAGTAGCTAAGCAGGGTTGACTCAGGTTAGTATTTGGATGGGAGACCACCAAGGAAGTCCATGGTGGCTATAAAGAGACAGGTAATTCCAAACCACCTCTGAATGTCTCTTGCCTTGAAAACCTCCGTGAGGGGTTGCCATAAATTAGCTCCAACTCCATGGCACTTTCCACCAGAAGCAAAAAAAAAAAAGGTGTTGAATCGAGTTCTTGATGGGCTACCACACCTGGCTGTCTTGGTGGGCGGTACCCGGAACAGCAAGGGATATCAAGCTCAGAAGAAGAAGAGAAGGAGGAGGAGGAGATTGGATTCATATCCCACCCTTCACTACCCGAAGGAGTTTCAGGACAGCTTACAATCTCCTTTCCCTTCCCCTCCCCACAACAGACACCTTGTGAGGTAGGTGGGGCTGAGAGAGCTCTCTTGAGAACTGCCCTTGAGAGATGAGCTCTGAGAGAACTTGTGACTGACTCAAGGTCACACCAGCAGCTGCATGTGGAGGAGTGGGGGAATCAAACCCGGTTCTCCCAGATTAGAGTCCGCGCTCCTAACGGCTACACCAAACTGGCTCTTCCATGGTCAAAACATAACTGTCACAAGTTCTAAAGTTATAACGTCACCCAAGCATTGGCAGTCTTGCCCAGAAATTCATGCCAGTGGGTATCTCTTATTTCCTTGACTTTGCATTGCTTCTTTCCTAAACCTGCTAATGAAAATTAGAAGGTCTCGCCCACGCACACTTACTGGGGATGAAGGCCCGTCAGACCCAGTGGGACTCACTTCCTAGTAAACATGCACAGATGAGGCCTGACATTTGCTTAAAGCCAAACAGTCTGGCTTCAGTGATCCCCCCCCCATGAGTGACAGTGTCAAACCATCTGCTAAAGTCACCAGATTCCCCAGGAAATGAATTCTGTTTGGACGGACACTTCCTAAGTCCTCCTCCTGATCCATCTGGAAACCCATGAGAGGGTTCAAATATAATTGGGAGCAGAGTTAGAACAGTTGCTGTGTAAAGAATAGGTGTTGAAATGCTCACACGGAAAACAAATGTGAGGTGCCAGAGGTCAGCCCCTTGTGTCATACCTACCCTGAGGCATGGAATGTGCTAACTCTTCATCCCAGAAGGACGACAGCTGGCTAAGTCCCCTTGCTGCGACTTATTCAGCAAAAAATTCTGTTTCGGATATATGGAACACCACAGCACCTTTTGAGTAAAGAACTGTCTAATGGTTGGGGCTGTAACGTGCAAGACGCGTCTTCTGTTTAACAAATGCTTTGGGACTGTTCAGTCAGAGCCAGTTTGATGTTGTGGTTAAGAGCGGTGGACTCTAATCTGGGAGAACCAGGTTTGACTCCCCACTCCTCCACATGGAGCCAACTGGGTGACCTTGGTTCAGTCACAGTTCTCCCAAAGCTGTTCTCTCAAAAGCTGGTCGAGCTCTCTCAGCCCCACTTACCTCACAGGGTGTCTGTTGTGGGGAGAGGAAGGGAAGGAGATTGTAAGACACTCTGAGTGAAGGGCAGGGTATAAATCCACATCTTCTTCTCGTCTTTTGGGGAGGAAGGAATTACTCTTATCTTGCAGAAGAAGGCCAGGGCAAACCACTTTTGCTTACTCATTTGCCTTGAAAACCCTATGGGGTTGTCATAAGTTGGCTGTGACTTGATGACGCCTTTATATACACACACACACACAATTACTCATATCAGTTTTGTATTAGAGTATTACACGCATAAGAGAACCTAAGAGAAGCCATGTTGGAGCAGGCCAGTGGCCCATCCAGTCCAACACTCTGTGTCACGCAGTGGCCAAAACCCAGGTGCCAACAGGAGGTCCACCATACTAATTTATTTTGGAGGATGCTTATGTACTTTTAAAACTATCTGCCGGTCTCCTGGAGACTAACAACAAAAACAGACCCTCTCTGTGCCCTTAATGTTGCTAAAAGACTTATAGAAAAGAGCAAGAGCCCAGTAGCACCTTAAAGACCAACAAAATTTGTGGCAGGGTGGGAGCTTTCGTGAGTATCTGAAGAAGTGAGCCGTGACTCACAAAAGTTCCTGCACCCGCCATAAATTTTATTAGCCTTTAAGGTGCTACAAGGCTCTTGCGCTTTTCTACTGCTACAGAGTGACTAACATGGCTACCCATCTTGATCTAAAGGATTTATATTACAACACTGGAGAGATAAATGCCCACCTCCAGTAATCTAGGGGACTGAGGACCTTACAACTTTATCAGCATTTGAATGTATGACATGCCACCTATAGAAGAAGAAGATATTGGATTTATACCCCACCTTTCACTACCTGAAGGAGTCTCAGAGCGGCTTACAGTCTCCTTTCCCTTCCCTTCCCCACAACAGACATCCGGTGAGCAGTGTTCCCTCTAAGTTGAGTCAGCGTGAGCCAGCTCACAGCTTTTTAGCCTCTGGCTCACACATTTTTGCCTTAGCTCAGGAAGGATGGCTCCTCCAGAGCAAACTAATTTATGCAGTTGCTAAATCGCTCGCTCACAACTTTAATGCCAGTAACTCACAAAGTAGAATCTTTGCTCACCAGACTCCACAGTTTAGGGGGAACATTGCCGGTGAGGTAGGTGGGGCTGAGAGAGTTCTGAGAGAACGGCTCCTGAGAGAACAGCTCTGAAAGAACTTACGACTGACCCAAAGTCACACCAGCAGCTGCATGTGGAGGAGTGGGGAATCAAACCCACTTCTCCCAGATTAGAGTCTGCGCTCCTAACCAGTACACCAAACTGGCTCTCATATGGACATATTTTTAGATATTTGGAAACATTTTATAGAGGCTCATTTGTAGACCTGCCACCATTGTTTGTGTGTGTGTCTGTGTGTGTGTGTGTGTATTTCTCTTTGGGGTAATTGAAAAAAATCTTTTTTAAAGTCCACTTGTTCTGAGTCTGAGAAGCAGTCCCCATCTGTGCTGCAAGGCAGCAGCTGACATCAGCATTGTGGTTCCAGTGATAATTAAAACGTTCGGAGTGAGACAGGATTTCCATACAAAGAGCTTTTGAGAGATCAGATTGGAGAAGAAGAACAGCCGCTCAGGGTCCCTGCAGCAGGATCGGTACTCAAGAGGTTTTGTTGTATCCCTACAGCAGGATCTTCAAGGTCACAAGGAGAACCCATCCTGTGTTTCTTAAAAATAACACAATCCCCAAAAAGTGTTGGGGGGGGGGAGGCAAAGGAGCACAGGCAGTGACCTATCAGATTCAGCGCAGCCTTGGAGAAACCAGCCTTCCTATGTTACTAGGCTGGGTCACAAAGGCAGGTCGGGATCCAGGAATGTGGTCAGAAGGCATCTTATGTCATATTTCTCAAGCTAGCCCAAAATCTCATCAGATCTAGGAAGGTGACCTCATCAGGTCTTAGAAGCGAAGCAGGCTCAGCCCTTGTTTGCATTTGGATGGGAGACCACCAAGGAAGTCCAGGGTCGCTATGCAGAAGCAGGCAATGGCAAACCGCCTTCATCCATGGTTTACACAGCATATTATCTTTCTGCCTGGCAGGTTGAGCACAGATTGATTAACAAAACATTCAGTTTAATAATATTCCTACCGAGGGGCAAGTTATGAAGGGGGTGGGGGAGAGAGAGAGACAGAGAGCGAGACACAGAGAGAGAGAGAGACAGAGAGAGAGACAGAGACAGAGACAGAGACAAAGACAAAGAGAGAGACAGAGACAGAGAGAGAGAGACAGAGAGACAGAGAGACAGAGACAGAGACAGAGAGAGAGAAAAGATGTTTGGGAAGTTGAGGATGATAAGAGGGGCTTTTTGAAAACTCGCTATCCGATGTCGCTACGCCTCGGCTGAGACGCAAAACATATTCTACTTCCCACGTCTTTGACACCTGCCTATCCCTCGCAATATATGAGACAGGCAGAAATCACACGCTAAATAATGTTGCTCTCCCAGAAATGACAAATGAGATGATCTACGGGTAAGATCCTAAGGACGGGTTTTTGAAAGCCAGCGATCGTCTCTTGCTATACCTGGACCAAAGAGACACATCCTGTTCCAGGACGGAGGTCCTAACATGTAGCCATAATTGGCTATCAATGACAGTTGCACGAGGCAGAGCGGTCCGTATCCATTTGCTTCCCCCAAAGTGGAGAATTAAGGAGCGACACTTTTAGAAAACTTGCTTGGATCCTAACAACCCTTTCTTCTACTGCAAGGTACTTTGCTTGCAGAACAAGGGAAAGGTAATTGTTGCCCACTCTGCCTTATTACTGTGGTCTGCTGCTTTGACCCCCCCCCCCAAGGGTTACCAGACCCCGGGTGGAGCCGGAGTCCTCTGCTACCAGGCCCTGCCCCCCTAGTTACAGATCAGCTAGCCAGCAGTGGGACTTACCAGTAGAAAGGAAGAAGGCCTAGGCCACGTCACCAGAGTCAAACAGGCAGTGATAGCATCACACCAGTGACTTCTGGGTGACACTCCAGTATTTGGGTAAAAACTCTATGGCAGAAGCCGGTTTTAAGGGAACCTTCACTTTGAGAGGCACTAATCCTCTGAATCCCAGAGCCAGGAGGCAACATCAGGGGACGGCCTCAGCCTCTCTCTCTCCAGTTGGCTCTCCGGAGGAATTGGTTGGCCACTGTGTGAGACACGATGCTGGACTAGATGGACCACCAGTCCGATCCAGCAGGGCTCTTCTTATGTTCTTATCAGAGGAAGGCCTGCGCCTCCATGCCCTGTTGTGAGCGCTCCTGGTTTGCCGCTGTGTGAGGCAGGATGCGTGACTAGATGGACCGCTGGTCGGATCCCGCAGGGCTCTTCTTACGTTCTTAAATTAAAACCCAAACAATAGGTAAAACAATTTAAAATTCAGTTCGAATCGTTTTCTCTTGCCAGAGTTTTCATCTTTCTTTTACTACCTTTTAATCCTGCCTGGGTCAGCGCATCCAGTTCTGCCTTTTCACACGCACACACATTTCTTATCCCTTCCTTGCAGCATCCCTGCGAGGTCTGGCTGTTCCACGTGGCGACACTTTCCTTTGGGAGGCCCATCGCTACTGTGGCTGACAGTGCAGTGCAGCAGCTATGGGACATCCAGAGGGTGCACTTGCTTGCATTTTGCCTGCAGTGGCCATCCCCCACCCAACACTCCCCCCCAACACCTTCCCCCCCAACACTCTCCCCCCCCTGTTTTTTCACATAGTAATATACCATTCTATCAGTATTTCAATATTTCACTTATGGGGGGGGGATCCTTGAAAAATCCTCTTGGGGGTGGGCAGGAATGGCCACCATGAGGACAGGGGCTTGGAAAATGCCTGCCATGCGGGTGGGACTGGGAAGATCTTAACTTCCCACCCGCATGGCAGCCAACCAGGCTTCCTTTCTATCTTCCTCAAAACTCCCGCGTTTCCCCCCGAAATGACCTCTGGAGAAGAGACAGGGAAAACCCGGGAGTTGGGCAAAGGCATCACATGGTGGGGAAGGTGGGGGGAACCCACTTCCCAACAGCACTGAACCCTTGTGGAAGAGGTCATTGTTTAAGCTGAGAGAGGGTGGATGACTCTAGTTCATCCAGGGAGTCTCAAAGCTCAGTGGGAATTGGAACCTGGGTCTTCCAATTCCAGTCTGGCGTTCTGCCTTTTGCACACCAGACTGGCTCTCTAATGGTATACCCCAACTCAATCTTTTACGGTTATATAGACTCTTCACCATTTATTTAGATTTTATGAGTAATTAAAACATTTTGTCTCCTTTCGCCAAAAGTCTCAGCTCAACTACATGCAGAGAGTGCCATCTGGTGGTGAGCTTGTGAAATCATTTCCATGTTTTTCCATGACTTCCCAAGGTCTCTGACAGATTCGGATGGGTCCAGCCGTGTTGGTTCAAAGCAGCAGAACAAAGTCTGAGCCAAGTGGCACCTTGAAGACCAACAAAGTTTTATTCAAGGTATAAGCATTCGTGTGCATGCAAACTTCTTCAGATACAATGAAATGGAAATTACCCGTCCATACATGTAGGCAGAGGAGCATACAGTGTAATGAAGACGTTTAACAGATTCAAGGACCAAACAGGAATAACAAGCTTAGTTTATATGGTCACCATTTGTTTGGGTTTAATTCCAGATGGAAAACATAGTGAAGGAAATAAATATATCAAAAGTGGAGTTTGATGGGCAGATGTGTCCTTAATTGTGGGGTGCTGAGAGTAATTAACTGAGACCCTGCCATTATGCTCCATCTGTTTTCTCTCAAGCATGGAGGCAACCTTACAGCATCTTCTTCTCTGAAGTGGGGCAATTGGCTGTGTAGAGCATTTCCGCTGTCCCCAGACCAGAGAAATACATTCCAGTCGACCATTCCAACTTACATTACATTCTACTATTCATTATGCTACATTACAATCTACTATTCTAATCTATTATTATAAATAAGAGATAATGTAAAATAAAGGGGACTGAACGAGGTTAGCATATGTAGTGAGAGAGAAAAAACCCAATATCCCTGTCAAGTCCTGGGGATTCCATTGTTCTGAGCACTGTAACAACTTGCAACTCAGATCTCTGACAGAACCTCTTTCATTGTTTTCCTGAAAAAAACTAGAAACGGTTGTTCAAATATTATGATGAAATGACATTAGAAACATAAGAAGAGCCCTGCTGGATCAGAGCAATGGTTCATCTTGTCCAGCATCCTGTCTCACACAGTGGCCAACCAGTTCCTCCAGAGGGCCAACAATAAGGCATAGAAGGTGAGGCCTTCCACCGATGTTGCCTCTTGGCTCTGGGATTTGGAGGTTTAGTGCCTCTGAATGTGGAGGTTCTCCACCATGGCTAGTGGCCATTGATAGATTTCTCTTCTGTGAATCTATCTAATCCTCTTTTTAAACTGTCTATTCTTCTTTTAAAGCTGCCTAAACTGTTGTAGAATCCATTTCCCCTCAGCTTCTGCTCCCCACAGCAGATTTGTGGCAGAGTTTAGCTCATAAACTACACTGCGTCTTAACCAAAGGAGCCTTTATTATGTTGCGTGATACAATGATGTTTTATTTCCACAGTGCACAAATGTTAAAATTGCCAGAACTGACATCACCAGCAATGAGTCTGGCACATTCTGACAGCTTCCAACATGCCGAACGGTTAAAACATGTCAAAAAAATATTGTCTGTGCAACAATAAACATACAAGATGGAGAAAGATCCCTGTCTGCCACCCTGGAAGAAAGACAGAAGAAAATCTAGAATGCAGAAGACAAAAATGGCAGCCAAGGACCTACAAAATGGAAGACACCACAGCCACCTTCCATCTTACTATTAAAGCCACAAATTTGGAAATAAACTGGGGGTATCTGAAGAACAGGAGCTGCGGTGGCTCAAGTGGTTAAGAAGCTGAACTGCAGGCTGTGGAAGGTCAGTAGTTCAGCAGTTCGAGACCCAGGTGCTGCAAGACGGAGTGAGCTCCCGTCTCTAGTTCCAGCTCCTGCCAACCTAGCAGTTCGAAAGCAATAAATTGCAAGTAGATAAATAGGTACCACTTCGGTGGGAAGGTAACAGCGTTCCGTGCACCTTGGTGTTTAGTCATGCCGGCCACATGACCACGGAAACGTCTTCGGACAGCGCTGGCTCTTCGGCTTTGAAATGGAGATGAGCACCGCAACCCTAGAGTCGGATTCGACTGGCTTTCGAGCAAGGGAACCTTTACCTTTACTTATCTGAAGATCACTTCCCTTGGATGAACCTGCCCATTTGTTAAAATAATCGTCAGAAGCTCTGCTTCAGGTACCTTTGTTCCATCCCTACCAAGTGTCATATATATTTAGTTAGTTAGCAGATTTTTATCCTGCCCTTCCTCCAAAGAGCTCAGAGCAGTTTAGACCATTCTTCCTTTCTTCCTGAGAGCCAGTTTGGTGTAGCGGTTAAGAGCAGTGGACTCTAATCGGGAGAACTGGGTTTTATTCCCCACTCCCTCACATGAATCCAGCTGGGTGACCTTGGGTCAGTCACAGTTCTCTCAGAGCTCTCTCAGCCCCACTTACCTCACAGGGTGTCTGTTGTGGGGAGGTGAAGGGAAAAGAGATTGTAAGCCGCTCTGAGACTCGTTCGGGTAGTGAAGGGCAGGGTATACATCCAATCTCTTCTTCTCTTCAGGGCACCAGTGTGGTGTAGTGTAAGCTGCTCTGAGACTCCAAATGATGGGCAGGGTATGAATCCAATCTCCTCATCCTCCTCTTCTTTTTCCTTTTTATACTCACAACAACCCTGTGAGCTAGCTGTCGCTGAGAATAAGCCCAAAGCTCACTCAGCAGGCTTCTGTGACAGAACGGGGATTTGAACCCAGGTCACATGAACACATGAAGCTGCCTTATACTGAATCAGACCGTCGGTCCATCAAAGACGGTACTGTCTACTCAAACTGGCAACAGCTCTCCAGGGTCTCAGGCTAAGGTCTTTCACATCAACCACCGCATCGTCCTTTTAAACTGGAGATGTTGGGGACTGAACCTGGGACCTTCTGCGTGCCAAGCAGATGCTCTACCACTGAGCCACAGCCCCACCCAAGTCCCCCAGACCCTAGTCCAGCACCACACTGGTGCCCTGAAGAGAAGAAGAGAAGAGATTGGATGTATACCCTGCCCCTCACTACCCGAACGAGTCTCAGAGCGGCTTACAATCTCTTTTCCCTTCCCCTCCCCACAACAGACACCCTGTGAGGTAGGTGGGGCTGAGAGAGCTCTGAGAGAACTGCTCCTGAGAGAACAGCTCTGAGAGAACTGTGACTGACCCAGAGTCATACCAGCAGCTGCATGTGGAGGAGTGGGGAATCAAACCCAGTTCTGACCTGGATAGCCCAGGCTAGCCTAATCTGGTCAGATCTTGGAAGCTAAGCAGGGTCAGGTCTGGCTAGTATTTGGAAGGGCAACCTCCAAGGTATACCAGGGGCATGACACCGCGGCAGGCAATAGCAAACCGGCTGTGAAAAGTCTCTTGCCTAAAAGCAAAGTCTAGCTCACCACCTAGTGGTGCATAACTGAGACATCTGACCAAATTTTGCACGGTGTTCTATGAACCATGTTGTTTTAATTAGTTGTTTTAAAGTTGTTTTTAATTGTATTCTATATTGTACTAATATTGATGGAACCCGCCCTGTGCCTGCTAGCGGGGAGGGCAGGATACTAGTCCAATAAAATAAAAATAAATTAAAAGAATGCTAAAAAGAACTAGAACTTTAGGCTGCCGGACAATCTTAGGATCTCCTGGCTATATTACACATGCTGCCATGCGGTAATTATTAATTACCATTACCATACTGGTCCCTCCTGTTGTTCTTGCCCCTCTGAGGAGGCCCAGATGCCAGAAGGAAGAAGAGCCCACTTGAAAGAATAGACCTGGTTCTAATCATCGACAAAATTGTGAGAACATAATATGTACAGCTTTTTGAACTTCTCTCTCCTCCCCCATCTATCTTCCCTCAATACTGAGCTCAATTCTTCATAGAACTCTTTACCTAGGAAGCTTATCTTCCAGTTCCATGGTAACAAGCTCATCTTCAATTCCCAGAAGATCAAAATGGCACTGGATATAAGAGTGCTACGGAAATCTGTCAAGCAGGAAGGAGAGCAACAGAGACACCAGAATTCTTGCCATGTCTCACAATGGGCAGCCCTCCCAGGCCATCATCCCACCAGGCCATTTCCCAGTGGCCTTAATGGCCAATCTGCTCCTGCTCGGGTTCCTATCTTATTAGGTACCCAGTCAGGAGTCATTTTGTAGAAAAGAGAGGTGCAGGAGCTCATTAGTATAACTTATTAGCATGACTCACCTGCATATGCCACACCCCCTGACATCACCGGAAGTGTGTCAGAAGGCAACACCCACCACTCAGGCTCCACTGGACTGTTTTGGATTGCTAGCTATTGGGGGGTGGGAGGGAATGTGCAGATCTGCCCTCACAGCTTGTACCTGAATAAAACTTGGTCTTAAAGGTGCCACTGGACTGTTTTGGATTGCTAGCTATGGGGGGGGGGGACATGCAGATCTGCCCTCACAGAGGAGGGAGAGCTTGTATCTGAAGGCGGGCCGGGGGGGAGGCTATGCAACTCACCTGGCTGCTTCTTGCTCCTCGTGGCCCAACTGAGGGCTGCTGGGAGCAGGGGGGTGGGGCTTGTTGCATGTGCCCGCCCCCTGGGCTCCTTACTGCCGGAGCTCCGCTCCTGTGCGCTCCCACAGGAAATGACCCCTGTATCCAGTTAAACTTCTCCTTTTTTTCCAAGCACTCTTGTTACATGAAACTTTCATGTCTGTCTGTTGCGAACTGCTGTTCTGAGTGTCTTTCGAGAGAGGAGATTGTGGTTTTGATCTCTCCCAACTGGTTTTGTGTTGTGTTTATATTCTGACATAACCTGCCTTGAGTATTTACTTCACAGAGAAGTGGATGTGATTTTTTTTTATGAAGGCACATGCATGGTATTCCACATAGATATGCCATAGTCTGTCAGGCATTCAAACATTTATTCAGTCTGCACAAGAACTAAGCCCTGATGCCACCCTTCCTGCCCTCCCTCTCATGATCTGCCTCAGGTGGCCCAGTGAGGTAGTTTGTGTTGTTTGAGTGGGGAGGATGAAAGGCTAAGAGAAACCTGTCTGGATCTGAAGGTGTGAGTGATCGTGTGCCAGGGCGTCTAAGGATTTAAAGGTAAAGCTGACGTCATGGTAGCCAAAGTCAGGATTCGAGGACTGAACGGCACCGTGAAAATCTGAAGCTGGAGACAGTTTTCGTTTCTGTACGCAGGGTCTGGCAGATCCTGCTGCTGAGAGATTAGTCAACCACACCCACCCCACGGACCCCCCCCCCCCCCTGGAGAACATGCCAGAACAGAGTTTTGGAACCTCCTCGACAAAATTCTCTTTAAAATGTTTTAAAGTTCATGAGTTTTCAGTATACAGATAGAACACTTCATTTCCTTCTTGAGAGTTCCGGCACCTCTTTTCAAAAAAAAAAAACCAACCCAAAAAACAAAGCCCTGACCAGAGCTAGGCAACTGCTGGCACACGTGCCAAAGAGCTGCATCCCAGGCCATTTTGCTGGGCACGCAGGGTCAATTTTCTGCCCAAGAAGAAGAAGAAGAGAAGAAGAAGAGATTGGATTTACACCCCACCCTTCACTTGGAGTGTCAGAGCGGCTTACAAACTCCTTTCCCTTCCCCTCCCCGCAACAGACACCCTGTGAGGTAGGTGGGGCTGAGAGAGCTCTGAGAGAACTGCCCTTTCAAGGACAGCTCTTGTCAGAACTATGGCTTGCCCAAGGCCATCCAGCAGCTGCAAGTGGAGGAGTGGGGAATCAAACCCGGCTCTCCCAGATTAGAGTCTGCACACTTAACCACTACACCAAACTGGCCCAAGCCACTGAGGAAAGCCTTTGAGGTGTTCATAGCACCTCCCAAATCTGGGCAGCTCCCTGCCGAATCTAGGGTTACTAGGCATAGCCTGGCAACCAGCAGGCCACGGGGGGGGGGGCATGCAGAGCAGCAGTGTGATCTCATACCTATAGAATCATAGAGTTGGAAGGGATCTCCAGGGTCATCTAGTGCAGCCACTTGAACAATGCAGGAAATTCACAAATCCCTCACCCCCACACACAGACACCCAGTGACCCCTGTTCCATGCCCAGAAGATTACAAAAAACCTCCAGGATCCCCAGCCAAACTGGCTTGGAGAAAAACTGCTCCCTGACCTCAAAGTGGCCACCGGCGTTTCCCTGGGCATGTAAGAAAGGGCCACAAGAGAACTAAGCACTGAGGCAACCCTTCCTGCCCTCCCTCTCATGATCTGCCTAAGTTCACAGAATCCACATGGCTGTCCAAAGAAGGAGAGCCCACCACCTCCCGAGGAAGCCTGTTCTACTGAGGAACCACTGTGTCAGGAAGTTCTTCCTAATGTTTAGCCGAAAACTCTCTTGATTGAATTTCAGTCCGTTGGTTCTGGTCCAACCTCCTGGGGCAACAGAAAACAGCTCCGCTCCATCCTCTATATGACAGCCCTTCAGGGACTTGAAGATGGTTATCATATCACCTCTCAGTCGTCTCCTCTGCAGGCTAATACTGTAATATTGTATTGTCGTATTGTATCGCTTTTACAGCTCTATCTATAACGAGTATAAAAGGCTCTCCATTTATTCTCAGATTCATTACTTGATCTTTTATTTAAACGATTCGACAGTTCCGCCACGACAGCATATTCTTCCATCTTATCTTTCCAGTCTTCAACAATTGGGGAAGCCTCAGTGTTCCATTTGGTTGCAAATGCTACTCGTGCCGCCGTTAACATATTTATATCAGAATAGTTCATGTATCACTTCCAAGATCTGACAAGATCGGGCTAGCCTGGCTTATCCAGATCAGGGCAGACCCACCCCCCACCCCATAATTAATTACTTTTTAACCTAAGAAAATCCTACAGTTGAAGCTGTTATCAGTGGGAAATGCTGCAAGGGAGGAAAGTGTTAGGCTGCGTTCACACTGTCCCTTTGATCGGGATTCGCCGCTGTTTCCTCCCGCATTTTAAGTTTCTGTTTACACGCGCCAATCCGCCTCCCGCATCAAAGCAGGCTCACTCGCGCAATACTCGCGGGTTTCCCTGACCCCGGGAAAATCAAGTACTTTCCTGGACCTCGCGCTTTGAAGAGTCCCTTTCTCCCTTTCCCCTCTCTCACTGCTGTTCTCCTCCTGGAAAAAGCAGCCACAGTAGCTGCAATTGGGGAAAACGTTTAACAGGTATTTTAGAAGGTGCACAGAGAAAACGTAAGGTTGTAGTTTGGGAGTGGAGGGAAGTCTGGGAAGTAAAGACAGAAGAGGGGTTTGGATGTGTGTGTGCATGTACCTATAAGTAAGGCCTTAACTGTACACGACTGTTGACTTGATGTTCCCTCCACCCACCCACCCACGCTGCCTGTCCCAGTTCTGTCAATCAGATGTGCATTGCAAGGTCGTGCTCAGAGCATACTCCCCAGGCGTGCACTGGCCCAGTTCAGATCAGAACTGTGGCATACGGGGACAAGCCCTATGAGGAAAGGGCGAAGGAGCTGGGTATGTTTAGCCTGGAGAGGAGATGACTGAGAGGTGATAGGATAACCATCTTCAAGTCCCTGAAGGGCTGTCATATAGAGGACTAGCCTGCTACCCGTGCTTCGCTACGGTATTTAAGTTCCGTAAATCCAGTTAAAATACTGATGATGTGAAGTCTGAAATGTAACATTTGTTGTAGGAATTTCAGGGCTCTTTTTGTAGAAAAAGCCCAGCAGGAACTAATTAGCATAATAGGCCACACCCAACAGCAAAACTCATTAGCATATTAGGCCACACCCCTGACAGCACAGCTCATTAGCACATTAGGCCACACCCCCATGCAATGTTCCCTCTAAGCCGTGGAGTCCTGTGAGCAAAAATTCTACTTCGTGAGCTGCTGGCCCTAAAGTTGTGAGCGAGCAATTTGGCTCCTCCATAAATTAGCTTGCTCTGGAGCCATCCTTCCTGAGCTAAGACAAAAAGGTGTGAGCCGGAGTTTAAAAAACTGTGAGCTAGCTCACACTAACTCAGCTTAGAGGGAACAGTGCTCCCATGTTACCAGAAGTGTGGTCATCCAGCCACACCCACCTTTTGCTTCTTATTCTGTTTATCTTGTTTGTTGTCAAAGGGCTTTTTTTGTAGCAGGAACTCCTTTGCATGTTAGGCCACACAGCCCTAATGTAGCCAATCCTAATGAGTTTCTGCTGTTGGGTGTGGCCTATTATGCTAATGAGTTCCTGCTGGGCGTGGCCAACTCGGGAGCCAGCCGGAACTCCGTTCCTGTGCGTTCCTGCCCAAAAATAGCCCTGGGAATTCTAATGGACAAGATTGTAGTGTAAGAAATGAAGTGAGACATACGTACTTTCCCCCCCTCTACTGAAGGACCTCTCTCTAGACCACATTGGTGGTTCTGCCCTCGGGTGCTAGGATCACCAGGCTGCTTGATGAGCTCACTCTGTAGCAGGCCACATAGAACTGTCCATTTAAGAAGCAGT
>NW_015170282.1:889347-912777 GCF_001447785.1 Gekko japonicus | reverse complement strand
GAACAGGTAGACCCTTTGAACATAGGCGTAATCTTCGTGGGGGCGGCGGGGCTTCAGCCCCCGCCGAAATTTTCAGGAAAGTGCTCAGCCTCCCCCGGGAGCCACCCTTGCTCCTAGCACAGCAATGCCTCTGGCCCAGCCCCAGCCCCCCCCCCCTGGGAAATTGGAAAGTCTACACCCTTGCATAGACAGATCAGAGAGCGAACTGATTTTGGAGCGTGTAGAATGTTCTAGAGAAGTGCCACTACCATTCGGCTTTTATTTATAAGGGAGATTAATGGCCCGAAGAGAGTGGGAATAGAGAATTTATTTTCCCTGTCTTCTGTTCTATAAGAATTTAGGATTACCCAAGTGAAATGGATAGATTATTTAGTTAAGAAATAATGCGACCCGCAACATGCAATCAATACATTTATATTATCGATTTACAAAACCTATATCCTGCTTTTCTGCCATCATCAGGGCCATCAATGATGCTACAAGATTAAAAATGTAGATAGATCTTTCCCTGTATATACCCCAAAGAGCACTATCTGTCACAACACCGTCTGGCGACCCCGGGCCCTAAGGAGGCCAGGCTTGCAGCAACAAGGGCCAGGTCCTTTTCAGTGGCAGCTCCTATCTGGTGGAATGAGCTCCTGCAGGAGATCAGGGCCCTGCAGGACCTTGTACAGTTCCACAGGGCCTGCAAGGTGGAGCTCTTCCGCCAGGCTTTCGACTAGGAGCCACCTCTACTACCACTACTACCACTACCAACGAGCCCGGCTGATAACTGGGAACGGAGCAGCCCTATGATGATCGAACTTCAGTGGTGCGGTGGATCGGTACCATTGTACTGGGACAGAGGCAACATCTACTGGACACCATCTTGTCTTAATTCAAGAGTAACAGCATTGAGCACTTTATGTAATTTTTGGTCATCTATTGTTTTATCCTGTTTTATTCGGTTTTTATGTATTGGCACATGGTGCCCCTGTTTGTTAGCCACCCTGAGCCCATTCGTGGGGAGGGCGGGGTAGAAATGTAGATAGATAGGCAGATAGATAGGCAGGACAGACAGACAGACAGACAGACAGACAGACAGATAGATAATCAAGTGACAGCTGACTGATGGAGATCCCATAAGGTTTTTGGAGATGGTTTGCCATTGCCTGCCTCTTACATTACAATAAAATAACAAATACATAAAAACAATGATTAAAAACAGGGCAGGAAGAAGGGGTCAATGAGGGAACACCAGACAAAACAAAAAAAGGCTTCACCTGCTGGCAGAAAACAGCAAACATAAGGAGACAGCTGAGCATCTTTGGGGACAGAGAGGTTCAGTCCCACATCTGAGAAGACCCTGTCCCAGTTTACTACGCACCTAATCTCAGAAGGCAACGGCAACTGAAGCACGGCCTCGGATGATGATCATAGCGGTCAGGTAGGTCCGCACAGGAGTAAGCGGTCCTTCAGGTATGCCGGTGCCAAGCAATGTCTAGAAATGGACTAGGAGCCAGTACAGATGGGCCAAAGCTAGGGTTGCCTGCCCCTAGGTCCGGGAAGGGTTTCCCCCACTTTTGGGGGCTCCGATCCACCCCCAGCTGGCATGGGAACCCCCGCCCAGATCTGTGGGCTGGCAACCATACCTAAACCCCGGCACTCTAGAGAGCCAGTGCCGTGTAGTGGTTAGAAGCGCAGACTCTAATCTGGGAGAATCGGGTTTGATTCCCCACTCCTCCACATGCGGATGCCGGTGTGGCCTCTCAGCCCCACCCACCTCACAGGGTGCCTGTTGTGGGGAGGGGAAGGGAGAGGAGATTGTAAGCTGCTCTGAGACTCCTTTGGTTAGTGAAGGTTAGTGAATCTCTTTTTCTTCTTCTACTGTGTCTGTACCTCATCACAGCAGCTAGAATTGTGTGTGGATGACACTGGGAGTGAGGAACATCCCCTGTCCATTCAAGAAAGGGCACAAAAACATTTGGAGATTTATCAACAGATAAAATCGACTGCTTTAAGGAACTGGAAAGATGCACAGCAGACCGAGTTGACCTGGAAACCTGTGATGAAAAAGCTGTGTCATTTCGTTAAGTCAGGTGGCTTTTCTCCTTATGCTGTTGTGGTATTTTCCTCTGTTTGAAATTTTTAAAAAATAATAAAAAAATAAACCCATTTTGGATCCCCGTTAAGAAGAAAGGAGGACTATAAATGAAATAAATAAAAATAATAGAAATCTTCCCTAAGAAAGAGCATAACTTGCTTCACAATGGAACATCTGACCTTTTTTCCCACTAAAGATACTCTTGTCTGCCCTGGGGCAGCCTTTGGTCATTACGAGGAAGGAAACCATTTCTAAAATAAATAATAGTTTCCACAATTGCAGGCAAGAAATTAACCTTAGCTCAGGAATACCTCGACCACATCCACAAAGCATTTTCTTCCTCCTTCACAGAGCAGTCCTAAACAGAATTACACCCTTCGAAACCAATTGCAATCAATGGCCTTACAAGGGTATAATTCTCTTTGGGGCTACACAGCCAGTTTGTTGTCCACAATAATTAACCTCACTCTTTGTGAGCCAGTTTGGTGTAGTGGTTAAGTGTGTGGACTCTAATCTGGGAGAACCGGGTTTGATTCCCCACTCCTCCACTTGCACCTGCTGATGTGACCTGGGGTCAGTCACAAGCTCTGGCACAGCTGTCCTTGAAAAAGAGCAGTTTGTGTCAGAGTTCTCTTAGCCCCACCTACCTCACAGGGTGTCTGTTGTGGGGAGGGGAAGGGAGAGGAGTTTGTAAGCCGCTCTGAGACTCCCTTGGGTAGTGAAGGGCGGGGTATAAATCCAATCTCCTCTTCTTCTCTTCTTTGCAGATTCCCCGTTTTAGATTGCGCTCTCCTCCTCTTCTTCTTCTTCTTCTCTTCTTTGCAGATGCACAGCGTAAAAATGTGTTGTTTCCCCGTTTTAGATTGCGCTTGTAATTCTTTCCAATGCGTAACACTTTATAGTCGCCCTCTGCTTCTAATAATATGTTTTACTGAAGGGATACAACTGTTAAGTGTCAGAATGTTTTGTGGTCCAGAATGAACAGGGGTTGGCCGTAGTGACTGTCTAAATGAATCCTATTATTTACTGACCTTTGAGAATTGGGGTGGCCAAAATAGCCTGGAGAAAAACATGTCCTGCTCCCTTAATAAATGGGGTGTTGTTTACCAGGTGATGTTACTTAACCTCCATGCTGAGAAATTTTTAGCTGTTCATTTCTGCACATTAAGCCTCTATTAAAGGGACGGGACATTTCCCCACTCCAGGCTACTGGCAAGCCTACTGGGGGAAAGGAAACAAGAGAAGCCTCAACAAATAAGACGTTAGTAGAGAGGACAGTGGCAATGACATGTCATTGGCTCCAAACAAAATTCAACTTGTGCCAAATAGGGCCTGAAGACCAAGCCCTATGAGGAAAGGTTGAGGGACTTGGGAATGTTTAGTCTGGAGGAGTTTGAGGGGGGACATGACTGCTCTCTTGAAGTATCCGAAGGGCTGTCACTTAGAGGAGGGCAGGGAGCTGTTCCTGTTGGCAGCAGAGGAGAGGACTCCCAAGAATGGGTTTACATTAAGGGTGGGAAGGTACCGGCTGGATATTAAGAAAAACTTCTTTACAGTAAGAGTTGTGCAACAGTGGAATCAGCTCCTCCTCACCGGCAGTCTTTAAGCAGCGTCTGGACAAACCCTTGTCAAGGATGCTTGAGGCTGATCCTGCATTGAGCAGGGGGTTGGGCTAGATGGCCTGTATGGCCCCTTCCAACGCTGCGATTCTATGAAATGAGATGAATCAGGGCTATTTTTGGGCAGGAACGCACAGCAACGGAGTTCCAGCTGGCTCCCAAGTTGGCCACACCCAGCAGAAACTCATTATCATAATAGGCCACACCCAGCAGCAGAAACTCATTAGGATTGGCTACATTAGGGGTGTGTGGCCTAACATGCAAAGGAGTTCCTGCTACAAAAAAGCCCTGGGTTTTGACAACAAGGTAAACAGAACAACAAGCAAAAGGTGGGTGTGGGTGGATAACCACACTTCTGGCACCATGGGGGTGTGGCCTAATGTGCTAATGAGCTGTGCTCTCAGGGGTGTGGCCTAATATGCTAATGAGCTCCTGCTGTTGGGTGTGGCCTATTATGCTAATGGGTTCCTGCTGGGCTTTTTCTACAAAAAAAGCCCTGGAGATGATACTTAGCAAATAATGCATTTGGTCTTCCACATGGCACATATAGGGTTGCCAGCCCCCCACTGAAGGTGGGGGATCCCTTGCCCCTGGGCCCCACCCCCCACTGCTGATCAGCTGGCCGGCAGGGGGGACTTACCAGGAGCATGAAGGAGGCCCAGGCTATGTTGCTGGCAATGCCACTTCCTGCATGTACCAGATGTGAGGTCATCACATTGATGATGTCCTAGCAATGCTCTGGTATCTAGGCAAAAACTCTATGGCAGAAGCCATTTTTACCAGAGTTTTTGCCCAAATGACAGTGTGTTGCTGGGACATTCCAACATGATGTCCCTTCCAGTGTTTACCGGAAGTGACATCGTCATTACATAGCCTGGGCCTCCCACCTGCTCCTGGCAAATCCCCCCCCCCCATTCACCACCAGTTGCCAGGAGGGACCTGGGATCCCTAGGCACATATCACCTTTTCTCAGCTTCAGCAGATACGCCAGTTATGGTCTTTTGAAAGTGTGATCTGACCATGGTGATTTTAGCACAGGTTAGATTACTGAGCGTGGGGCTGTCTTTGAACATGGTCTAGGAGCTTCAAGCAGTCCACAGTGCATTGCCCAGGCTGTTGTCAGGGGGTTAGTAGTCACATGTATAGCATCACCCCTGTAATGAAATATCTGTACTAGTTACCCATCTGTTTCCAGGCACAATTCGAAGTGGGGGTCCTTTCCTTTTAGGGCCTAAGGGGCTCAATGCCAGGGTTCCTGGAGGACTGCCTTCTCGCATACTGCCCAGCCCGGCAGTTGAGATTTGCCTCCTAAACCCTGCCTTCTGTAGCCTCCCCTTCAGAGGGGATGCAGGCGGTGGTTTGAGACGGGGCACTTTCAGTGGTTGCACCTCCCCTTTGGAATGCCCTCCCCATTGAGGCTTGAATTTACCATACTATCTTTTGCCAGGCAAAACCATTTTTTTAAACCTACGCTCTTAACTAAGAGCTTTACCTTTTTCATTATTTTAAGGTTTGCTTTATGGATACATTTTAGGTCCCTGGCTGGTTTTGTTTTCATATTGTTCATTTATGGTGATTTTAAGGTGTTTTTACTTGCAAGCTGCCTTGAACAGGACTCTGGAGAGGCAGCATTAAAAAAAAACCTAAATAAATTTTTAAAAACCCCAGTCCCCTGGGAAACATGTCAGTCATCATGACATTCTATAAGATAGGGACCTAAGGACCTTTTTTGTACAATAAGTTCTTAGTATCATAAAAAAAACCCACATATTATCCAAGTCCAGACATTCATAACTACCAACTGTCACAATCTTCACTTGCAATACATTATGCAAGGCAAGGTGTGGCCAGGGGTCATTTCGTAGAAAAAGAGGTGCAGGAGCTCATTAGCATAATTTATTTGCATATGCCACACCCCCTGACATCACTGGAAGTGTGTCAGAAGGCAACACCCACCGCTCAGGCTCCACTAGACTGTTTTGGATTGCTAGCTATTGGGAACGTGCAGATCTGTCCTCGCAGAGGAGGGAGAGCTTGTACCTGAATATAACTTGGTCTTAAAGGTGCCCCTGGACTGTTTTGGCCTGGGGGCCTGGGGGGGGGGCTCTGCAATTTACCTCGTTGCATCTTGCTCTGACTGAGGGCTGCTGGGAGCAGGGGGTGGGACTTGTTGCATGTGCCCACCCCCTGGGCTCTTTACTGCCGGAGCTCCGCTCCTGTGCGCTCCTGCAGGAAATGACCCCTGGGTGTGAGCATATTTGGAGAGGGGCTGTGGTTCAGTAGAGTGTATCCTTGGCATGCAGAAGGTCCCAGGTTCAATCCCTGGCATCTTGTTAAAAAAGGACCAGGCAGTAGGCGATGTGAATGACTCTGCCTGAGACTCTGGAGAGCCGCTGCTGTCTGGACAGACAAGTGGTGTGATTTAGTATAAGGCAACTTCTTGTGTGTTTGTGCATGTATACTTGCGGAGAGCTGAAACCACACTGAGTTTAGGCCTTGATAATTTCCATTGCCTTCCCAAGACTGTGGTTCCCAACACAGATTCGTTGACATTCCTTTTGTTCACAGCACCCAGAAAATATAATGTTTTGATCACTGGATTTTATGCAACCGCACCCTAGAAGCTCAGACTCATTTTTCAAGAGCCAGTTTGGTGTAGTGGTTAGGAGTGTGGACTCTAATCTGGGAGAACCGGATTTGATTCCCCACTCCTCCACATGCAGCTGCTGGTGTGACCTTGGGCCAGTCATAAGATCTTTCAGGGCTGTTCTCTGACGGGCAGTTCTCTCAGAGCTCTCTCAGCCCCACCTACCGCACAGGGTGTGTCTATTGTGGGGAAGAGAAGGGAAGCTGATCAGATTTTCTACGGTGACAATTAAGGACAGTTAACTTGCCATCAAAACTGTAACACTTTATGAGCTGTTTTAGATTTTATCTGTTTTATCCTTTTAAAATAAGCCACTCCGAGATTCCTTTGGGTAGTGAAGGGCAGGATATAAATCCAATCTCTTCTCTTCTTCTTCCAACCACTATATAACATTGCATCTGGATGGAACAACCTACATCAGACTAAAGGCAAACTAAAGAAGACTGTCTAAAAAGAGAGAGAGAGCGCAAAACTAGACTTCTACTAATATAAATGACGTACGGCAGTTCGTACTTACACTTATTAAGAAACTGCTGCAGGCCATGTCGAGAGATGAAACCACCCTGCAAAACTAAAACAGAACTTTTTGTTCCGCAGGACAAACAGGTACACACTTGAATTATTATTACTGGAGACGCACCCATCTGCAGCACAAACTCGTGGAGGCTATCACTGGAGGAATGACAATAAGGGACACCAAGCTGCTGTTGAGAACTGTTGAAATTGCAGGGGAAGAATTCGGCACCTAGCTACATTTTGGGATTTTAAGAACATAAGAACATAAGAGATGTCAATGTTGGATCAGGCCAAAGGCCCATCCAGCCCAACACTCTGTATCACACAGTGGCCAGAAATACCAGGTGCCATCAGGAGGTCCACCAGTGGGGCCAGGACATTAGAAGCCCCCCCACTGTTGACCTCCCCAAGCACCAAGATGACAGAGCATCACTTGCCCCAGAGTCCCTATCTATACCTTGTGGCTAATAGCTACATTTTGGGATTTTGTCATCATATTCTACTACATTAGGCATCACGTGCCATGAAGCTGCTTTATACCAAGTCAGACCATTAGACTTAGTCAGGCCATGTTTTTTTTAATTAAAAATTTTTCAATTTCTTAACAATGCAACTTTTCGATTTTTTAACATTTCAAAACTTCTACAGTTCAACATATTTTATTGAATAACAAATGTTGGTTAAACCTGTTGTACAATGCCATTTAAAACTTTTTAAGTACAACGATGTCTACAGTACTACTTATATCAAAAATATATCATACAGGGGATAATTAGGTAAAGTGTCATTTCCTATCATGCAACTTATTACTGGATACCAAACTGCTACTATTTTTTCCTTGTAGTTAACTGGAGATGAGTTGTATGTTTTGAATGTCATTTTACTTCTCGGGCCAGTATTGTCTGCTCTGGCTGGCAGCTGCACTCCAGGATCTCAAGCTGTAGTCTTTCACACCAGCAACTACCTGGTTATTTTAAGTGGAGATGCTGGAGATCGAACCTCTGACTTTCTACATACAAAGCAGCTGAGCCACAGTGCTTCCCATCACTGGCACGTACTTTCTACTTCCAGGCACTATTTCAGGTTTCCCCTCTATCATCATTATAAAATAAACAGTAAACTGACTACCGCTCCCCAGTTTGGATGCTGAAACCTTCCCTTATGGTGAGCAATGGATGACAGATCTGCATCATTCAGAACATACCCAGGTCTTGGATTTTTGTTTTTACAGGGCTCAAGCTACCGGTTTCTCTCTCTCTCTCTCTCATAGACATCCTACACTTCAAATATTTTCTCAGCATATATCATTTTCACTTTCTCTAATCCACTCCCCCATATGAGCTACCAAACTCCCCCAAACAGCTGCCCCATAAAAACGTGGGAGCACGTCTGGTATGCTCTTCTCCGGAGACACCTGCATGAATTAGGATGCATGCTAAAGAGTACCTTGAACACCTTTCCTTTGTTGGCCTGTGTTTAACTGATGATTCTGTAAATAATTAAGGCATGGATGCAGGGCAAACTGTAATAAGGATACAGCAGGGAGTCACGGCTTGCTTTCTTGTGAGGCTTTCTGACTAGGCCTCTTGAAAGACAGGTTTTTCTTAAGGAGCTTCACAAACATAAACCTTTCTGTTCCAGTTTTGCTTAATTAAGCTTCCAACAACAAATGCAGCTGTGCACCTATTATATTTTTTGAAGTTCTCTCTCTCTACCTTCCCCCTCCCAAGGAACTGTTTAGAAACTAGATAGATTCATGGAGGAGAGGTCTATCAGTGGCTACTAGCCATGGTGACTGAAGGCAACCTCCACATTCAGAGGCACTAAATCTCTGAATCCCAGAGGCAGGAGACAACATCAGGGAATGGCCTAAGCCTTTATGCCCTGCTGGCCTTCCAGAGGAACAGATTAGCCACATGTGTGAAACAGGAAGCTAGACTAGATGGACCATTGGTCTGATGGAGGAGGAGGAGATTGGATTTATACCCCGCCCTTCACTACCCAGAGGAGTCTCAGAGCGGCTTACAAACTCCTTTCCCTTCCCCTCCCCACAACAGACACCCTGTGAGGTAGGTGGGGCTGAGAGAGCTCTTGACAGAAACTGCTCTTTTTCAAGAACAGCTCTTATCAGAACTACGACTTGCCCAAGGTCATCCAGCCAGGTGCAAGTGGAGGAGTGGGAGAATCAAACCCGGTTCTCCCAGATTAGAGTCCGCGCACTTAACCACTACACCTGATCCAGCAGGACTCTCATGTTCACACCTGCACTCAAAGGAAACCTATGCAGAGCAGGCCCATCGCTATGGTGAGGCTTTTGGGGGCTCAGCCCCCTTTCTTAAAGGCACAGCCCCACAAGAATTTCTCCTGTAAATGCTTTTTTCAATCATTTAAAGACTTTTTAAAGGTGTGTGCTCCTTTAAGCAGAGTGGGGTGCTGTAGTGGACGAATTCCTGCACTGAGCAAGGGGGATGGAGTAGGTGACTTCTAGGACCCCTTCTAACTCTGTGTCAAGAAACTGGTCTCCTTTAAGAGAGTTTTTCTGCCCAAGTATTAGCTTTCTTGACTGTAGAAGTCATAACCCCCACCTGCCGCCTTGTTATCAGAACTGCTGCTTAGGCTGGCAGAAGTGATTAACTTGCAGCAGCTGAGAACTGTAGTCTAAAGTGGTTGACAGCTTGCAATTTAGAGATCTATCCTGGTGACAGCTTTCTTTAGGCTAAATGGCTTTTCTTTCTGTACTGAGAACTTCAGCCCTACCAGGAAAAAAATTGACCCACAAGCCATGAAATCCTGGCTACGAGCCTGATGCAGAGATTAATCACAATAGCAAAATCAATCTCAGTGTGTAGTATTTGATACTGCAGTGTCCAACAATTAACATTCCCCCCAAAGCTGCACGTTGCTAGTTTAACCTGGGGCTCAGACTCCAAATCTATTTGGAGATTCCGACCTTAGCCTGAAAATTGTGGATTATTTTAAGCACATATAGTATCCATTTCCATCACACTGAGTAGCTAGCCTACAGGTATGGATTAGAGCTTCTAATTCACAGGGTGTGTCCTCCATAAAGGCACGATTCTCCAGAGTGAAACTGTCCTTCTGGAATCTTGCTCCTTAAGAAACATTAGTCTTTTAAAATATGTACATCACATAATGGACCAGCCTATGCGCTGGAAAAGCAGCTTTATTTCTGTTTGTTAATTATCAACATACTGGGGGGGGGTCTTTGTAAATATGCCAAACAGAAACCTAAATTTCTAAATCTAAAAAAACAGGTATGGTCAAAGGCAGGAAATCCAAATGGAATCTTCCTGAAACTAACAAACAGAATGTTGGATAACTGGAACTTTGCCACTCCTCAATGCCACCAAGGGTACTTCGGAACAGGTGTACTTTTTGTGTTCCCATAGACACGACTAGGGATGTGCACTTGGTTCGTCTGAACCGAATACAGCCCCGAAATGGCCCATTCGGACGCCTTTCGGGCTCCTGCAGGCCGATTCAGATTCTCTGATCTGAATCGGCTTGCCACCGAATTTCAGTGGCAATTCGGCCCCATTATATCCTATGGGCCATTGAAGTCAATAGTGAAAACATAGGGTATATTCTGGGGGCTGGAGGGGAGGGGGTTTGAGGGAGAGGCTCCAAACCCACAGGGTAGCTGCTGGAGCCTCTCCCCAAGATACCAACCACGTTTGAAGAACATTGGACCAGGGGGTCCAATTCTATGGGCCCCCAAACAGGTTGCCCCTATCCCCTCCATTGTTCTCTATGGTGGGAAACTAGAGAACAATGGAGGGAATAGGGGCAACCTGTTTGAGGGCCCGTAGAATTGGACCCCCTGGTCCAATGCTCTTGAAACTTGGTTGGTATCTTGGGGAGAGGCTCCAGCAACTACCCTGCGAGCTTGGAGTCTCTCCCTCCAGCCCCCTCCCCTCCAGCCCCCAGAATATACCCTATGTTTTCACCATTGACTTCAATGGCCCATAGGATATAATGGGGCTGAAATTGACATTCGACTGGGGGAAAGACTCCTGAATTGGCTTGTACTGACGAAACTGACATGCGGGAGTCTTACTGCCAGCCGAAATTGATTCTGCCCAATTTGGCCAAATCCAAATGGGTCGATTTATTTTTTTTGCACACCCCTAGATGCAACTTGGACAAGAAACTCCCATACAACTTTATTGTGCTTTCCCCCCACCTATGTCTTATTATTTCCCTTCCACACTGCCTCAAAATGACACCACATTACTGTCAAGGTGGCGATGTCGCTTAAATTTTTTTGGTGCATGCATCCTGAAGATTTCCGTATCTGTCCCTTTTCAGAATAAAAGCTCTGCGAATACAGTGAAAGGTAAATGGACATATTCTGAACAGGCACTTTTAACATACATTGATATAGCAATGTCTCTGTCAAATTTATTCTAAAAAAATTAAAGACCCGCAGGAGCTGCCAGGGGAAATGGCTGCATCACAGGAAAACTCTAAAATGGTGGGAAAGAGGGGAAACCAGTGAAAGCAAAGCAAACATTACACACAAACGCACACACGATTCAGGGGCATTGCTGAGGAAAATGTGAGCACAAAACAGGTCTGAGAAAGACCGGACAAACGTTGAAGAAGCTGCTGATGGACAACCGATACTGTGTGGAAGCTTATCGAAAAACCACTTCGGTTTGGGGTCTGAAAAGGGGAAGAGCAGTAAAACTCCCATGCTGAAAATGCCTTGAAGTCTGTTGTTTGAAACCACCACCTCTTATGTTTTAACAGATACTGAAGTCTAATACATTACATCCAAATATCTGTAAATGACCCTCCATAGCCGTTCCTCCACCCCAGACGAGTACATCTGGTAGAAGTGATTTAGAAAAGATGAGCTAAAGAGGGGGTGGAAAGAGGTGTGCTTATTCCTTTCTCCCTGCCAGTTTTACCCCAAATCTCCCCATGAAAGAAAGGCAGTGTTGTGTAGTGGTTAAGAGAGTTGGAGTGGTATCTGGGAGACCCAGGTTTGAATCCCCACTCATGTTATGAAAGCTTGGTGGGTGACCGTGGGCCAGTAACACTCTCTCGGCCTAACATACCTCACAGGATTGTTGTGAGGGTAAAATGGAGATGATGGGTCCCCCATTAGGGAAGAAAGGCGGGTATAAATGAAATAACCTGACCAAATGCCCTCTCTGCTTGTTCTTTTTGGGGGTGTTGGGTGGAGATGGTGTCCTGGCTTAGCATATATAGTTCAGGTCTTGAGGCTGCAAACAGATGAGATTCAGTTCCATTTAAATCCCTGAGACTTACTTCCTTGTGCACACATAAGCTAAATATTGCTTTAGCATTTTACTTGTATCCCTTGCTGTATGTAGTCTTTTCAAAGCAGTGACTAATTTCTGTTTGCCAGGCCATCCCAGAAATCTATTAAGCTTTGGCTAGCCATCGACTGCTTAACCTCTACACTGACCTACAGTGCTATACTAATACAGTTGGCAATCCACCATCAACCTATTTCTGGTATGAGCATCTTAGATACCCCTGGGGTCCGACCTTTTTGAGGCTGCAGGGACTTTTGGAATTTTGAGCAGGTGGTGAGTTCTATTACAATTGAGAAATACAGGATACCTCAATTTACTCTGGAGAAGCCCCTAACCTCAGAGGAAAAGCTGGGAACCAAGTAATTAATTCCTCAGGTTTCAGGCTGAGGCAATCTGGTCCCCCTTTATGGAGAAGAGGGGCTGCAGAACAATTGCCATTTGCCCACTTGCCAGGAAGAAGCAAGCCTTCTGCACTGACAGCTTGCTCCGGAGAATCCAAGGAGTCAAGCCTTAAGGGCTGACTTCGCAGTTGCATGCATTCCCTTGGCACTTGTATATTCCGTGTGCATTCTGCATCTAGGGGCAAAACCCACATTTTTTGCCTAATTAGTATGGAAATGCCATGTGACATTGTGTGGGTGGTATCCAAAGGTGTTTTTTTTTTTAAATCTAAGATGAAGAGAAAGGCAAACCTTTCAAGACTTTTACCTGCAGGCCCAACCCCTCCCTCCCTCTGTGATTCTGCAAAAAAGGAAGGGAGGGGGTAATCCAGGCCCACACATGCAAGACTGACACATTTGGAAGCATAGAATCCCCTAGTCCTTTATATTTACTGATTTCCTTCTTATGCTCTCTCTGGTCTTAAAGTCTACCTAAATGAGAGGATTCATCCTCCTCTGTCTTTGGAGAAGGAGGGAAAGAAAGCAGAATGGGGAGCGTCAACATAGAGAGAGGCGGAAAAGGGGGAGGGCAGCGGGCAGCACTTAAATACCCACAGAAACAAGTCTACTTTAGAAAGGATTAGCGATTCGAAAGCGGATGAGAACAAAGAATTGCAGCAAAAGGCGCTTTGGTCACTGCAAGGCAACAGTGTGCTGGAAGTGGTCTGAATACAGATTCCTGTAAAACAAATGCAGAAACAAGAAAAAGCCCCAACACAAACAGGAAATGAAAGCGGGAGGGAATGCAGAACGGAACAACAGGATGCGCTCAAAGACTGAGGTAAAATACGGGTGCAGAAAGGGCCATGGATTGCTTTGGGGATATCCTGCTATAGGGCCGTAATAGGGCTGCCAAATCCCCCAGGGGGGCGGATTTCCCCCCGCTTTGGAGGCCCGATTTCTGCCGTGGCGGAATCGGGCCCCGGGGGGAACTCCACCCTCCGAAGCTGCATCACCAGAGGTGACGCCGGACGTAGGGCACATTTGGGGCGTGGCCCAGATGTCGGGGGGGAAACCATATGGTTTCCCCCCTGACGATCTGGGCCACGCCCCCAACGTGCCCCACATCCTGCGTCACTTCCGGTGACGTTCTGACGGCCCGTGCGACCCATGGCCAGCGCCCGGACCCAGCAAACGCTCCCCCGCCGGTGAGTAATTATGATTTGGCAACCCTAGGCCGTAAACATCAAGGAGGTGCTCCTGATCATGATTGGGTAGAGAGAACAGCGGGAAGCATGTAGAGTCCAACTGCACTTCAGGATAGGTGAAAGAAGGGGCCCCTCGGCCAGTTGGGAGAGCAAGAATTAAGGAGCTTAACGTGGTCTGTGAAAGAATCCAAGCCAAGAACTAGGGAGAAATGGTCTGTCTCAACCAGCCTCTGTTTCAAAATTCCAGTTTTGTTTGGGCCCATTCCTTGAAAATGAATGTGAAGCTAAAACCAACGACTCACACAACCCTGTTAGCTACACGGCTTTACTTTGATTAGTTTCTGTAACACTACTGTTAGCATTCTGATATGAGTCTCCTGTGCTCCTAGGAAAACAGAGATGTATGTTAACAAAACTTTCACCCCAATGATGAGCGCTTCATGTTTAAGGTGAAGAATAGCTTACCCTCAAAATGAATTATCAAGAAGAAAGCATGAAAATGCTTTATTAAACAACATTTCACTTTGAATCTGTACACACCAAGCCAACGGCATACACAAAAATTAAGCTGACACATATTCTGAAAAGGAAGATTTCGTGTCCATCAAAATTCAGTAAAACATAAACAGCACAATCTCTACCGCTTTAAGCGCTGGCACTTAAGTGCAGGGGGACTCTCTCCGATGGTTTGCAGATCGCAAGACAGTCAAAACCAGACTGATCAGAGGAGAGAACGTTTTACCACAGTTGCTGGCAAGCCTATTGGAACAAGGCTGTTTGCTTTGGATCAACCCTGCTCCTAAAGCAATACAATCATAATCAGAAAAAAAAACCCCATGAATATCATGATGCTCAGGATTCAGCAAAATTACATCCATTTTGTTTCTCTTCTTACAATGCCTTGACACTGCACAAAAGGGGGGAAAACCCCACTTTGGACAAAATGCAGACTCTGAAATGGTCCAGCGTTGAGTAAGTCAACAGCAAAAAAATGTTTTCAGCCTATTGCAATGGAAAGCTAGGGAGGACTATGCAATCCTGGCCTATTTGCATATTAAATAGAAAAAAATACATTCTTTAAAAAATCACAGAAGAAATATTTCTTCAAATCCACATACCAGATCTTTTTTTCTTTTTTTTTTGGTTTAGCTTATTTAATTGAATTCAGCATTTTCATTCATGCATTGACTTGATACTGCACCAAGGATCTCAGGACATATTTAAGTATTGCACATTAATCTTAGGAGCTGAAGATTTTAAAGATGTTATAGTAACAGCATTTATCTCACCACCCTTATGTGTTTGCCCTGGTAAATGTGTAGCTCTAAGAGACGACATGGAAAATTGAGAAAACAAACCTTGAAACACCCCTGAAATAACTGCTATGGAAATGGGAACATTTCTGTGAAGAGTAGAATAGATGAACATTTTGCGGAGGTTTATGAAAACAGAAAAATGAAATTACTGAAACATTAGCTGTATATTATTGTCATTCACACATCTAGGGATTTCTTATACAATGAAAAAACCTGAAATATGCACATGGAACTCTGAACAAGGACTTCCCTGCTGAATATGAAGTCACACCACACGCAGTATGCAAGGGTGGAGGGAAACACATAGCATACTGCTCTAGAAATGAAACCAATGCGGGAGTCCACGTCACACAGAAACTGCACACAATCCATATGGCGTTGTGCATAAGTGCACAAAGTCACTGCGGCTAAAGTTTTAAAAAACCTTACTAAAAGTGAAACGTTTCAATTATAGTTGTTCAAACATTGTCCGAAGACAAACTAGAACACAACACATGCAGGTAGGTGTTAAGGTTCTTTAAAATGAGCAGGAAAGGTTACAGGAAAGACACTAAGGGTGAAGCGTTCAGTAAGTTCGTTATTCAGCACTGAGTTCTATTTAGCCCAGACGAAGACCGAATCTGTAATCTTGATAAAGAGATTTGCCAGGCGGATACGCCTCTGACACGAAGAGTGTTTTCACAGTCAGTATTCTGAACAAGTTGTTTGTTTGGCAATCTCAAAAAAGCATTTTTTTTTAAAAAAAAATCAATACAGCTGACACACTTTTTTCCCAGCGGAAGAAAGTGAGGCATAGAAACGGTGCAAGTTAACTGGGCCGGGGTCAGAGTCTCGGGGTCAGTCGCAAAAAGAACTCTGGCTTCTTGAATCTTCTTGACTCTTTGCCTGAAACTCAGCCACCTGGCCCTCTGTTGCCTCCTAATAGGAGATTAAATTTATTCTGAAAAATAAAATCCAAAAGGTAACATTCTTCTGATCCGTACTACAGCTGAAGAGTTAAAGAAGTGATCCGGTGTACAGGAGACACTTTACCAAAAAAAGCAGCATGAGGCAAACAGCCAAAGTTATAGATGTGCCATCAGCTCTTGGGTCACATAAAAAGGCACTTGTTTACTTAAGAGAGCCTTGTTTCATCTAATCACATGTTAATATGCAGATACAAATGCAATATCTGAAAGCGTTGGTAATCCTCTAGAAACCAGCTCTCCTCACGTATTAAAAATTACTATCAAATAAGCTTTTTAAAAACAATTTAAGTTTATTTTCTGCAGATTTCTGCAGGCCACTAACAACACATTCTGCAAAACTATGCTGGATGCTGGTTTCTGCTTTCCTCAACCTGTAAGTAGACAGGGAAGCATGAAAACTAAACTGAACTCCAGTATATTTTATTGATCTGGATGGGTACAATTAATAAGCTGCCAGGGCTCTACTGAAGACAAGAGAAGGGGAGAGGGGAAAAACACACGTTTCTTTGTCCACTAAGCACATGGACCTACTTGAGGCTGGTAACACAACAGACAGCAATACTTCGATCAAAAAAGAAGCATTTGCCGTTCGGGCTGCCTGAAAGATCAAGAACTGTCGGGGAACAGTGGATTCAGCACACCTAGACGCGTAAAGAGCAGTACATACAGCCTTCATCATCTCCAAGGGAACGTTCACAGGAATTTTTAAGCTGAGGAGGACTGGTAACACAACAGACAGCAATACTTCGATTAAAAGAGAATTTTTAAGCTGAGGAGGATTTGGAACCTATGAGCAACACTGCGAGACCTTTACCCAACACCAATGGGTTTGGAAGTCAGGGTATGGAAGCACTTGCAGAAGTTCCTACTGTCAGAAACTACAGTTATCTGATTGGGGGGGGGGAGAGATACTGTCAAAGGGACAAGGTACCAAATAGCAAGTGATTTCACACGCCAAAGCGAAAACTGCAATAGCTCTACAGCCAACAGAATCTTCAGTTTTGGAGGCTCTTGGCCACTGAAGAATCCAGCCCAATCCTTCAGTGGTAGCAATTCCCCCCTCCCATTCTAAGCGATGACATTCCATTTTTGAAGTATCACAATTCCGTCGTCCCTGGGTTATAGAGGAGGACTCCTTTCTGAACGACCAACCTGAAATTAGCGTTACGCACAAACCCTGAACTATAACCCGGTGGACTATTTCAGGGTATGGGGCCTGCAGGCTGCCGCTCATCTCCCCACACCATTGTTAGTACCATGCAGTTCTACAGCCCTTTGGAAAACACCTTGGAACCATTTGGGGAGAGATGAGCAAGATTAAACTAAAACACATGGTGGGTGGGAATAAGCCATGAGTAATTTGCATTTAATCCTCTGGATCGCAACAGCACATTTGAAGCATCCCCCGCATTCCATCAAACCAACCGCATGGTCTACGCTGGCTTACAGCTAACGAAGTTAGCTCCTGGTGTCTTCTTTGTCACCTTGACGGAATGATAAGAAAACACTTCAGACAAGCTGCATTCTCTCATTGTGTGGAAGGCTGGTTTTGGCTAACTACCAGAGCACAGCAAGTGTGGCCCCTCTTCGTGACAGAAGATAAGAGCGAGAGAACCCAGGGGAGATAAAGAGAGATAGCTGTGACCAAAATCATAACACAGATAGCATGCGGACTGCTGCCGTTGCCTGGCTGGGACAGCGAGAGACACGACTGCTGCATAAGCCCAATCCGACACTTCCTCAGCCACAAGGACAAAAGCAAACCACGTAACTCTGGACTCTGTTGAGAGATCGGCTGGCATGAAGTGCAAACAAAAAAAGGCGGCAACATCAAGCACGAGATCGCAGCTATTTTAGTACTCCCATTCGTCCGTTTTCATGTCTAGGTAGTACAGAATATTCTGTGCCAGCTTCACTGCCTGCTTCCTGGCCGCTTTGGAGCGCTCGTCTCCTTGGGGGTCTATAGCATCAAGGGACAGGAGCTGTTTCGTGAGCAACTCTTCCAGCCTCATGTAGTTCTTGTCCGTCCTGTTCCCGTCAAAGGACAGCACCTCCTGGAGAATCTGGGAGAGGGCCTCAAGAATGTTCCAAACGGCCCTGTGCGACGGAGGCTCCACTTCCGCCTGCTGCACAAACACCTGTCGCCGGACCAGGGCTTCTTTCAGGTCAATGTACGTGATGAGGGTCTGCACTTCAATCACCGCTCGTCTCCTGGCTTCCCGGATGCAGGGGTTTTTGCCCGGGCTCACTTCGTCCAGTTGGGCGATCAGCCCCTGCAGCTCTGCCTTGGACTTCAAGTACAAGTCCGCAGCTCGCTCTCCTTTCAAAAGCGAGGAATTTATCTCTTTCATCTTCTTGCGGATCTCCTCGATCTTTACGATGCACCTGTTTTGCGCCAGATCGTAGGCGTAAGCGGAATCGGCTTCTTCGTCCAGATCTAGGTACCTCTGCAACTTGTTTATCTCTTCCACAACTTCTTTGCGATAGTTCCTTATTTCCGGGTGGCCACAGACGTCTAAGGCATCTAGATCAGCGATCAGGCCTATCAGCACGCAAGACAGATGCCTGCAGGTCTCATTGCTGCTCACTCCCATCAGAACAGCAATCAGAGTCCCTTTTGCTTTGTTGACATCACACATGACAGAGTTAATCTTAGCGACCGAAGGATGTGCATCGCTGGACAGCGGCAATGACGGCTGCTGCTTCGCACAGTTATCTATGATTTCTTGAACAGCACAGACTTTGGTCAGAGTGCGGTACCTGGCTTTCCGTAGAGAGGGTTTCCCTCCAGTTTTCACCTGAGTGAGCCTAAAGATGATATCCTGAATGCCCTCGTCAAATTCCTCAGTGATGCAATTGCCTCCTTTGTAAAAACCTGTGATCTCGTGCTCCACCAGGGTTTGTGCTTCTTTAAATATGGACTCCAGCTCCAGCCTCTGGGGGTGATTTGCATTCTGCTCCAGTTCTCTAAGCAGCCTCTCAATTTCCTGGGCGGCTCGCTTTCTGGCTTGCTGAACGTCCCCTCGGCCTTCTGTGTCCACCGAATCTATTTCAAAAAGTTGCTTGGTCAAAGACCTCTCTAGTTTCTTGTAAGCTCTGTCCCCAGACAGACCACTGAAGGCTGCTACTTGCGGTTCAAACTCTTTGACTTCCTTCTGTATTTCTTGTAACCTTTTAATGGCGGGATGTTGGTTACCCATATCCATTCTTTTTCTTCATCCAGTTCCAACAGAGCTAAAAACAATGCAAAAACAGCTGATGAAGTTTCGAACACGCATTTCGACTGCCAGGCAATATTTCTAAAACTCAGTTTTTCGGTTCTAAAACTTTTTTAACATTCTGTGTTTTTTAAATAACCACCACATAATCTCAGAAATATCTGTCCCTGGGATATCAGATGTGTATCTTCCAAGTACACTGACTACATTTTTACCTCACCTTTCTGTTAAAGAGCTAAGGGAAGGACATATGGTTCAACCCACTGAGCCAGCGTGGTGTAGTGCTTAAGAGTGACGGACTCTAATCAGGAAGACCTTGGACCAGTCACAGTTCTCTCAGAACTCTCTTAGCCTCACCTGCCTCACAAAGTGACTGTTGTGGGGAGAACAAAATTTGAGCCCAGTGGCACCTTTAAGACCAACAATGTTTTAGTCAAGGTGTGAGCTTTTCTGCGCAGGCACATTTCCTCAAAGTGAAATGAAACTTACCAGTTCATACATATAAGGCAGAGGTTGAATAGCAAATTAGCATACAATATAATGAAATGTTTTTAACAGATGCAAACGGGAATAACAAGCTAAGTTTATAAGGTCATTCTGGGGGGGAAACAGGGAAGAAAATAAATATGTCAAAATTGGCCATTGATGTGTAAATACATCCTTCTTAATTATGGAGTGCTAAAAGCAATCATCTGAGACCCTGCTGTCCATCTCCTCCGGTTTGGTGTAGTGGTTAAGTGCGCGGACTCTAATCTGGGAGAACCGGGTTTGATTCCCCACTCCTCCACTTGCAACTGGCTGGATGACCTTGGGCAAGCTACAGTTCTGATAAGAGCTGTTCTTGAAAAAGAGCCATTTCTGTCAAGAGCTCTCTCAGCCCCACCTACCCCACAGGCAATGTTCCCTCTAAGCTGTGGAGTCTTGTGAACAAAAATTCTACTTTGTGAGCTACTGGCACTAAAGTTGTGAGCGAGCGATTTGGCTACTGCATAAACTAGTCTGCTCTGGAGGCCTCCTTCCTGAGCTAAGACAAAAATGTGTGAGCCGGAAGCTAAGAAACTGTGAGCTAGCTCACACTAACTCAGCTTAGAGGGAACCCTGCCCACAGGGTGCCTGTTGTGGGGAGGGGAAAGGAAAGGAGTTTGTAAGCTGCTCTGAGACACCTTTGGGTAGTGAAGGGCGGGGTATAAATCCAATCTCTTCTTCTTCTCTCAAGCATGGAGGTAACTAATAGCATATTTTTCTTTGACGTTGGGTGATTTGTAGTGCCATGTATGTCTCCTCTGTTACCAGACCAGAGGAATGTATTCCAATATACCATTCTAATTCATTGCATTACATTCCATTCACTATTCTAATCTACTATTCCAAATAAGAAATACACTAAAATAAAGAGGAAGTATAGCCCTTCTTGGTGAGACTACAGATGTAAGGACGAAATGAATTTAGCGTATGGAGGCTGCAGTCACACACACTAAATAATCCACTTTCAATGTACTGTCCAAGTGGATCTTGCCAGTTCACACTGTAAAATCCAGTTGGAAAGTGCACTGAAAGTGGGTTGAAAGCGGATTATTTAGTGTGTGTGACCGCAGACGCAGTAAGATAAGAAACCAATATCCCTGGGCTCTTCCACATTCTGATTTTCATCACTTGTGTGTCCTTTTGCTTCAGGGATCCCCCCCCCCAATGTGTTTTACTCTCTCTAGTAGACCCAGAAGGATCAAAACACATGTGGGGGGGGCGCAAAGCAACAGGGACAAACGAGTGACAAAAAATGAGACCGCGGAAGAGCTACCTGTTGTGGAGAGAGGAAGGGAAGGTGATTGTAAGCTGCTTTGAGACTCCTTAAGGTAGAGGGAAGTGGGGTATAAAAGCAGGGTATAAAAACCTTATCTTCTTCTTTATCCTCACAATAATGCTGTGAAATACACTGGGCCGAGAATGGGTGAGTGCCTGAAGAACACTCAAGGAATTTCACGACACAGTGGAGATTTGAAACCAAGTCTCTCCACCCAAAGCCTGACACTCTAACCACCATTCCGCATTGGCTCACTTTTAGGGACAGCCCATTAACGGCAATGAGATTACAAACACCAGTGGTTTAGAGCAGCACAACATTTCTGACCTTCTAGGGAAATACTTGAAAGTGCTAGTCCATCCGGTAGATTCAGACCCATGCAACTGGGTTGTGGCCTAACTTCAGATGACTCGCACCAATTGTACCACCCTTTTCTTCACACGGGTTTTCAGTCAAAGGAAAACCCAAAAGGCCAAGATGCTTTAAAGTTTGCCTCCATGCTAGAAAGGAGATGGATGGAAGGAATCTAATGACTGAATTCTCCATTTAGGGTACACCAATCTCCCGTTCTGACATATTACCTATATTTTCCCCCAGTTGAACCCAAACAGATGATAACCAGAAACCAAGCTTGTCATTCTTTCTACCTGTTAAAAAACATCTTCACTATTTTGCATGCTAATTTAACAAGCCACCACCTATATATACAACTATGATCTGTAATTCCATTTCATTGTCTGACAAAGTGTGCGTGCACACAAAAGTTCACACCCTGAATAAAACTTCGTTGGTCTTAAAGGTGCCACCGGACTCTAACTTTGTTCTATTGCTTCAGACCAACGCAGCTGTCCACTTTAACCAACCAAAAGGCAAGAAAGGATTAGCATAACCAAAGGAGGGCAAAGGCCTTTATGCCTTTCATAGCTGCGAAGATGGCAGTTCGGGAGGCGCACCTTGTCTACTTCCTGTACACCAAGCGCTGCCTGCCAAAATCCCCTCTTCTAGACAAACTGTCGGAACATAGCAGCCCCAGTGTCCCCCTCTGCATCTAATCATTCTACAGAGTAAAAGAGCAGCATACACAGGAATTTATTTAAATATAAGGCCCTGAGGCAGGCACTCCGATAAATTGAGCTCTGACTCAGGAACACTTAATGCTGGAATGAGCTTTGTTGGTCTTTCAGGTGCCACCGGACTCCCGTTCTTATTTTGCTGCAAACAAATTCAGTAGAGTCTATAACCAGCGGCACGTGCTTAAACAGGCTGACCCTATGTACGCTTACTGGGAAGTCAGTTCTACTGCGATCCCTCAGTGGGCCCAACGTTCAAGGCAGACACCTCTCTTCTAGACCTCACAAGCAAAGCACAGCCAAGCGGCTGATGCACCGGTGAGGAAAATGAAAGGCGATGTTACCATCTGCTTCCCCAGCTACTATTCTCGTGCTGCCAGAAAGACAAGCGCTGCAAGGGAAGCAGAAGGCAATTTCTCATTCTCCACCGCTTCCCCCCACCACCCTCAGGACAGAGATCACACACAGGATAACAGAACCAGGGCTCCGGTTGCTCTCCTCATTCGGCATCTGCTCTCTTCTCTCTCCAGCTGCCTCCAGCAGAAGCAAAATGAAACTACAACCTTGATCGAGACATGAAATTAAGCCCCCTGATCATTCATGGCAGGTAGCAACCCCCTCCTTGGGTGACCCCCACCCAGGTAGGGCTAGGGTTGGCAGCTCCGGGTTGGGGAATACCTGGAGATTTTGGGGGTGGAGCCTGAGGAGGGTGGGGTTAGGGAAGGGGAGAGACTTCAATGGGGGTATAATGCCATAGAATCCACTTTCCAAACTGGCCATTTTCACCAGTTGAACTGATCTCTGCTGCCAGGAGACAAACTGTAATGCCAGGAGATCTCCACCCACCACCAGGATCGCTTTGGCTCCATCAACATCGGACTGTATTGCTTTACTAGAAAGGACTGCTTCCGATGGGAATTTTGTTAGGGCTCTGAGGTGTCCCCAAAAACTAGAGGGACACCAGAGATATTTAGGATAATATTCTTCATTCACAAAATTTGTTAAAGGGTTCACATACTATTTTTATATATATATTTTGTTATTATATCCTCAGGTTTCTGGTCTTTCCTAGCTAGGGCTGCCGACCGCCAGTTGAGGCCTGGCGATCGCTTCAGAATCACAACAGATCTCCTGATTACATAGGTCAGTTCCCCGAAGGAGGAGGTGGCTAGGGCATTATACCCAAACCTAGGTCCCTCCCCAAATCCTGCCCCTCATGCCCCACCGCCCCCCCCCCCAAATATCCAGGAATTTCCCAACCTGGAGTTGGAAACCCCACCAAACGCCCTCTTCCC
>NW_015170282.1:888549-889316 GCF_001447785.1 Gekko japonicus | reverse complement strand
AACCAGCCCCGAGCTCGGGCCGCTTCCCCCTAGCGGAGCGCACCAGCAAACCCAGCCCGCCGCCGCCGCCGCCGCCTCTCTCCCCGCCGGTGACTTCACAATGCCCGGGCGATCTAATTCCGCCCTTCCCCGACCCGCGGAGCCGCTTCTCCCGCACGCCGCGCAGCACGGCCCGGCGGGGAGGGTTGCGGAGAGGCCGGGGGCCGAGCCACCACTGCAGGCCTCGGCAGGGGAGCCAGGAAAGCCGAAGCCTCCCGCTCTCCTCCAGGCCTAGGCCCGCCGGGTCTCTCGTCTCGCCCGGCTCTACGCGCGTCGCCTCCGAATCGGGAATCCCGGGCCCCCCAAGCGTCGCCATGGTTACCCCCGCACACACGTGCTCGCGCCTCGACTTCGGCGCAGACCCGCTGCCCCCAGAAACACTTTGCACCCAATACCCTCCCCGACGTCCCGCATCGCCCCCGACATTAGCCGTGCCCAAGCCGCTCCACCCGCCTTCATGGCCCCAATCCCGACGCGCCCCGCTTGCAGCCCTACAATTTGCGTCCCAAACAGCAGAACCCGCGGACTACGCTTGCAAACTTTTGTTAAAGGATTCCTGGAGGGCTTGGGAAGGGACGCCTGGGGAACGGGGAGCTTGGGCGCTGGGCAAGGATCTCACCCCCGTGGTACACCACAGCATCCACCCTCCCAAGCAGCCATTTTCTCCAGGGGAACGGATCCATGAAGTCACTTTTTGTACGGATGCCAGCCTCCAGGTGGGCCCTGGG
>NW_015170282.1:865940-888341 GCF_001447785.1 Gekko japonicus | reverse complement strand
ACCTTCGCGCCCTGCTTAGCCCCAGATCCCCCCCGCCCGCCCACATAACCCCAGGCAAAGGTCCCTGGGGTCTTTTTCTCCCTCCCCTCCCCTCCGCCCCGCGCACCTAGGGAAACAGGAGTCCGGCGGCGGCCGTGCAGGACTAACGAGAGACGGAGTCCAGCCTGAGCTGGGGTGAGTCAGGCGCATTGGCGTGGACATCCCACGTCGGCGCTGGGCATCGACGCCGCAAAGCGAGCTCTGACTCACCCCGGCTCAGGCTGGCCTAGACATTTTTGTCCCTCTCGAAAGGCGCCGCCGGACGCCTGGGGGGTTTCGGGTGTTCCCGTCGGACGTGGCAACTTCTGGCATCATCAGCATGATGCGCGTCCGGCGTCCCCCCACCTCCTCCAGGTCCATGCACGTCCATGTGCAGCGGGTGGAGGAGATAATAGATCAGCGCCAATTTAGCCATGCTCGGAGATTAATCAATTCGGGGACGGTGGGAATCCGCTCTGGCCTTTTACTCAGGCCAAATTAAATCCGTCCCCCGTAATTACGCGAGGAGTTAATCCTCCCAGTTAATCCGCACGCCAGCCGCTTCCTTTTCGTTGTTGCTTACCCCGCTTTGACCTACCAGCGAGGGAGGCGCTTCTGCACCCCCGGGAAGGTACCCACCTGCAAAACTCTACTCTTTATCCCCCCGCAAGCCTTAACCCCACCCCCCTTCCTGCACTCGACTCTCTCCCCCCCCCAGCTCTCTGCATTTTGACCCCGGTTTTGGAAGTACCTCCGTCGCAATGACAATCCTGCCCGCTTGCCTGCCGGCCAACCTGAGTCTCCAGCCTCCGCGACCCCCTTCTCCGCTTTTCCAAGCCCATCTCGTATGGGGGGGGGGGCAGCTCCTGCCTCCATCATGCATCATGCAAACCTTCCCCCCGCCAGCCTACCTCAATACCTTGCCCCCAGGGTAGTTACCAACAGTACTTTGCAGGAGTCCTTTCCCCCCAGGCAGGCAGGCAGGCAGGCATCCCTCCCCTTCCCCGGTTTCGCCTCCAGACTTACCAGGGGCGGAACAAGCCGTCCTCCCGGTCCCAAGCGGCCGGGTTCACCAGCCCGACGCGCGTGCGCACTACCGTTTTACGCCAAGCCCCGTCCTTTTTTTTTAAAAGGCGGCGGGGGGGAGAGCTACCAGTATCTGTTTTACGATCTTGCCGTAAAGCAACCAAGTCAGCCGCCGCGGCGTTGTTTTCAGAGGGTCGCCTTCAGCTCTGCGCATGCGCGAACTCGCGGATGGCAACGGCCGCGAGGATCCGGGGTTTTCCGGGCCGTTGGCGGGGAGGTCGCGCGGCGGTTGTCTCGCGCGGTCGCCTTTCCTCGACGTCTGCTGAAGGGCCGGCGAAGGAGGCCCCGTCGGCTTCCGAAAACAGGGTAAACGGAGACGGCTGGAAGAAACGTCTGACGAGGTTTCGGCGGCAGACGCTGTCTATGAAACGAAAGAGGACCCGAGAACTGCCGCCTTGGGCACGCGCTTACTTGGGAGTAAATCCACCACGGCTTATAGTGGGGCTTTACTTCCCAGTAAACGTGCATAGAGATCAGGTCTCCTCGGGTTGACAGCAGATTGAAGAGATCTTACCTGAGTAGCGGTGGGGGGCCGTTGGCTCGGTTGTCTGGACAATTTGCGTGTAGGAAGTCCCAGGTCTAGTCCTTAGTGTCTCCATTTAAAACAGGGTCAGGGAGTAGTAGGTCATGTGAAAAGCCACTGGAGAGCCAGTGAGAGTGGAGAGTGCTGACCTTACTAGACCAAGTGGTCTGACTCAGTGTATGGTAGTTCTCATGTGTTTGTGGGCACTAATTGGGTCTTCATTCATGTTGCTCGTGAGTAAAAACCTTGGTAGCTCCTTGATGTGATGTGACTTCATGTGCTCATGAGCTGTGGGGCTGCCAGTTGTGCACATGAGTGTGTGCGGAGTGGGTCTGCTGCATACATGTAGCTGGTGAGTAAAAACCTTGGTAGGTCAGTGATGTAAGGTGGCTTCATGTGTTCCTGAGTTGTATAGAGGGCTAATTGGTTCCACCAGCTCATAAGCAACATGTATGGAGAACCAATTAACACTCCTATGTGTATGCAAGATCTTGATATGATCTGACTCAGTGTAAGGCAGTTTTGTGTGTTCATGAGTTGTAAGGATGGTGATTGTCTGATAAATCTGCATGCAACTTGGTTATAATCACTTTTCAATCAGTTCCCCCCCCCTTAGGTCAGTGAGTTCACACTTTTGGGATATAGTGACCCACACATTCAAATTTATTTGGCAGGGTGACCCTCTCTCTCTCTCTCTCTCCTAAAAAAAAACAAATACAAATCAATAAAACTGTAAAAGCCTGGGTTTCTGATCCACACTGCTTTAGAGCATGCTTTCATTTTCAGCTGGTACACATTCAGTGTCTTAGGTTAGGCACTGTCCTAGCCATTGTTCATACGTGCAGGAGTAGGAAGGAGGCGGAAGGAGTAGGAAGTGGTGGAACGGATGGCTTCTCTCTGGAACACAAGTGGTGGAATCCAACTTTGAACGTTACTTTGCACAAAACATTCCATGTAGTCAGGGAGCCACTGTGGTGTCGTGGTTAAGAGTGTCAGTTATGATCTGAGAGACCCAGGTTCAAATCCCATTTGTGCCCTGCAAGCTTAGTGGGTGATCTTGGACCAGGGTTGCTGCAAGGACTAGATGGGGGGAGAGAATGATGTCAGCGCTTTGGGAGCCATTGGAGGAACAGGTGGTGTCTAAATGAGTTAAATAAAATAAACAGATGCAAATGGAATATCAGCACAGCATGGAGAAAAGTTCTTCCCTGTCTCGTGGCTTGTTGTTTCAGTTTTATTTATGTTTGGTTACTTTAAAAATTTATATCCGCACCCTTACAGCAAGCTCAGAGTGACTTATAACAAATGTTTTGAAGATGGTTTGTGACATAGTATTCCAAATTGATACAAAAGATTTATCACTTTCTATTGTGTGATGCTGCGGTGGCTCAAGTGGTTAAGACGCTGAACTGCAGGCTGTGGAAGGTCAGTAGTTCAGCGGTTCAAGACCCAGGTACCGCAAGACAGGGTGAGCTCCTGTCTCTAGTTCCAGCTCCTGCCAACCTAACAGTTCGAAAGCAAGAAATTGCAAGTAGATAAATAGGTACCACTTCGGTGGGAAGGTAACAGCGTTCCGTGCGCCTTGGTGTTTAGTCATGCCGGCCACATGACCACGGAAACGTCTTCGGACAGCGCTGGCTCTTCGGCTTTGAAACGGAGATGAGCACCGCAACCCTAGAGTCGGACTCGACTGGCTTTCGAGCAAGGGAACCTTTACCTTTACCTTTATTGTGTGATGCTATGCAAGACGAATTAGTTAAACCATCAATGGTAGTTTGGATGCAGTATATAGGACATAGTCTGGATATAGATGATTGGCCTAAAATATGGAAAGCTGTTAAACTGTTAAGATCAACATCATTTAAAGAAAATACTCTTAAAATGTTTTGTAGATGGCACTGGTCACCAGACAGAATGGCTAAAAGTTATAAAGAGGTATCAAGAAATTGTTGGAGATGTCTCACAGTTCAAGATTGGATTGGATATAATGTTTTGAAGATTGTTAAGCAGTGCAAAATTTGTTAAAAAATTCAATAAATAGAGTTGTAAAAAAAAAGAAGAAGAAATTGTTGGAGATGTAAAAATAATATAGGCACATTTTCCCATCTCTGTTGGTGTGAAAAGATTTACAAATTTTGGAAATGTATTAACCAGTTAATAATAGAGATTGTGGATATAAATTTACAACTGTTACCGGAAATTTACCTATTAAATATAATACCAGATGGTTACGGACGCGACAACACATGTATTTTGATATATATTCTTACTGCATCAAGAATTGTTGTTGTTCAGTCGCACAGTCAAGTCCGACTCTTCGCGACCCCATGGACCAGATCACGCCAGGCCTTGCTGTCTTCCGCCGTCCTCTGAAGTTTGCTTAATTTCATGTTCGTTGCATCTATGACACTGTCTAACCATCTTGTCCTTTGCCATCCCCGTCTTCTTTGACCTTCAAGCTTCCCGGCATCAGGGTCTTCTCCAGTGAGTGCTCCCTTCTCATTTGGTGGCCAAAGTATTTGAGCTTCAGTTTCATTTCAGTTTCATCAGTTTCAAGAATACTTATAGCCAAATGTTGGAAATCTGAAAAACTGCCCACAAGGGATGAATGAGTTGGTTACAAAAATATATGAAATTGCAGAAATTGACAAACTGAACACGATATTGCAAGGGAAAGACACAAGAACTTTTAAAAAAATATGGTATAGAGTGTATAAATGGTTTGGAAAGAAGGTTTACTGTAAACTTCAAAGAATGAACTATGTATATCCATTTGTTTTTTATTTTCTTTTGTAAATAACAAAACTTATAAATAAATGTGTTAAAAAAACCAACAAAATATAAGGTACCACCTGCAGTCAGAGGAAGTGCAATCTGTTCTACCACCTTAGGGCTTTGACACTTCACTCACTACCATGTGTGAACTAGGCCAGAGACGAGGTATTCTGTATTGTGCAAGAGAAGGGAGAATGCCACTTTCAATTTGTGGTTTTATTTTTTAGTTACTTCATTTTTACCCTGCCTCTCTCCCCAGTGGGGATCCAAAGCAGCTTACATTGTTGTCTTCCCCTCTATTTTATCCTGTACCAGCCCTGTGAGGTAGGTTAGGCTGAGAGTGTGTGACTGGTCCACGGTCACCCAGCTTCTTCAGCAGAGTGGGGATTCGAACCTGGGTCCTCCAGATTCTAGCAGTCCGATACGCCAAGCACTTTAAAAAGCTTATCTGATCAGTTTTAAGAGTACCTACATTAATCTGTTAATCAAAACTGTTAATCAGCTGTTGTCCCTTACATTTATACTTCGTCTGTTTCTATTGTGAAATTCTGGGCAGCCTACAGAAGTTTCCCAATCCGACCACGTGCCTCATAGCCACAAGCTGGGTCCCTGAACACTGTTGCTGTGCTGAGCAATCCTAAGCATATGTACTCAGATGTATATCTCACTGAGTTCTGGGGAACATATTCTCTGGTAAATGTGTTTAGGATCGCAGGGCTGTTGTTTTAAAGATAGAAATGTTTTCTGCAAATGGGGGGCACATGCATTTCTGCACTGCTGCTGTGCTGTTGACTCTTAAGGAGTAGGCTGAGTTGGGTAAAAGGGAGTTGATGACAGGCAGGCACAGGGCTGAATCACCCACACTTTTGTTTTTGTTTTTCATCTTTGCAGATTGAGTGTTGCTGAGCCAATTGACTGGATTGTTTACTCTGAGGGCAAATTGCTGGTTTATGTCATGTACTGTGTGGAGAGTTACATCCTGATAATTTGCACTTGTGGTCACTCTGTCATTCAGTTTCTCGTTTTGCATTTTGGCTCAGAGGAGCCCAGCATATCAACGACAGGCAGAACAGCAGCTGGCAGAAGGGAGATACAAGTACGTCATGAGTTACTCCTGGCCTCTGCAGTCACTCCAGTGAGAACTCAGTTGTTGTTGGGTTTTTCCCCACTAAAATTCCTAATACTTATTTTTAAAAAGGTTGCTACCAATTCCTGGCTATTCCTGTCATCCCTTTTAAATGTACTGTAAAAATGACTGTATTTCCGAGAACTCTTTTGCCAGGTTCATGGTCCAGCAAAACACAAGAGAGAATCTGCCAATACTGGCTCCAGGATGGCCCTGGTGGGGGAGGCCATAGGGAAGATGCACTGAGTGGGCCTTTTTTGGCCTGAAAGGGCAAGTGAGTGTGAGAGCAAACTGACAGTTCCTCATGCTGCTGCTTTTGGTTTATTGTAAATCACATGCTTTTGGTTTATTGTAAATCACATAGATGAACAAAACCTATTGAGGCAGACTCAGCATGGGTTCTGTAAGAGAAGAGCTTGTCTCACTAACCTGTTAGTGTTCTTTGAGGGGGTGAACACACATGTGGACAAGGGGGATCCAATAGATATTGTTTACCTTGACTTCCAGAAAGCTTTTGATAAAGTTCCTCATCAAAGGCTCCTAAGTAAGCTCAAAAATCATGGGATAAAAGGACAAGTCCTTTTATGGATCAAAAACTGGCTAATTAATAGAAAACAGAGAGTGAGTATAAATGGGCAGTTCTCCCAGTGGAGGGGGGTAAGCAGTGGGGTACCACAGGGATCAGTACTTGGTCCACTGCTTTTTAACTTGTTCATTAATGATTTGGAGTTGGGAGTAAGCAGTGAAGTGGCTAAATCTGCGGATGATACGAAGTTGTTCAGGGTGGTGAAAACCAGTGAGGATTGTGAGGCACTCCAAAGGGATCTGTCAAAGATGGGCGAGTGGGCGTCAACATGGCAAATGGGGTTCAATGTGGCCAAGTGCAAGGTGATGCACATTGGAGCCAAAAATCCTAAATATAAATACACATTGATGGGGTCTGAACTGGCAGAGACTGATCAAGAGAGAGATCTTGGAGTTGTAGTAGATAACTCACTGAAAATGTCGAGACAGTGTGTGACTGCAATAAAGAAGGCCAATGCTATGCTGGGGATTATTAGGAAGGGTATTGAAAACAGATCAGCCAATATAATAATGCCCCTATATAAATCAATGGTGAGACCTCATTTGGAATACTGTGTGCAGTTCTGGGCACCACACCTTAAAAAGGATATTATAGCTTTGGAAAAAGTGCAGAAAAGGGCAACTCGAATGATAAAAGGGTTGGAACACTTTCCCTATGAGGAAAGGTTAAGGCGCTTAGGGCTCTTTAGCTTGGAGAAACGACGACTGAGGGGTGACATGATTGAGGTTTATAAGATTATGCATGGGAAAGAGCAGGTAGAGAAAGAGGTACTTTTCTCCCTTTCTCACAATACAAGAACCCGTGGGCACTCCATGAAATTGCTGAGCGGTCGGGTTAGAACGGATAAAAGGAAGTACTTCTTCACCCAAAGAGTGATTAACACATGGAATTCACTGGACCTCCTGATGGCACCTGGTATTTCTGGCCACTGTGTGATACAGAGTGTTGGACTGGATGGGCCTTTGGCCTGATCCAACATTGGCATCTCTTATGTTCTTAACTGTATCCTTTTGAAACTGTTGTCTCAAATAGGAAAAATTGTTGTTTTCAAAAGGATTTTTTTTTGTGTGGAAATGTAATTATGGAATTAGAAATCACAAGAAGATTAGGAGGCTTGTGGGGGAAGGGAAATCCTATCCCTTCTGCTCCCCCGCTCTCTTCTGGCGCTGCTTAAGTCACTTGACTTCCTTCCTCCATTTTGGTTCCACCCCTTCCCACCCACTTTTTTTCTCCCCCCTCCCCCATCTGCCTGATCTTTTGCCATACTTTTTTCTTCCTGTCACCACTTCCTTCCTTCCATTGGCTGTGTGAGAGAGTTCCCCCCTCTCCATTTCCTTCGTCCTTCTGGTTCTGTTCCTGCTTTCTCTCCCTCACCCTTGTTGCTGTTGCTCCTTGCAATGGTGGATGTCCTGTTGTTGTTTCTGGTTGTCTTAGCAACTCAAAATGGTGACCCAGGTCTTGCCATCTTGTGAGGGATTTTATCCACACAACAGCCATACTTGTGTATTAGATATGTGATAAGATTTTGCCTCTGGAGTTGTTATTCTGTGTTTAGTGTTTAGCCTTATCTAATCTTCCCTTGGTATCATGGAAATAGAAATGTGGGTACGTGTGGATTACTTGTTAATCTGTGCTGCCTTATTAAACTTGTATCTAGCAAATGTTCACAAAGCAGTGCTGAAGCAATTTGTGATGCTTTTGAATGAAAAAACAGGAATTTCAGCAAAAGTCACCCCCCCTTTTTTATTTGTTTAAGACTTCAGGTTTTCGCCCTCCTTCAGATTCTTGCCACGATTGGATCGGACCTCCTGATCAGCATTCAAACCTCCGGCCAATAATATTTTATATTCCTAAACATGAATCTCCACTGGAACGCAGACTTAGAGAACTTAGACAAGAAACGCAAGCTTGGAATCAGCAATTCTGGGCAAACCAGAATGTATTGTTTAAAAAGGTAAGCGTGCAGCAAAAATGCAGAGCCACTTGGTGGTGCTGGGAATCTTGCAGTGTGGATTGCCAAGAGACTCGAACAAAGTTTTTCCGCTGTTGTTATATTGTGTGATGTAGAGGCTGATCTTTGTTTTTTCGTAAGTCATATTTACTTATTTAATTATACCACACCTTTCTCCCCTATGGGGACTCAAAGCCGCTTACATCATTCTCTTCTGCTTCCTTTTCTCCACACAACATCCCTGTGCGGCGGGTTAGGCTGATAGAATGTTAACTGGCCCAGTGTCTCCCAGTGAACTTCTGCAGCTGGAGTGGGGGGTTTGGATCTGGGTCTCCCAGGTACTAGTCTGACACTCTTAACCACTACACTCTGCTGCCTCTCAACTCCTAATAATGAAATAATGACGAGTATATCCTTTTTAATTCCTAAATACCCAAAATAATGTGCATTAAAAAGTTCCACTGTTTTTTTAAAAAAGCTCACAGTACTTCACTTATTTATTTATTTATTTATTTATTATTAATCAGATTTATATCCCGCCCTCCCCCGTAGGGCGCAGGGCAACTTACAGGGCAAGAAATCTTGCAAATAAAAACATATTATTCCGATATTTAAAACTTAGCATGGACGGATCTATTATATTTCCTCTGTTGCTGAAGAAAATGTTTCTGTACAAGCTTGTTTTAAATTGGTCATAAGTATGGGCCCATAGTCAGCCAAACAGACAACTTAGACATTATGAAGCTTCCTGTGGGCACAGGTTGATTGTTTGCAGAATGGTCACTAAACGTTTCCTGAACAAGAGGCGGTCACCAGGTAATGTACTCAGTGGATTAGGTTCTAGGGTTGCTTAGACCTTATGGACAAAATGAAGTTATAGCAACTAATATCTTTAAATGATGATATTTCAGGAAAAAGAAGAGTTCGTTCGCTCCAGATTGAAAGCCAAAGGTCTAGAATTGAGAGATGAACAAGGTTAGTGAAACCATTGTTTCTGTAATTGTATGGTTCCTTAAAGAGAAGGTTCTGGTTGTTTCCTGGATTTTAATCTTGATGAAATGTTGTAGTGCAAACGATTGCACTTGATCAGTAGTAAACAAGGCATAACCCTGCCTTTTTGGAACAGAATTTGATTATGAACAAATTGCAACTGACTTATGGTGACCCTAGCCTGGGGCTTTCAAGGCAACTGAGACACAGAGGTGGTTTGCCATTGCCTGCCTCTGCAGAGCCTTCATTAGTAGTCTCACATCCAAGTACTGACCTTGCTTAGCTTCCAAGATCTGACGCGATTGGGCTATATACCATGCTGCCCTCCCTCCCACAGAATTTGATTAGGGGTAACATATGGTATGATCTTGGTAATCCATACCCTCAGAATCTTTGCTACCCTCCCTTGCTACCTGCACTGCTTGAAGCCTTATATTCTTTTGGGTTATGATTCCAAGAGGAGGGTGGGAAGAGAACTTTATTGTCAGAAGAATATTATGAAAAACACTTCTCAAGAGTCTGGATGCTGAGGTGACAGCTAGGTCATTCCTGGGTTTACTGTGAATCTGCAGCTACTCAGTTCCTAAAGTCCTCTCCCCCCCAATACTGATCTGTTCAGCTTAACCACTTATTACCAGTATTTCTGCCATATTATTTAATCTGCAAAACATTTAAAAATCTTTTCTGAGTGTACCTTCGCAGTGGTCCCAGATCACTGTTTTTCACGTCTTGTATATCACGAAAGTAGGCTGTGAGACTGTGACTTGCCCAAGGCCATGCAGCAGGGAGACTAGAACGCAGGTCTCCCACATTCCAGCCTCGCACTGTATGCTGTGCCTAATTTTTCCTGGGGCTTGCATTTAAATGTATGTTCCGGCATGCTTAAAATGTTTTCTGACCCAAGTGTTGTGCAATCTTATTTTTAGGGCAGAGAGTAACACTGGACGCTGAAGAAATGGCTGAATTTTACAAAGCTTTCTTAAGTAAAAACTATAAAAAGCAGCTATTTTATAACAGGTGAGAATCGTGACTCCAGCATATAGAATATTCCTTCCCCCTTTATTTATCAAGTCTCTCCAGTCTTCTTCAGACTGAAGTGTTTTAAAGTACAGCAATTAGAAAGGACTTTAATTTACATTGCTCTGCCACCCCTGCAGGGTTCTTTACACAAAAACATCACAATCCCCACATCATCCACTTCTAATCCCTGTTAAATAGGACTGGAGGAATAGACAACAGACAACTGGGATGAGTCTGTGAAGAACCCAAGAGGAATTACCACACTTCAGAAAATGGTTTGTTTTAGGGGTTTTAGGGGAGTCTGAAAGGTTCTTCACAAATCCTAGACTCATCATCATCCAGATGTGATTAGTTTTCTTGTCTCTTGGTACACAAGGTATTCCTACTGTTCAGTCCCAGAATAACAGAGTGGTATGTAGGAAACAGAAGAGAACACAAAAGGTACTACTGAGTACCAGAGGCCACAAAAAGAAAAGAAAAAGAGCAATTCTCCTTGCCTTTGTAAAAACAAATGGTTATTTTTGTGATCTCTGGTACTCAGTAGTACCTTTTGTGTTCTCTTCTGTTTTCTGTATACCACTCTGTTATTCTGGGACTGAACATTAAGAGCACCTTGTGTACCAAGATACAAGAAAGCTCATTTCATCTGGATCATGATGAGTCTAGGATTTGTAAAGAACCGTGGGATGATAGAGCAATCTAAATAAAAATCCTTTCTAATTGCCATACTTTAAAACACTTTTCTAAAGAACAGATGCTGGCCGTTCTTAAAAAATTCATTGTGGACAGATATGTTAACTTCACAGCAAAGGATCGATCTGCTGAGCCACATCTGACTTTTTTGATGATTTTTCCTGTCGAATTATTCCACATAAGTGACTGTTAGAATTGATTTAAAAGTTAATTTTTTAAAAATCGATTAAAAGGTAAACCTGTTTAAGGTACCTTAAAAATGATCTAGTTTATGTTCTAGTTCACAGAAGCTAGAATAAAAACTTGTGGCTTTAAGAGGTGCCACAAGGCACCTGTTTATCTTTTTTGTTCAGTTCTTGGATACAATAAAAATGCTCCCCCTCTTGGTAAAAAAAATCTGTGATGCCCTGAAAGCTAAATATTTCCAGGCTGCATTGGTATTTGAATAAATCATCTTAGTTTATATTATTACTCATTACCCTGGTATGTGCAGTATGTAACTCTGCTCGCCTGGGGGTATGTCGTATTATACACATAGAGTTGCTGTTTTTGACTTGGCACTTTAGAAAATTAAAAGCAGAAGAGTTTGTAGCCTGTTCTGCTTTAAGAAAGGACAGGAAAAACAGTGTGCTACAAACCAAGATTTCCCAATCTCCTGTCTTCTTCCTGTCGTTTCAAAATACTTTTAGAAGTACCCTAATTGTGTATTTTTGCTGATGTGTTTCCTTGTTTCTGAAATATAGGGATTGGTACAAACGGAATTTGACCATCACATTCATCATGGGTCGAGTGGCATTAGAGAGAGCATGGAGAAGACTTGGGTTTAAAAAGATAAGAACTGAGGGCTAGTACGTTGCAGCACCAGGTACCTTGGGAAGATGGCCTTACTATTTCTTAGAAACCGAATTGGAATGGTGGCTGTCCTCAGGTCTTGAAGGAGCTTCAGATATGAATGAAAGTTGAGTTGGGTCTTTCTCTGCTACTTTTTATAGCACCAGATATCTCCCTTTTAGTTGAAAGATAAACTGGTAACATCAAAATTGTACCGTATTTATAGAAAAAAGGGCTCATGGTGTCTTTATTTCTGGTTCCACAAATCAGTTTTCGTGCCTTCTTTGTCTGTGGCCTGGCACTTGCATTCCACATTGGTGAAAACACGTGTCAATCAGGTTTCACAACATAATACAAAATAAGTTCTAAAGAGCTTGATAAATGTATCATTTTTTAATTTTCTTGTTGTCCAACTCTTACGATGCAATCCTAAGCAGAGTTACACCTTTCTAAGTCCATTGACTTCTGTTTTGGGAAGGTGTAATTGTGCTTAGGACTGCCTTGTTAGTTACTCAGCTTCCAGGAAGAAAGCGATTGTAAATCTGGACCAAGCTATAAGAGTGCTTGCAAACACCACTTCTTTTTGCCAATTGTTTTTTGATCACCCTTCAGCTACTGCAGGTGCTTAATTCTGCATTCCTTGAGAACCAAAGTGCCAAAAGTCTGTTTTATCTTAGGGGGGTTTCTGGGTATTAATGATCTGTCACCATGTTTAACAATCATCTAGTCTAAATGAACACTGTGTATTGAGCCGGAATTGTGTATTGCATGCCAGTTTAGGCTGTGCCTAGATATAGTGGCAATGTTCTTCTTGTTAAACAGACTGCGAATACTGTCCTTGGCTGTTCATGAGAATGGCGGTAGTCCCTTGCAGCTGCCTCAGCATCTATATAACATCAGATCTGGCTGTGTCCTGATCTTGATTTTTCAAGGAAGCCAACCCAGTGTTCCTCTACCATTGATCGAATTCATGAAATTACAGTTAGTTGATTCTGTGTATTCATCCGTCAGGGTATAAGCTTGAAGGAAGACTCCCTCTTTCTAAATATAATCGTAATCGAGATAAGTCTTTTCTGGAGCCGTTTGCCTCTTTAGAAGTGTTGAAGCGAACAACTTAATAACCCTGCTGAAGTTTCGGGTATTGGTATGGAGCTGTGTCCGTTTACATTAAGGCATCTGTGATGTCTGAAGGATGTCACCTGTCAGATGGCTCATTCTGTCCTTTAGCAGAAGGCTAATTAAGGGTGATTGAAGATATGTAGGACAACATCACTAGAAAATGTCCCTGTTTTCCCTCTAGGCAGGTTCCTGTTACGATTCTGCACTCGCTTCATGGCCCCATGTAGTAGGATAGTCATTTAATAGCGTGTTGGCTGTATAAATCAAAAATTCAAAAGGACGCTGATGTGTTATTGTTTCACTACACTTAATTTCTTTAGTTCCGTAACAGAGGGGTTAATGTGTCAGTCTGAACTGGCTAGTTCAGCCAGTTAGGGCCTTGAAGGAATTATTCTTTTGTTGGCGGATTTTTAAACCAAAGGACTCCTTGTGTATACACTGTGTAAACGGTGGCAATTTTTTTTGTGCAGATACCAATGATCAAGTTCATTTTGTAGATCTTTCCACATACTCATCCAACTTTCATGTCCTGCATGAGGCTCCTCCCTCTCCGGCTCTGATGGCTTGCCCTTGGCTGTCTCCCCAGGCCTCAGGATGGGGAAGGGGGGGGGGGTTAAGCCACCTTATTTCTTCTCCTTTCCCCAGGACCACAGCTCTTGCTACATTAGAGCTGCAGCCTCCTCTCTGGCCTTTCCCAGGAACCTTCCTTTAAAGACCCAAATAGCCCTGCCCCTTCTCTGGGCATACCCGGCCTCTCTCCGAGGGAGGGCAGTGATTCGTTCCTCCCTGTCCCTCCTACTGGGCTGCTGGATGGCTCCTCCCCCCAGCTGCCCTCCCTCCTGCCCTGTTGGCTATGCCAGGGGTTGGCATACTTGCTATTGTGCAGGCTTCTCCAGCCCCGTCCTGGCTTTGGCTGTGGAGGCTGCCGTCCTCTCTGGGCTGCTCCAGTGTTGGGCCCTAGCTGGTTCTTCTGCCTGAAGCTGGAGTCACGGTGCCAGGTAAGGGCCCCACCATGCTGTCACCTGGGAGGCTGCTTGGCTCTCTGTCAGCAGGGATGGGGCTGCTGGGAGCTGCGACTCCCATAGTGGCACGGGAGGGTCTGGTCCTAAGTCTGGCAGTGTCTCTGGACACATTGCTACTTATGAATCATTCTTGACTCAGACCAGAGGTCCACGGCTGCTTTCAGTTTGTGCATGACCAACAGCCCACACTTGCCTAAATTTCATTGTATATTACTTTTGGTACAACTGGTGCCATTGGATGTACTTTCTGGTGAGATGCATTATTCAAGAGAACGGTGTTTGTTGTAAGAAAAAAATGATATTTTCCAATAAAAGGTAAGCACTTTGACAATCTATTAATAATGATGAATGTAATGTCTTTCCATAATCAGTTATCGAATGTACCAGTGACAACACCATTGTACAGTGATGAAAATTTAAAGTGACTTTGGAAGGAATTTCTACTGTATTTAATAAAATGCTTAATTCAAATAACTTTTGTCTTCTCTGTGTGTTTAGGCCTTTGATTATGAATGATGGAAGTGTCCAACCTCAATAAAAACGATTCACTCCAGAAAAATCAACTGTTTCTCTGTTGGCATAGTCATTGGGCATAGTCACTAGGCTTGGAAGAAACAGAGAGGTCTTTGAGTAGGAAATCATTACTTTATGGATTCATTTATACTCTGCTCTTTCTGGCCTCCTTAGGGCGAGCGAGACAGGTAACCGATTAAAAACATATGTAGTAAAAACACATCTTTAAGACCATTAAAATCAAACAAAAACATGTCATGCAAACAATTTAACAAATCATGCAATTGCTGCAATAAGTTCAAAAATTACAGAACAATGACAATCAAATGTAGGCTTATTCTGATGTATTATTTTCAAATTTCTTCTTTTATTCCATAGGTCAAATGACGAACATCTCGAGTTTCCAGAGTTCGTTTCGAGTTCTTTATCAAAATTCTGTGTTGTGGTGGTATTTTTCAAACAATCCAATAGTAGGAATCTCAATTTCCAAATGGCTATGAAATAGCTCCCATGTTAGCCAGAAGTTTCTCAACAATGGGAGCTATTTCATAGCCATTTGGAAATTGCGGGAAGCCTGAAGAAGGGGAGGGAGGGAGGGAGAAAGGGGAAAAGGGTATATTGTTAATGATGAAATGGTATAATATTGGACATGTTGTTATATCCAGATAATAAAATGGGTTTTTTAAAAAATACACATAAGTACAATAAATAGATAACAATTCAAAACAGCAAAAAAGGAGGGATTGCACTAACGGAATGCCAAATGAAACCAAAAGGTCTTTGCCTACAGGTGGAAGATGGTAACAGAAGGGGACAGGTGAGTTTCTTAGGGGAGAGGATCCCAGAGTTTTGGTAATACCACCCTGAAGGCCCTTTCCTGGATTGCCACACACCTAATCTCAGAAGTTGGGAGCACCCAAAGCAGGGTCTCAGAAGATGACCATAGCACTTGGGTACGTTGGTAAGGGAGTAGCAGTCCTTCAGGTATGCTGGTACCAAGCCATGTAGGGCTTTAAAAGTCAACACCAGCACCTTGAATTGTGCCTGGAAACAGATTGGGAGCCGAGCCAGTGCAGATGGGCCAGGAATGGAGTGATATGGTCCCTCCAACCTACTCCAGTCAATTTACTGGCTGCAGCATTCCGCACCAACAGGAGCTTCCAAACTTTTCTCAAGGGCAGCCCATGTAGACTGCACTGTAGTAATTCTAGCTGTAACCATGGCATACACCATAATGGGAATTCTGCCCAGGGAAGGATGCAGCTGACTAACCAGTCAAAGCTGGTAAAAGTCGTTCCTGGCCACAACTGCCCCCATCGGTAAGACTGGGTCCAAGAGCACCCCCCCCCCCAAAAAAAACCTAGGGACCTGTTCCTTCAAGGGTGAGTGCATCTATAATGACTGAGACTTCAAGTCCTGGGTCAGATTTTCCACTTGTAGCACTTCCATCTTACCATGATTAAGCTTCAGTATGTTAGGCTGCATCTGCTCCACAGCTGCCTCCAGGCACCATTATTCAGGATTTCTATAGCCTCCCTGAGACCAATCAAGTGTGGGATAGAGGACAATCTTTGGATGATCTCACCTAGAGGGTTTATAGAGTTGTTGAAAAGCAATAAGGAACAAGATGGAGTCTTGTGGGGCCCCAGAAGCCAAAGAACGTTTGAACTAGAGTCCCCCAGCACCATCTTCTGAAACAAACTCTTCAGGTACGACTGGAATGACCCTAGAATGGAACCTACCGGAAACAAGGTCCATAAGGATACCATGATCAATGGTAGTGCTGAGGATTTCTATTTTCTTTGCACTTATAACACTTTTTTTAAAAAAAACATTTATATTTGTGATCTGTACAGGGCTTTAAGGTGAATAAACGGGACAAATTAAAAATATGCTACATAGTAAAATTAAAACAATGAAAAATTTCATTTTCCTAGCCAGAAAATGCTAGGAGACTTTTGCTAATTGGACTCTCAAGAAGTGAATTGCAGAGTTTAGGGTCTACTGCCCAAGAATACTTCTGGCACCTGGAGCAAATCAAGCATTTATTGACAGCTAAACAGCATTTGCCATGACCAGGATAGGCCAGGATAGCCCAGTCTCATCAGATCTCAGAAACTAAGCAGGGTTGGCCCTGGTCAGTATTTGGACGGGAGACCACCAAGGAATACCAGGGTTGTGTGAGGCAGAGGCAGGTGATGGCAAACCACCTTTGAACATCTGTCTCTTGCCTTGAAAACCCCATGGGGTTGCCGCTAATCAGCTATGACGGCAAGGAATTTAGTGCCCAGGCGTGTGCTATGGGACTACATACCTCTAACCCCCCCCCTGCTGTACATGGATTCTTCCCACTTCCCTTATTGATGATTTTGTGTAACCTCTGATCATGCTTATTTGTCTGAGCACCAAAGGAGAAAGCAGGAGAAACAAGGCTACCCTTCAGTGGTAGGGGTCTGCACCAACCTAAATGTGCACAAACTCATACAGGCTTTCAGAACACACTGAGCACCAGAAGTTTTAATTCTTTTAAAGTTTATAAATAGATGGTACTTTCCTCCTGTCAGAATCCATCACATAAACCCTAAATTAAGCTTAAAATGCTGGAAAAACTGTGGGCAAACAGGAGATTGCTTACATTGTTGGTGGCACTGCCCAGTTATTAATTGCCGGACGCAGCTCTTCTCTCCCACTGGTTGAACTCTGGAGAAAATAAAAATAAAACCAAACTAATCTCATGCCTCCTAGCGATTGCAAGAATTTTAACTGCAAAAAAAAATAATGGAGAGACCAATCAGGCCTCTTACTCTTCTAATGTGGCAAAATAAATTATGAGAACACTTTATTTTAAGTAAAATGATGAGCCAATCAATCGTGCCCAACTGCCAAAAAACATTTCAAGCTCTTTGGTTTCCTGTAGTAGAATACTTAGCAGAAAAGGAGATAATCCCTAAAAACCCATATCATCGAGACCTGGGGTTTTTTTACCAGTTATAATGTGACAATGTTTAAACTGATATACTGTACTAAATAAGAGCTATTCAAAACTACGTGGTAAATGTTGATGTCAACACTAAGCTGATGAAAAATGCTTTCTTTTATGCTGTTAAGTTTATGTGCACTTATCCTGTAAACAATTGTTATTACTTGTTATTGGAATTTTGCAGGGCTTTTTTTGTAGAAAAAGCCCAGCAGGAACTCATTAGCATAATAGGCCACACCCAACAACAGAAACTCATTAGCATATCCAGCCATATTAGGCTGCACCCCCATGTTACCAGAAGTGTGGTCATCCAGCCACACCCACCTTTTGCTTTTTATTCTGTTTACCTTGTTTGTGGTCAAAACCCAGGGCTTTTTTTGTAGCAGGAACGCCTTTGCATGTTAGGCCACACACCCCTAATGTAGCCAATCCTGATGAGTTTCTGCTGTTGGGTGTGGCCTATTATGCTAATGAGTTCCTGCTGGGCGTGGCCAACTCGGGAGCCGGCCGGAACTCCGGACCTGTGCGTTCCTGCCCAAAAACAGCCCTGGAATTCTGAAAATTGAATAAATTATATTGGGGGGGGGAATATATAATTGAATTTTTTAAAAATAAAATCACGCTGGATACTTGGAATTGCACCTGGTAGTCTGTAGGGAATTTGCAGTTGCCTGTAGGGCGCTGAGTGTCATATTATCAGCAACAACTCCTCCCATGCAAGCCTTTCCGGCAGCTCAGATCTTCAGGAGAGATTGTGTTCCAGGCGCAATTGTTCTCAGGAGGGGAAGGCTCTCTAGGTAGTGGTGCCAGGGTTCTTGAAATCCTTCCCCACGGCGAGGTACGTTAACTGGCCTTTTAGGCTAACTTTAGGCAGCTTGACAAGAATTTTCTTGTTTGGACGAGCTTATGGAAATGCTATTACTGAAGATATTTATACCTCGCCTTTCCGTTAACCCTCTAGCAACTGGCAAAGACAAAACATCAATTAAAACTGATGCACACATGGGGAATTTTAAAATCCGGGTACAATTTTTTTTGTGCGGGGGGGTGCTTTCATTAAGGTGATTCATGCGTCTGAAATAATAACTCGCAGCCACTGTGCGGCAGGCTGGTGCCATCTGAGCGGAATGGAAACTCCCGGCAGACATCAAAGACAAGCCTATTCAGTACAGCTGCAGTAGCCGAAGAGAAGAAAAGGAAACCTGGCTCATCCTTCTGTTTTGAAACTCCAGCCAAAGTTAAGTGCTTTGAAATCCCAGTTGTTTCCATGGGAGACGTTCAAGAATATGTTTTACTCGCTTATTCAAATCAATGGGCTTTCAAAGTATTCACCTTTAGCTGGATCATATCCTAGATTTGCAGTACCGGGAAATCCAGATCAAGATTTAGATTTTCTCAAACATACCTTTCTGATAAGAGCATACCCATGTTAGGTGATTGCATATGCCTACTGATGACACTTTGTGCATGGAGACTTCCACATCCTTACTGTGCAGCACTGATCCTGCATTGTTTATTGCAAACCAGTCGAATGTCCTGTCTTTCAATCAGGACATGCAGAAATGCTGTCCCAGAAGACGTTATTAAAATAATCTTTTTTTTGAATGATGACTCATCGAGCACATATTCATGTATAATTCTCATCTGAGCAGCTACAAACTGCCTTCTCTTTTTAGTTATCTTTTAATGGGCATCGTAGCCCACTGTGAAGTTACTGACTTCTGCATTATAATTGCTGGTGGTTATCAATCATACATCAAGGCATCCAAGGACACAGACTTCCCTGCGGAGTTTTCAAAATAATCTTTGCAGCTGCTCCAGAGCTGCAATAGCCCTCTTGTATCAACCAAGTCCGGGGGGAATACAGCGTCCAAGTCCTCTTTTCACAGAGATAACAAAAATACCTGTATTTCCAGTGGGATTTAAATACCCCGGGGGGGGGGGCAATTATCTTTATAATGTCTGCTCAATAGGATTATGAGTCTAATGCAAGGGTATAATAAAATAGTTGTTTTAGTAATGCTTAAATTGTTTGTCATTGTAGAGGGCTTCCGCTGCGATGGGAAATGTTCATTGTGTGCCTAAGCATTTTTTTTTTAATTCTTACTATTCAATGGATCTCTCCATTGAGGTATTTGATTCCCTGGAATGAAAGAGGAGGAGGTGGAATGAAGAGGGTTATTAAGGCCTCTTATGACTGCCTCTGTGTGATCACAACGCCCTTACTAGTGAAAGCTTGCTTATAAACCAGAGCACGTTGGCCCGTTTAAAAAACAAACTAAGCATTCCTAGTGTACTATTATTCCCAGCATATCTTTTTATGGGTCTAATTTTACTTTTTAAAATAGGATATTTTTACAATGGTTCTGTTTTCTGTTAATCGGGTGTTTAGCATAAACCTACTATATATGTTCTAGTATGATTCCCCACTCCTCCACTTGCAGCTGCTGGATGACCTTTGGGCAAGCCATAGTTCTGGCAGAGGTGTTCTTGAAAAGAGCAGTTCCTGTCAGAGCTCTCTCAGCCCCATCTGCCTTACAGGGTGTCGGTTGTGGGGAGGGGAAGGGAAAGGAGTTTGTAAGCCGCTCTGAGACTCCGAGTGAAGGGCAGGGTATAAATCCAATCTCTTCTTCTAGTGCTCAAAGGTGCGGAAAGTGGGACCTCCAAGAGGTACAAAGTTGGAGGGAGCTATGGCTCAGTGGTTGAGCATCCGCTTGGCACGCAGAAGGTCCCAGGTTCAATCCCCGGCATCCCCAGTTAAAAGGACCAGGCAGTGGGTGATGTGAAAGACCTCAGCCTGAGACCCTGGAGAGCCACTGCCAGTCTTAGTACACAATACTGAACCTGATGGACCGAGAGTCTGAGCCAGTATAATGTAGCTTCATGTGTTCAAAACTGCAATTGCTCACTTCTCCTGTGCCTCTTTGTCTGGCCTCTCTCTATAGTGGGTTGCAGTTTGGATTACTGGGAAATCCCTCTGCTCAGTCCCCCTAGTCCTTTGCGGGCGTCCGTGGACTGTGCCTGTGTGCCTGGCCAGCTGAAAATTACATTTGTTGGAAAGTGGTGTAAATGGTGCTGAAGTTTTGACAAGGGTGTAAGAAAGCTGGCCAAAAAAGGCTCATACCTTTTGTCACGTGTACTTTAATAATGACAACTGGGTGCCATCAAGTGGCAACCGACTCATGATGGCCCCACAACCATGGAGTTTGCAAGGCGAGAGAGTGAGCAGAGGTGGTTGCCTGTCTCTGCATAGCGACCTTGGACTTGGTTGGTTGGTGGTCTCCCATCCAAGTAAAAACTGTGGCTGACCCTTGCTTAGCTTACAAGCTCTGATGAGATCAGGCTTTCCAGATTACTCCACAGACAGTGTATTGCATCACAAAAAGGTAAAGTGGTATTGGTCTCCGGACAGGATATCAAAATGTAACCCGTCTACATCTAAAGCATGTTGGAAGTGTACAAAAAACATAGGGACGTTCTTTCATATGTGGTGGCGATGCCAGAAAGTCAAGAGATATTGGGAAATGATTCAAAGGCTGGTAGTCGATATCATGAAGCTAAATATAATCCTCACCCCGGAAATAGCGTTGTTGAACATGGTACCAGAGAAATGTAATTTTAATGAAAAATATGTATTAACAGATATACTGACTACTGCAAGAATATTATTGGCTAAATATTGGAAACAGGATAGAGTCCCAACAAGACAGGAGACATTAGAAAAGTTGATGGAAGTAGCAGAAATGGACAAGTTCACTTTAACTCTTCAAGAGAAAGATGAAAGTGTGTTTATGAAAAGATGGGAAAGATTCTATGATTGGATGTATAATAAATAGGGTAGTTTGGACTCGAATGTATAAAATGCATAATGTATAAAAGAATGGAAAGTAGTTATGTTAAAATAATTGGAATGATGGAAGAAGAAAGTATGTTATATGATGGAAATCTATAAATAAAAGTGCAAAAAACAAAAAAAAAAGGTAAAATGGGACCCAGAAGCTCCATTCTCCAAATGGAGCCTTCCTTTTTGGGGGGTGAGTATTTATGTGTGTTTGTGCCTGGAAGTCATGGTTGACTTCTGGCGAGTCCTGGTGGGGCTTGGATGTTTCAGGGAGGTGGCTTGCTATTGCCTGCCCCTGTAACCCAGCCCTTGTATTCCTTGGAAGTCTCCCATCTAAGTACCTGTCAGGGTCGGCCCTGCTTAGCTTCTGAGATCAGGCTTGTCTGGGCTATCCAGATCAGGGCCAAACGGAGCCTTCCAGTAGAATGTGGTACCTTCTCCAAAGCAAGAGGCCTTCTTGCAATGGAAGATTTATGTTCTACCGATCAAAAGGGGCCCCGTGTCTCAGGGGAAGGTTCCACATTACTGGAACGGAACCTTTGCGTCCACTCAAGGGGATTCGAATAATGGCGTTCAAGCTTTTTGGCCAGTATGTCATGAGTTCAAAGTATCAGATAGTGCTGCTCTTGGGCATGGGTTGTCAACCTCCAGGTGGTAGCTGGAGGTCTCCTGGGATTACAACTGATCTCCAGGTGACAGAAATCAGTTCCCCTGGAGAAAATGGCTGCTTTGGAAGGTGAACTCAATGGCATTATGCCCCACTTAAGTCCTTCCCCTCCCCAAACCCTGCCCTCCTCAGTGTCCACCCCCCAAATCTCCAGGCATTTCCCAACCCGGAGCTGGCAATCATTTATCTTACGGGATATATGCAGCCCTATGTACCTTGCATGACTTCTAGTCTGTTGAGCAAGGCAGGTAGTGTGGGTGCGACTTTATGGGATAATCACGCCTCCCTCCCTGGCCCTCCTGCTCCTGTCCAGGTAAGACATATACTCCAACTACCTGTGCTTTTGTGACATCTGTGAGCTAGGCTGGCCAGTTTGGTGTAGTGGTTAAGGGCACGGACTCTAATCTGGGAGAACCAGGTTTGACTCCCCACTCCTCCACTTGCACTTGGCTGGATGACCTTGGGCAAGCCATAGTTCTGGCACAACTGTTCTTGAGAAAGAGGTTTCTGTCAGAGCTCTCTCAGCTCCACCTACCTCACAGGGTGTCTGTTGTGGAGAGGGGAAGGGAAAGGAGTTTGTAAACCGCTCTGAGACTCCTTTGGGTAGTGAAGGGCAGGGTATAAATCCAATCTCCTCCTCCTCCTCCTCCTCCTCCTCCT
>NW_015170282.1:833465-865894 GCF_001447785.1 Gekko japonicus | reverse complement strand
CTCTTCCTCTTCCTCTTCCTCTTCCTCTTCTTCTTCTTCTTCTTCTTCTTCTTCTTCTTCTTCTTCTTCTTCATGGCATCAGGGAAACTGCATAGCTGGCATTACTGTTCAACATTTTTGCTGCAAACCATTTTTAAATAGCCACACACTACCTTTGGTACACAGCCAACAGCACAGGATTATTTGTGTGGAGCTGACATTCTCCCTGCCGTTTGGGTATCGACCTGCAGCTGTCTCTTCTCTAACCTTCCTCGCATCCTCACTTTCCATTTTTTGTCCTCCTGTAGTTTCCTTGTTGTTTGCCTGTGCTTTCTCACATCAGGTCAAAAGTGAAAGCACAGAGAAGTGATGAGGAAAACATGGGAAGACAAGAAGTGGGGGGAAAGGACCTGAGGAAGCATGAGAGTGGGAACCCCACCTGCAGTTCAGCACCCGCCCCCAAGGGGGGACTGTGGCTCAGTGGAAGAGCTTTTGCTTTGTATGCAGAAGGTCCCAGGTTCAATCCCTGGCATCGCTTGGGATTCAGGAACGTTTTGGGGGATTTTGTGAGTCTCAGAGGTACCTCTGCAGGAGTCTCTGTTCTGGCCTCGAAAGTAAGGCTCCTTGAGGCACTGGGCAGGATCTGTTTCCAGTGGTCTGAGCACAAAGAAGAAGAGATTGGATTTATACCCCGCCTTTCGCGCGGTGTCTCAGAGGGGCTTACATTCCCCACAAGACACCCTGTGAGGTGGGTGGGGCTGAGAGAGCTCTGAGAGAAACTGCTCTTCCAAGAACAGCTCTGACAGAACTATGGCTTGCCCAAGGTCATCCAGCCAGGTGCAAGTGGAGGAGTGGGGAATCATACTAGAACATACATAGTAGGTTTATGCTATGACTCTCTTGGGTAGTGAAGGGCGGGTTATAAATCAAATTTCTTCTTCTTCTCTTCTAAGTCGAGGCAATTTAAATCCACAACAAAACCGCATCCAAATAACCTGGGGCAACAGCAGCCTGAAACCGGGCTGGCCACTGAAGGGAGTTGATGTAATACAGAATTGGGGGGGGGAAAACCCAGAAAAGAAGTCTTAACTCAATTTTAGTGCAGAATGGGGGGGGGGAACCCTGGATTAAAAAGAAGGCTGAATTTGATTTTAGTGCAGAATTGTTTGAAAGACACCGTGGTGAACATGGATTAAAAGGAAAGTGCAGAAAGGGCCTATGATGGACCAATGGTCTGACTCAGCAGAAGGCCGCTTCGTGTGTGGTCATGTGTAACCCAAACCACAGGAACCTCTGTGTGGAAAGATCCTTGAGGGAATTGCTCTGAATTCCCACTGTGCATAGCCCGACCCTGCAAAATCTTTTGTCACTACAAAGAGCATGAACTTCACAACATGAATCTGCTGGCATAAAAACCTGTGGCAATAGAAACCTGTTCATGTCGCTGTTCTCCATATGTTGGCACCAATGCTCCCTCTAAGCTGTGGAGTCTTGTCTGTCATCTTGGTGCTTGGGGGGGTCAACAGTGGGAGGGCTTCTAATGTCCTGGCCCCCCTGGTGGCCCTCCTGATGGCACTGGTATTTCTGGCCACTGTGTGACACAGAGTGTTGGACTGGATGGGCCTTTGGCCTGATCCAACATTGGCATCTCTTATGTTCTTATGTACTGCATAAATTAGTTTGCTCTGGAGCCATCCTTTCTGAGCTACGGCAAAAAGGTGTGAGCCAGAGGCCAAAAAACTGTGAGCTAGCTCACACTAACTCAGCTTAGAGGGAACACTGGTTGGCACCTCTGCTGTGCGTGCCATACTTGCACGCCTGCATGTAATATTGTACCTTTTTAATATTAAAAATGTCCTTTTTCCTAATCTTTGCCAAAGCTAGACAACCCTAGCGTCAGAAGTAAAAAAACAGTCCCCAAAAGAGATCGCCTGGCATAAACCCTGCATGCAGTTGCAGTCTCGATCTAAAGCAGCTGAATTCCAGGACAGCAATACTGTTTTCATAAAGAGTAACAGTCAAAAACAATTATTTCTACCACATCGAGTTCACACTGGTGATCGCCATTAGCCAACATCTAGCCAGCCCTCTGCGCTTTGTTTAGCATAGTGATGATATTTCATCCGTTGGCTGCATTATGCATTTCCATGAAAATTAAAACTGTAATAGATTTTAAATAGCTATTTAATCCAACGTGGGAAAGCAGCAGTTACTTTATTTGCAAATGGGCAAAATCAGCAACCGCCCATACACGTGCCTTTTCCTTTGCGGCCCCCTACCTTTGCAGAAGGAGTCGCTGTGAGAAAAGAATAGACCTTCGCCGAGATACCGTCGCCTGGAAACAGAAGAACCCACCACGGAAAGAACAACATAGGAAGATCACTGCTGCTCAGGTGCCCGGTAGGCACTCACCCCTCCCCTTGCACTGTGGCCCTAGTTAGGTGATTTAAAAATGTTTCTGTAAACCGCTCCGAGCCCTCGGGAAGAAGCATTATATAAGTTGAATGTGTGTAATGTGTGTACCTGGCTTGTGGAATGGTCTGCCTGAGATCAAGAAGCTCTTCTGGCTTTTCAGAAACTACGCAAAACTGAATTATTCAAAAGGGCTTTTGTATGTGAGCAATCGGATAGCACTGTACGAAATGATTCACAAAATTCCTTGGATAAATTATTAGGGACTGGGGGTAGATACTACTATGTACAGGTAGCTGTAAGTTGGACCCTACTATGTAACCTTGCATCATTTAACGTGTCACGTTAGCACCTATACTTTGCTTCGATTCTGTTTTTTTAGATTTCCAGTTGGTTCTACAACCCCAGGCCTATTTCACTGTTTGTTGACTGTCCTATCCTGTGGGTGGTATTGACTTATTCTGTGTCATCCGCCTTGAGTCCCAATGAGAAGGGCGGATGATAAATAACAAAACAAAATAAGATTTAGGTACCTATACCCCACTTTTCTCCCCAGTGGGAACCCAAAGCAGCTTACAACTCCCTTCCGCCCTGTCGTGGGCCAGCCAAGCTCGGCAGAGCAAAGGGACACAGAGGACCCCTCAGAGGAAGAGGGGGTCCGCATACCCCCTCGTCATTCCTCCCAAGCTGCAGTTGTGAGTGTTGGAGGCTCTGCATGCTGGGTATCTGGGGATCGTCCCGGTGAAGGCATTGGCCTGCAGCTATGTCTGGTAGCTGGGGCTAGACAAGGCCATTAAGGACTGGGTACACTCATACCGAGCCTCTCAGGAGTCCAGACTTGAGAGGCCACAAGCACCCATTCACTCCTGGGAATCTCCATGCGCTCCGTGGTCGATGCTTCACATCGACTTCGCCGGAGCCTTCCAAGGGCAGGTCTTCTTCATCGTTGTTGATGCCTTCTCGAAGTGGCTCGAGGTGATTCCCTGTGGGGGCTGGGCAACATTGCCATGTGTAACATCCCCAGCGTGATGATGTCACGCGGAAGTAACTTCATGCTGGGGACGCCACGCAGTGACACTAGTATTTTGGCCAAAACTCTGTGGTTTTTTGGGCAAAACTCTCCCGTGGCTAACCAGAAGCCCTGCTAGGCAAAAGCCCAACCTGGCCCTGTCCACTTTCTAAAAACACTTGGTGAGCACCAGGAAAAGTGTCAGTGAGTGCTATGGCGCCCCGTGGGTGCCATGTTGGAGACCCCTGCTTCAAAGGATTTTGGTGGAGAACAGGGTTCCTTTTGAGACCGGCATCTCAGTGCATAGTGTTGCACCTCTCCTAGAACAGTAATAATATGTTATGGTTTCTGCACATATATAGTTCCTAGTGCTAGACACTTGGCATGCATATCTGGCTCCCAGCAGTCTGGAGGCTCACATGTACATGTGGATGCCCCTCCATACATAAAAATGGATCGAATTCTTTGCCTGTGGCAGGGGTGGGGAGGTGGTCAGTATTCCCTCTGTGTGCATGAGCGGCCGCTCATTAACACAGGAAGCCCTGCTCAGCAGCAGTTTGGAGCCACAAAGGGTCTTGCACTGTCCATTGCCCATTTTAAGATTAAGCAGTTATATTCTGCTCAGGATCTGAACTGCTCTGCTCAGTAGGGGGGGAAATTAGGGGGGACATTGGTGGGGAACCTCGTGTCCTTCATTGTTTCAAGCCCTATGAGGAAAGGCTGAGGGACTTGGGAATGTTTAGTCTGGGGAAGAGGAGGTTGAGGGGGGACATGATGGCTCTCCTGAAGTATTTGAAGGGCTGTCACTTAGAGGAGGGCAGGGAGCTGTTCCTGTTGGCAGCAGAGGAGAGGACTTGAAAGAATGGGTTTGAATTAAGAGCGGGAAGGTACTAGCTGGATATTTTGTTGTTGTTCAGTCGCACAGTCGAGTCTGACTCTTTGCGACCCCATGGACCAGATCACGCCAGGCCTTCCGGTCTTCCGCCGTCCTCTGGAGTTTGCTCAACTTCATGTTCGTTGCATCTATGACACTGTCTAACCATCTCATCCTTTGCTGTCCCCGTCTTCTTTGACCTTCAATCTTTCCCAGCATCAGGGTCTTCTCCAGTGAGTGCTCCTTTCTTATTTGGTGGCCAAAGTATTTGAGCTTCAGTTTCATTATCTGGCCTTCCAGGGAACAGTCAGGGTTGATTTCTTTTAGGATTGACTGATTTGATCTTCTTGCAGTCCAAGGGACTCTCAAGAGTCTTCTCCAGCACCATAGTTCAAAAGAATCTATTATTCGGCCCTCGGCCTTCTTTATAGTCCAACTCTCGCAGCCATACATGACTACTGGGAATACCATTGCTTTGACCAATGCAGACTTTTGTTGGCAGGGTGATGTCTCTTTTTTTAAAAAAATAGAGAAAAACTGGATATTAGGAAAACATCTTTACAGGAAGAGTTGTGCAACAGTGGAATCAGCTTTCTAGGGAGGTGTAGCACTCCACCTCCCAGGCAGTCTTTAAGCAGCGGCTGGACAAACACTTGTCAGGGACTGATTCTGCATTGGCTTTTCCCTCCGTTGTTTTACAAAACCCATGTTGGAACAGAAATTCCCCTCTGCATTGCATGCCGGTTTCACCTCCTTTGATTATTGGGTTTTATGGTACCCTCCAGACTACATGCCACTTTCGAGCTCTTTGATTGTCCTATTTTATTGAACCTTCTGCATAGATTTATGGCTGTTTTATGGCTGCTCAGGGGTGACTTTGCAGTCAGTATGGTGTTGTCCCAAGGTATTTGGCTAATTCTGCATCTAGGATTTGCTCCACATTTTTTCAACTGGGAGGAAAAAGGGCAGCTCAATACCACATTCAAATACCTTGGGGCAATGCCATACTGACTGCAAAGTCACCCGTGTTGTAAACTTTTGACCCAGCTATAGAGCTGATCACGTGGTTCTGTTTTACATGGGTGGAAGAAAACTTTTCTCTTCAAAATATGTGACTCTTCTATCTTAGTGTCTAAGTACGTAAGTATTGTGTGCATGCACATGAAAGCATACACTCTGAATAAAACTTTGTTGGTCTTAAAGGTACCACTGGACTCAAACGTTGTTCTGTCCACCTGAATCAGTGTCATAATATCCCTTATTGGGGGAAAGAAAACTTTCAAAGTTGGGAATTCATTTAAGATAATTTATTATACTTTCTGTGACTGCCTGGTTTGTACATTATGTTTGTCCAAGGGAATGGGTGCTACCAGTTGACTGATAACTGGCAGGAACTGTTTTGGCGATTTTTTTGGTGTGCCAACACTTGTGAGGTAGGCCAGTTCATTTTCGGTTGAAGTGTTGTATGCCCAGCAAAGGTTCTCTTTCTGCCACAGCGCAAAAGGGGCATTTGTGGTAGGGAATGCTGAGTTTGGGATGTGCCAGCTGGGGAGGGGATGCAAAAGTGGCCTTTGAGTATTTGGGTCATAAGAACATAAGAGACGCCAATGTTGGATCAGGCCAAAGGCCCATCCAGTCCAACACTCTGTGTCACACAGTGGCCAGAAATACCAGTGCCATCAGGAGGTCCACCAGTGGGGCCAGGACATTAGAAGCCCTCCCACTGTTGACCCCCCCCAGCACCAAGAAGACAGAGCATCACTTGCCCCAGAGCCCCTATCTATACCTTGTGGCTAATAGCCACTGATGGACCTATGCAGAAACAAGGAAGATGATACTCCAGAAACCTTGCTGTACAAAGCTCGATGCTTTCACACAATATCTTTAACTGTTCAAAACCATATTTGCCCAACAACAGGAAGCCAATTTCAACTGCACCCTCTTAAAAGATTTGTAGTAGAACTATAATTGGGAAGCATCCAATTCATTTGGTTCTTCTGACATTTCTGCTCTTTGTTGCTAGCGGATGGATTTGGTCTCTCTCTGTTAATACATTGTTAATGAAATTAATTACATATCTGTGTGAATTGTTACCCATGGGGAAAACTTCACATAACCATGCAGACTCTTCACAGAACATGCTTCTAATATTTTCAAAGCTAGATTCAGGTGGGTAGCCATCAATGTTCCCTCTAAGCTGTGTAGTCTTGTGAGCAAAAATTCTACTTTGTGAGCTACTGGCATTAAAGTTGTGAGCGAGTGATTTGGCTACTGCATAAATTAGTTTGCTCTGGAGCCCTCCTTCCTGAGCTGAGACAAAAATGTGTGAGCCAGAGGCTAAAAAACTGAGCTAGCTCACACTAACTCAGCTTAGAGGGAACACTGGTAGCCATATGGGTCTAAAGCAGCAGAACAAACCTTTAACACCAACAAAGATTTAGTCAAACGATAATGTTTCATGTGCACACACACTTCTTCAGATACATTGAGATGGAAGTTAACTGCCCATGCATGTAGGTAGAGGGTAAGCAGCAAATCAGCATACAGCATAATAAAGTTGCCGAGCTTGTTGTTTCAGATTTGGGGCTTTCACTGTTCATGGCTTCACTTCCACACAAACAGAAGTAACTGTTTCACTGCCGTGTTACTGGCACCATGGCCTTCTACACCACCCAGCCTTAGATGCTGTATTGGAGAGAGAGAGAGAAAGAAACTGCATTATTTAGCATGTGTGAAAAGTGCCCAGGGCCCTTGCCGCATTCCTTCCAAACAAAGAAGAAGACTGACAGAAACTTGGAATCATTATTGCCTTGTTTGCCTGATGCCACAGGACCCCAGTCCCATTGACACGAGGGCTCTCTGGAACACTTTCTGTCTACCCAGCAAAGCAGCCCCCCCCCTCCCTCAAAACACTTTCCTTCTGTGGCAACTCCCAAGTCCTGCCTCTGACCATGTTTTTTGGCCATTTGAGAGTTGGGTGCTTTAACACACTCAAATCTTCCTTTGGCTGCAAATCTGTCAGTTCCTGCTACATCCCTTTTTTGGATTACTCTACTCTAACCCAGTCTCCACCGTCATTCCTAGTCTCCCTCGGAGCCTCCTCCTTTTCTTTCTAAGACCTCTTTCAAAGTATGTGCCTTGCCTTCTCCCAAGTGCTGAAACCCAAACGTGCAGCTCTTGAATGCCGAGTGGTGGTTAGTAGGATGTTTTGTCTCTGTGGTAAGAGTCCCACGGAGGTGTGGGGCTAATATAGACCTGTGTGACGGACAAGTCAGAGTCCTGCCCATTTCCTGAAAATGACCAATCGCCTTTAAACCTGGTTGAAATATTCATGGGGCAGGTAGCAGCCAATCAGGGCCTTTGGAATATTGGGAGAGCAGGTGGGAGGTGGGAGTTAGAGCCCAAAAGACAGTTAAACCGCCAATGACCTTGAGTTCGAGGGGCCGACAGAGCTTCTTGTGGGGAACACGAGGAGAAGCCCCGAGAGTCAGGCCCCTCAGCCTTCCGTCGAAAAGAGGCACGAAAACGACGCGGAATATCTCTTGGAAGCAAGTTCCACAGGACGCCTGTCCCTTCAAGGACCTGGCCTGTCCTGCTCCCCCAACATCCGTGATGTTCATCTTGGCAGGGAGGAAAGAATGTCCCTGCATGAGGCTCTCGGGCAACTCTACGAAGCCCTAAGGAAAGCTCGCCAACCTCCACATGGGATAGGATAACCCAAGAGAGATCACGGGATGAGTGAGTAGAAAATAGTCAATGGCAACCATGATATATTTATGAAGGGCATATCACTCTTTTATAGATTTTTTTTAAATAGATCACTGTTAATACTAATACTAATACAAATACATTTCTGTACATTCACTTAAGAATAAATGTGAAAAATGATTCCAATAGTGTTGATGAGCACAGCCCAACAATCTAAAGTTCTTACAAACAGTAAATGTTCTTTGTGTCTTTCTTGTACTATTATTGGATTGTAGACAAATAGCATAAAGGTCACGAATCTGCAGACAGGCTTGCTCCAACACCTGTTTCATACGGCTTCTTCAGAGCAGAATACGTGTAGACCCAGTGAACCCTTTCCTACTCAGCATTCATCTCTGCATGCCGTCTCTCTGTATAATGTTCACACTCAGTGAAATCTTCTCTCGCCCAGTTTTCCACCTGGGGTCTGGAGATCTTCAGGAATTACAGCTGCTGCGCAGATGACACAGTTCTAGGGCTGCCCAGCCCTCAGTGGGGTGGGGAATCCCCCTCCCCCAGGGTCCTGTTCTCCACTGCTCCTTGGGTTTTTGTTTTAAATGCCACCTCATGTACTTACTGGAAGTTCTTACCAGAAGTGACAAAGGGTAGAGTAGCTCTGGCAATCGCTGGAAACTCTATGGGCCAGTGATTCCTAGAGCTGCCCTTTGTCACTTCCAGTAAGAACATTCAGTGAGTACATGAGGCTGCGGTTTGTTTGTTTTTTACTTCTCCCGTAATGCTGCCTCCACCAACTTGTCAGGTGTTGCCTAGGAACCCTACACAGCTCAGTTCCCCTGGAGAAAATGGCTTCATTGGAAGGTGGACTGTATGGCATGATGCTCTGATAAGGTTCCTACCCTTCCCCAAACTCTGCTCTCCCCAGGCTCCACTTCCAAATCTCCAGGGGATTGCCCAACCAAAGGCTGGCATCTACTACCCCAAGACCAATTGAAACATATACGCTGAATCTGGTCTTCACTGCTGACAGTTCCAACACATCTCTAACCCGACAAACCCAGTTTATGAAATCTGCTAGGTGTCCAATAATTACAGAGAATATATTTTTTTATTAATTGTCACCTAAAGTCTAAAGAGGTTGGTTTGAGTGGTTCTGCTGACACTGATGTGATCATTTCTCCCTACTAGGCTCATCCTTGCTTCCCAGCCTCAAAAGAGACCTACGTTCATCACCATCTTCTCTCCCACATGCTTACGTCAAGGAGCCCCACCAGATGCCCAGCAGACGGGTCCTCCCTTAGCAGCTCCTGGAGTAGCACCTGGAGGCCTTCCTTGGCTTCATCTGAAAGGAAGATGGAGCTGGTGTGTGGGGTGCTGAATGCCCCACCCCCTGCAGAAAGCCTTGCTGGGAAGCAGGCCCAGGGATTCAGGCCCCCAAGTGGGACACAGTCTCCTTGGCATCCTCCTGCCTTGACTGATGGACACAGCTCTCTCCACTGCTGTGCCTCAGCAATCCAGAAAGGACATGGCTTCAGGCACTAGGGGACCTGCAGGCATATTTTCTCTCAACAAGGCAATCGGCATTTAATGTACCTGGCTTTGGGTGCTGCCCTGGCCTGGGCTCCCGTTCAGGATGAACCACAGAGCTCATGCCATGACTGAGCTTCGGAGCTGGAGCCCCAGGGGAGTCTGGGATTTCCTGGCAGGATGGAAGGGAAAGTATTGGACTCTTCTCTGTAAGGGAAAGGCTGGTCATCCAGCCCTTAGGGTGTGCTAACTGAGCCCCCCCCCCCCCAACTCCTTCCTCAGGCCGAGAACTGACAAACACCCAGTATGGAGTGGCGTGGTGGTGATTGTTTTTTTGGAGGGGAACAGTGGTGCAGCTTCTGAAACAGAATGACAGCCTCCAGGATGCATTGCTCCTAGTTGGAGAATGGGGTTCAGTCCCGAGGCACTCTGTCCGCATCTCCCTGAGTTGAGGCAAACTGCGGCAATCTTTGGGAGCCTCCGGCTTCTGCTGGCATCCTCCGTTTGGCTGGTTCTGCTCGTTGTCCTGCAACCCTGAGGTTTCCTGCTTCATCCCTCCTCACAGAGCTCCCCTCCCTCTGACTGCTGGGCACAAAGGTTGCCTCGACAAAAGAGGTACATGAGCTGCTCCACGGCCCCTGTGGCCACTATTAATACGGACTCAGTGTTGAAAAAGGAGTCCATCATGCAGGCCCGTAGCCATGAGGGGCCCCACAAGGGCAACAGCCCCTCCCCAATTTGCCCCGTCTCTTCACCAATCACCTGGAGGGGGAGGGGTCAAGAGGAGGCCTTCCCGCCTAGTCCCCATCAGAGGGTCGGAACGGCGGGAGCCTCAGGGTGGGGGCCTCAGTCTTGGGCATTGCTCCCTCTAAGCTGTCGAGTCTTGTGAGCAGAAATTCTACTTTGGGAGCTACGGGCATTAAAGTTGTGAGCGAGCGATTTGGCTGCTGCATAAATTAGTTTGCTCTGGAGCCATCCTTCCTGAGCTGAGACAAAAAGGTGTGAGCCGGAGTCTAAAAAACTGTGAGCTAGCTCACACGAACTCAGCTTAGAGGGAACACTGGCCTTTGGGCCTCAGGGAGCTGAGGAGGCCCAGCCATGGGACTGAGTTCGACATTCATTCATGGCAAATGGGGTTCAATGTGGCCAAGTGCAAAGTGATGCACATTGGAGCCAAAAATCCTAACTATAAATACACGTAGATGGGGTCCGAACTGGCAGAGACTGACCAAGAGAGAGAGATAACTCACTCGTAGTAGATAACTCACTGAAAACGTCGAGATGCAGTTCTGGTCACCACACCTCAAAAAGGATATTATAGCACTGGAAAAAGTGCAGAAAATGGCAAGTAGAATGATTGGAACACTTTCCCTATGAGGAAAGGTTAAAGCGCTTGGGACTCTTTAGCTTGGTAAAACTATGGTTGAGGGGTGACATGATCGAAGTTTATAAGATCATGCATGGGATAGAGCAGGTAAAGAAAGAAGTACTTTTCTCCCTTTCTCACAATACAAGAACTTGTGGACACTCAATGAAATTGCTGAGCAGTCGGGTTAGGACAGATAAAAGGAAGTACTTCTTCACCCAAAGAGTTATTAACACATGGAATTCACTGCCACAGGAGGTGGTGGTGCCTACAAGCATGGACAGCTTCAAGAGAGAATTAGATAAGCATATGGAGCAGAGATCCATCAGTGGCCATTAGCTGCAAGGTACAGATAGGAACTCTCAGTCTGGGGCAAGGGATGCTCTGTATTCTTGGTGCTTGGGGGGGCAGCAGTGGGAGGGCTTCTAATGTCCTGGCCCCACTGATGGACCTCCTGATGGCACCTGGTATTTTTGGCCACTGTGTGACACCGAGTGTTGGACTGGATGGGCCTTTGGCCTGGTCCAACATTGGCTTCTCTTATGTTCTCTTATGTTCTTATATTCCTTTGGAGTGACTCCCATTTCTTTTAAGGTTAAAGATGCTGGCCCCGAGTCTCACTCACCTTAATCTGCTCCGTGACTGCCTGTTTCAGAAAGGGTAAAGTTGGCTGCCCTTTCCCCTCCTGGGCCCTGCACATTCCACAGAGGCCCCCAGGAAGTCTGTGTGCTGCTTCCGGCCCTGGACGTTGCTCAAGTGAGGCTGTGAGCAGGGTGAGCTGTGGCGTCCCTGCTGCCTGGGAGATGGCGGGGCAGGGTTTGGGTTTTTACCCATACTGAAAGCAGTCAACCTCATGGAAATGTGTCATTGTTGGCCCAGGAGGGAATTCCTACATAGCAGCTTTTCACTCAGCTCTTGAGCTGCTTGACAATTTGCCAGGAGCATCAGCCTGCTTCACTGCAGCATCAGCAGGCAGGGTGAGGCTCCGTAAAAATGGTGGAGGGGCTTGAGGGTGGAGCACCACCAAGACCGATCAAGAATGGCAGCTATCAAGAGTGGCAGCCGGCAGCCCCCTGTGGCTCCCCAGCACCACCAGCTGACCCAAACATAAACCAGCCAGCTGGCAGTGGAAGGAGGAGCCCAAGTGGAACATAGAGCTGGAAGGAACCTCAAGGGTCATCTAGTCCAACCCTTGCTCAATACATGAAATTCCCCCCTGTGACCCCTGCTGTATGCCCAGAGGAAGGGGGAAACCCTCCAGGATCCCTGGCCAATCTGACCTGGGGGGAATGCCTTCGTAACCCCAAAATGGCGATCGGCATTACCCTGGGCATGGAAGAATGTGCCATGAAAGCTGAGCTAGAGACTCCCGTTTGGCCTTCAGGCCAACACCTGATTTCTGCCCTGAGTGAAAGAGAGCAGCCCAGTCCCCCAAACGTTCCTTGTTCAGAGAGACTCAGGATGGCTGAGCACAAGGGGCGCCACCCTTCTCAGCAGTCCCACCGGCTCCACCTCCCTTCCCTTTCCACAATCCCACAGGAGCCTGGAGCGATTCCTCACCTGTAGGCTGCTGCTGGGGGTCTCCCGCTGCCTAAGAGGTTATCAGGCAATGAGACAGGATGGTACTGAATTCCGGACGCAGTCCAGGAGCTGGGGACCATTCCCTTGGTTTGAATTAATTCATTCAATTTCTATCCTGTCCTCCCCATGAACGGGCTCAGGGTGGGTTACAAGGTCACAGAAAATCGTGACACCTATTTCAGTATTTCATCCCAGTATTCCTAGACCTCCAAAAATGCCACCATACGTACAAGAAGGTGCTATATTTTTCAATCTCTAACATTTAGTAGAAACTGAGAGTCAAACTGTATGTAACATTTTTAACTTGTTACACGTGTACTTACATTCCCCTTAGCCACATATTATTTTCAAATCTAACTCAAAGGGGGCTCCTGGAAAAAAAATTCTACGGAGCCTTTACAGATCAGACCCTGCCAGTATTACCATTCAAAGAAAACAGGGGACGCATCTGTCACTGTGTCAACACAAGAATGATGTCAGTTCCGCAGATTAATGCATTTGCTATAATTGTGAGGCTGCTCTCTTTCAGGGTGGAAAGAAGCTGTTGACCTGAAGGCCAGACTGGACTCTCTACCCAGCTCAGTTTTCATGGCCAATTCTTCCACGCTCAGGGTAATGCCAGTTGCCATTTTGGGGTCAGGCAGGAATTTCTCCCTAGGCCAGCCTGGCCAGGGATCCTGGAGGGTTCGTCCCTTCCTCTGGACATAGAGCAAGGGTCACAGAGTAGGGTTGCCAGGTCCCCTCGTCGCTCCAGTGGGAGGTTTGGGGGGGCATTCTGGAGGTGGGTGGGAATGCCCCAAGCCCCACCCCCAAGAGCCACCACCTGCTTAGCCACCCCTCTCCCTCCCCTCCTGCCCGATTTAAAAGGCTTTAGCTGATCAGCGGGGACCATGTGGCCTGCCGACCAGCTGGAGGGCCCTTTAAATCTAGCAGGAGGAAGGGAGGGTGGCAGTTGCGGGTCACACACTCGCCTCGCAAAAGGACCTTTAAAAGGGTCTTTTTGCGAGCCAAGCAAGTGGCTTGCAACCGCCCCTCCCCCCTGCTAGATTTAAAGGGCCCTCCAGCTGGTCGGCAGGCCACATGCTTCCTGCCGGTCAGCTGAAACCCTTTAAATTGGGCAGGAGTGGAGGGAGAGGGATGGCTGGGAGGGTGGTCACTCTTGGGGGCAGGGCTTGGGGCGGAGCTTCCCCCACCAGCCAGCTGGCTGGGGGTGGACTGAAGCTCCCAGAAGCGGAGGAACCCCTGCCTGGACCCGGAGGCTGGCAACCCTACCACAGAGGGGAATTTCCTGTGTTGAGCAAGGGTTAGATTTAGGGTTGCCAAGTCCGTCTTTGTCCCCAGCGGGGGACTTTGGGGGGGCATTCCCGATGGGGGCAGGGCAATCCCCAAAATGATGACATCATGTTGGGGAGGTCCCTGCTCCAAGCCCCACCCCCAAGAACTATTGCGGGAGGTCACCCTTCTCCCTAACGTCCTGCAAGATTTAAAGGGCCCGCTGATCAGGTGGAGGGCCCTTTAAATCTTGCAAGATGGGAGGAGGCAGCCGCCGCTGTGCACCTGAACTCCAACCACCAATGCAGCTTGGAATTCAGGCTCATGGGGCCCGGACGCCGCTGGCCAGAAGCACTTAAAGGGACCCCTTTAAGTGCCTCCAGTCGACAGCCCCATGTGCTCAATCTCCGAGTGGCATTACCACTTGGAGATCAGGCATGCAGGGCCTGGTCCTCACCGGCTGCAAGCAGTTAAAGGGGTCCCTTTAAGTGCTTCCAGCCAGCAGCCCCACGTGCCCGATCTCCAAGTGGCATTACCAGTCAGAGATCAGACACGCGGGGCCCAGTCCCCACCAGCTGCAAGCACTTAACAGGGTCCCTTTAAGTGCTTGCAGCTGGTGGACCCCGCTTGCCCAATCTCCAAGTGGCATTATTGCTTGGAGATCGGACATGCTGGGTCTGGTCCCCGCTGGCTGCAAGGGGTTCCTTTAAGTGCTTCCAGCCGGCAGCCCCACGCGCCCGATCTCCGAGTGACATTACCAGTCAGAGATTGGACACGTGGGGCCCAGTCTCCATTGGCTGCAAGCACTTAAAGGGATCCCTTTAAGTGCTTGCAGCTGATGGGCCTCGCTTGCCCAATCTCCAAGTGGCATTACTGCTTGGAGATCGGAAACGCGGGACCTGGTCCCTGCTGGCTGCAAGCACTTAAAGGGGTCCCAATTTCCAAGTGGCAATGCTGCTTGGAATTCAGGCATGCGGCCTGCAGCCACCCCTCTCCCTCCCCTCTCTCAAGAGAGAAGGGAGAGAGGTGGCTGTAGGTGTTTGGGCTTGGGGGTGGGTTGAACCCCCCCAAAAGGCGAGTCAAGCCCCCCAGACCGGGGGGTGGGTCTGGCAACCGTAGTTGGACTAGAGGACCCTTGAGGTCCCTTCCAGCTCTGCATTTCTGTTCCACTTGGGAAGGCTCTGGGTCATCATGTGGCTCCTCCTTCCAGTGCCAGCTGGCCAGGTTTCCATTTGGGTCAGCTGGAGGTGCTGGGAGCACAGGGGCTGCCCAATGCTGCAGGCAGAGACCCAGATGGCGCCCTCTCTGCTAGTCTTGATAGCTCTTGGTGTTCCACCCTCCATTTTTTAAGGAGCCCCACCCTTCCTGCTGTTGCTGTAGTGAAGCAGGCGGCCACTCCTGGAGAATTGTCAAGCAGCTCAAGAACGGGATGAAAAGCCACTCTATGGGATTCCCTCCTGGCCTATCACTTGTGTTCCTCTTGGCTCAACTGTAACCAAAAACAGGGAAAAGGTAAAAACAGCAAAAGTATCACATGACAGAGGAGCTGCAAAGACCCAAGTCAATCCGCTGGCTGATAGGAATGTTGGACGATCAAGCCTGCAAACCATGCAGGCTGGACTGGGCCAACCTTCAGGGCCAGAGATGCTGTGACCATTTTCAATTCCACTCCACTTCAGAGCCTCTTTGGGAATGGGGACGGGCTCATTGCCAGGGAGACTGACTGCTTCTCAGTAAGGATGAAAACACAGAGCGTACCCAGAGTTGACTTGCTAGACCAATGGTAGTGTACCCTGGCCAGACTGGCACAAATGTTTAATTCAGAACCAAACCATATGTTACTCTCCCCACACCCCCGCTTGTTTATGCGGGTTTTCATGGGTTCCCTGCAGCCAGACAGCAGCTGTGGGGAACGGCTTCTAAAAGCAAACACACAAAAAGGGAGAGTCCAAATGGGTTCAGAGTGGCCCTGCAGGGGGGAGATGGGGTTCTGGTTTCCCCCACAAGCTGTTTTCTTTCGCAAAAATCATACTGGGGAGGAGTGTTTTTTGCTGTGCCATGAGTCTCTGTGCCTACACAGCAGGAATGCTAGTGAAATAGCTACACCCCAGCAGGGTTTTCATCCAAAAATACCATTGGAGGGTGGAGGCAGGAGTTGTTCCTCCCCCCACGGCACCATACTGAGCCCATTTGGACTCTCTCTTTTAGAAGCTGTTCCATGCAGCTGCTGGTATATATAGGAACAAAATAATACTGTAAGGTATTTAAGATAAAAGAAAAACTATACGCAAGAAATGTTTGTACAACAATGGTATTCTTTTATTAATCATGGGAATAAAATACATGGATTAAATAATGCTCAGCAAAAGATATTACTATGTGCTCCGTTAAGGATATGGACTCTATTAGAGTTCCCGTTTCTTCTTTACTATAATATGACTTTACTTACTTATGTCATTGTACAGTTGTAAATTTATATAAGTTTACAATAAAGAAATTTAAAACACATCCTTCAACTGTTTGAAATGGTATATTTATAAAATGTTCTCTTGTTTTTGATCAGATAAAATATTTTGTGTTCAATGTGTTGTGATTTGCCTTGCTCACAAGGTGTCGCGGGCGGCCTGGGCGCCAGTTGCTAACCGCCTGCCTGCCACGCCCCCTCTGGGGCCGGAGTGATCCCACGGGGTTTCAGGACGAGGGTGGGAGCCGAAGTCAGGTCCTTCTAGGAGCAGGAGACTGAACCTCAGACCGCGGGGTAAGCAGAGCTGCCAGTCTGCCGCTCTTGCCCGCTCTGGGGAATTCTGGCTTCAGCCCCGGACGCCCGGTAGCATAGACCCACGCCCTTCTCACTGTCGGTCGGGTCTCTAGCCAGCCCCAGGTACGTCCTCCTCGGTCGTCTCTTTGCTCCGCCTTTATTACCCCCGCGGCTCCCAGCACCTCCTCCTCTTCCCGGCCCCACCCCCCTTTATACAGAAAGACGCCGGGCCGCTTCCGCCGGCCCCGCCCCCGTGCTCCCGCGGGCCATGGGATTCTCCCTGGCCGCCTGTACACGGGCGCGTCCTGTCAGCGCGCACCTCTCCTTTCCCGCATGTACACGGGCGCGTCCTGTCAGCGCGCACCTCTCCTTTCCCGCATCCCCCCCCTCGGTGATCGCCCCCCCGCAGCCCCCGCTCTGCCGCGCCGTTGGCCGTTCTGCTTCGGCCGTCTCTTCTCCCGCTGTGGCCTGTCCTCGGCGACTGCTGCTCTGCCGCGCCTCCGGCTGCCCTGTGCCGGTCTCCTTCGTCGGGGCTCCGCCGCTCGACTCGCCCGCTCTTCGGCCGCCGCCGCTGGAGCCACCTGCGCTACCGGGACCTGGGGTGAGTCCTGCGACGGCCTCGGCCAGCCCCTCGTTTCTCGCCACTGCCGGGCGCTGGCCGGGACACAAGGAAACAAAACAGTACTTCACTGCAGAAGACCAAAAGGCTTTGGGGGGGCCAATATCCAGGAAGTCTTAATCCCCCTCACCGCTTGCTACAGATAGATGAAGTCTTGGTATAGAACAAAATATATCTGAGCCAAGAATAATCTCTTCTATGAATGCTAAGACTGCAAACACTCTGCACGTTTCCAGAGTGCTTGTCTCTCACTATAAAGAAAGCACACATCTCTACATATAGGTAAAGGTAAAGGTTCCCTTGCTTGAAAGCCAGTTGAATCCGACGCTAGGGTTGCGGTGCTCATCTCCGTTTCAAAGCCGAAGAGCCAGCGCTGTCCGAAGACGTTTCCGTGGTCATGTGGCCGGCATGATTAAACACCATGGGGGGCTGAATTTCTAGGCAGAAGGGTGAGATCTGCAGGCTGGTGCAATTGTGGAATGTCCCAGCACTGATTCATTGTTTTCTCCCTTGCCCCTCCACTTTCAGCAGATCTCCCCACTGAACCTTGCAATGCATTGAGCCTTCAGCCTGGACTCACTCGTATCTGCAAGAGACCTCCAGGCTGGCAGTCCAACTGGCTAAGTACAGCCTGGCAAACAGAATATCAATTCTGTGTGATCGTTCAAGTATCCCTCTATATAAGACAACAAACCTAGTCTCCTCTGCTCTATGGCCAGCCTCTATGTAATGCATCACTACAGGAGCTTCTTTTGAATCAAGTGTCAAGTACGGTGTTACAGTTTTTGACTGTGCTGTTATTATATGCACAACCTTCAGATGATGGCTGGAGATCTCCTGGGATTACAACTGGTCTCCAGGTGAGAGGGATCAGTTCCCCTGGAGAAAACGGCCGCTTTGAAAGGTGGGCTCTATGGCAATATAGCCCATTGAAGCCTCTTCCCTCCCCAAGCCTGCCGTCCTCAGGCTCAACCCCCAAAATCTCCAAGTAGTTTTCAACCTGGAGTTGGTAACCCTAGTTGCTCTCCCACAGGGGCTCCTTCCTGTTGCTACTATAGGCCTGAAAGAACATGGCAGGAACTGAAGGTTTGTTGTCCGTGGATTTCGTAAAACAACGGAGGGAAAAGCCAATGCAGAATCAGTCCTTGAATGTGGTTTTAAGCTGCACTAGATACAGAATCGGCCGGGGGTGCTCTAGGTTGATCCTGCATTGAGTAGGAGGTTGGACTAGGGGGCCTGTATGGCCCCTTCCAACTCTGAGATTCTATGAGCCTATGTATTAGCTGTACATAGCTGAATGCAGCAACCTCCTCTGTTTTTGAAGTCATATGAGAACATAAAGGTTTCTGACTGCAAAGGACAGAAAAATCATGAGATTTGCAACAAATTCTGGGAGGCCCATTCTAGATTTACAGTGGTATAAACTGTAATCTAAATTAGCACTACCCTGACCTATACAGAAGAAGTGGTGATTGGATTTATACCCCGCCCTTCACTACCCAAAGGAGTCTCAGAGCGGCTTGCAAGCTCCTTTCCCTTCCCCTCCCCACAACAGACACCCTGTGAGGTAGGTGGGGCTGAGAGAGCTCTTGACAGAAACTGCTCTTTTTCAAGAACAGCTCCGACAGAACTACGGCTTGCCCAAGGTCATCCAGCCAGGTGCAAGTGGAGGAGTGGGGAATCAAACCCGGTTCTCCCAGATTAGAGTCCGCGCACTTAACCAGAACACCAAACTGGCTCCGGCTAGCCCTTGCCTGATCTCAGAAGCTAAGCAGGGTCAGCTAAGCAGAAGCTAAGCAGGGTCGAGCTAACAAATAAATTGTTATAAATTGTGATCTAAGAGGGGCAAGCTAACAAATAAATTGTCATAGCTACATTTTGGGTTGAGTTTCCTTCCCCCCCCCTTTTTCTCGGTTTTTGCTAAGCAGGGTCGGCCAAGGTCATCCAGCCAGGTGCATGTGGAGGAGTGGGGAATCAAACCCGGTTCTCCCAGATTAGAGTCCGTGCACCTAACCACTACATTAAACTGGCCCAGGCTAGCCCAGTCTTCTTGCCAGATCTCAGAAGCTAAGCAGGGTTGGCCCTGGTCAGTACTTGGACGGGAGACCACCAAGGGATACCAAGGTCACTACACAGAGGGAGGCAGTGGTGAACCATCTCTGAATGTCTCTCGCTTGGAAAGCCCTGCGGGGTCACCATTAGGCAGCTGCAACTTAACGGCAAAAGAAAAAACACATTAGTACAGTTATGAACACATAAAGAAGAAATGAGTGAGGAGGGGGGATAAAAACAGATCAATCCTCTTGGTAACAGCCTGGAGATGCAGCAAGTTCTCGTAATAAGAAACCCCTTTGAAAAGGTGACACACACCTGCAATCCCCGCCAGCATCCCAGAGGGATGCAGCTTCACCTGCGTTGCTGTCGGCAAAGTGGTAATGAGTCAGCAAAGCCTCCCTGCAGGACTCCTGACAAGCTTAGAGATGGAAGAAGCAGAGCCAGGGATGGCTGGAGAACAGAAATAGCAGCAAGAGCATATTCAAAGGGCTGTAAAGGACAGGGAGGTGTGCGTATCCGATCTGATGTGCATCCTGCCGTTCAGCTGGGTGCGTTTTCCCCCATCCTCCCGTTGGACAATAGCTCACAAACAGCCCTTTCTTTCTTGTCGGGAATGCCTGGCTCCGGAAGGATCTCTCTTTTTTTTGCTAGAATCCGCTGCGTGTTGTTCGCTAGATCACAGCTGAGCTGCGGACGCGCTCTGGGTCCCAAATGTGTTCTGATCCAGTGTTTTAAAAAGAGAAAAAGCACTTTCCTGTTGAAGCTATGTGCTATATTTTTTAATTCGTCTGCTTACAGAACACCCCGAGTTCCTCGGGAGTTTTGTGCCTCGTGTGTATATTTCTGTCCTTCTCTGCCTTTCTTCCTTGTAATAGTCCCAAGTTCATATTCCCAGGCAACAGAAAAGAAATCCCTTGTGCATCTCTGGTTGCTAATAAGTCGCAACACCAGCCATTTCAGCGTAGCCGGCGTTAACCTGAGCCCGTCAATGAGACACAAAAAAAAGAAGGAAAATTGATGAACGTTTTGTAATGGTTGTTATAAAACAGGCCAAGACTCCGTTCACTGGGGCAGATGCGTGTTGGGCTAGGACAGTGTTGGCAAACCTTTTAGAGACCAAGTGCCCAAACTGCGACCCAAAACCCACTTATTTATCGCAAAGTGCCAATACGGCAATTTAACCTGAATACTGAGGTTTTGCTTTAGAAAAAACAACTCACACATTAACTTAAGATGATCCAAACAAAGTAAGGAAAGCAATCCCAAATGCTTTCATTTACTTAAAATTATTTGGCAGAGAATTTGACACTTTAATGATGGTCTGGGCCTGGCTGGGGCGATGGCACGTGTGCCCACAGAGAGGGCTCTGAGTGCCACCTCTGGCACCCGTGCCATAGGTTCACCACCACTGGGCTAGGATAAAGGGAACCCAGTTCAAATCCCCACTCTGCCATGGAAGCTTGCTGGGTACCCTTGGGCCAGTCACAAATCACATGCTCTCAGCCTCACCTACCTCACAGGGTTCTTGTGTGGATAAAACGGAGGAGAGGAGAACAACAGAAGTCTCTTTGGGTCCCCACTGGGGAGAAAGGTGGGCTATATATAAAGCAAATAAATAAATAAGTAGATGAAGAGTTGGTTTCTATACCCTGCTTTTCTCTACCCTAAGGGGCTGCGGTGGCTTAGAGGCTAAGACGCGGAGCTGCAGATCCCAGATTAGAGTCCACGCTCCTAACCACTACACCAAACTGGGTGGGAAGGGACCTCACCAGGCTATAACGCCATAGGCTCCACCCTCCGGAGCAGCCATTTTCTCCAGGGGGGACTGATCTTTGTTGTCTGGAGAGCAATTGTTATTCTGGGAGATGCCCAGGCCTACATGAGCCTTTGTTGATATCTGCTGCGTGGGTCATGTGTGTATTTTGGAACACCACTGGTATGAGGATGAAACTAGTTCTGCCTTTAAAAAAAAACAACCTACACTTTTATCTTCACAGCAAGCTGGGGGTGCCATCCTCCAGGTGGGCCCAGGAGATCTGCAGCTTTTACAACTGATCTCCAGACGACAGAGATCAGTTCCCCTGGAGAAATTGGCTGCTTTCGTGTGGTAGACTCTATGGAATTATGCCATGCTGAGGTCCTTTCCCATGCTGAGGGAGCGGTGGCGCAGGCAGTAAAATGCCTGCAGGTAATACATCCACAAACAGCCATAGGCTGTTCGAGTCCCACCGTGGCCGGGGTGGACTCCCGGCCTTTATCCTAGCTCACGCCTACCCAGCGGTTCGAAAGCCTAGCAAGTAGATAAATGGGTACCTGCCCTAGGTGCAGGGGGGCACCCACCTTCATTGGAGCAGCGGCAAGGAGGACTGATGGTGCTGGCGGCAAGAAGGAGCAGCGGTGCTGGCGACGGCAACGGCGGCGGAAAAACATGGCGGCGATTCAACACCAGGCAGCAATCGTTCCGGGCAGGGGATTGGCCCAGAAGCGCAGTGATGCGGCGACGCAGCAGGGCCGGAACCAGTTGGACGGAGGCCAGTGCAGCAAAAATGTCGCACAGCCGTGGATTATGGGAGCGCCCCCAGAAGGAGCCGCTGCGGAGCCAAGCTGAGCCGAGACAAAGCCCACCGTGAGGAAGGCCGCAGAAGAACTCGCCGGCAGGGTGCCTGGTAGGCATTCACCGTCCCTTTACATGTGGCCCTAGATAGGAAATCTAATAATACTTGTAAACCGCTCAGAGCCTCTGGGATTGAGCGGTATAGAAATTGAATGTTAAATAAACAAAATAAATAAATAAACCCCACTCTCTCCAGGCTCCACCCCAAAAATCTCCAGGTATTTCCCAACCCAGAGCTGGCAACCCTACAGCAACCCTGTGAGATATGTGAAGCTGTAGGAGAGGACTTGGCCCAAGATCACCTAGGGAGATTCATGACAGAGTGGGGAATTTGAACCTGGGTCTCTTCAGGTCTAGTCCGACAGGCTAACCCAGAGGTCCCCAACCTTGTTGAACGAATAGGCATTTTTTTGGAATTTTGAGAATAGATATTGGGCACCACAACAAAATGGCTGTCATAGCGGGAATGGGTCTAATCACACAGTGATGGGAGGTTCCCACAGTGGAAGCAGCTATTTCCCCAATGATGCACCCTGCAGACACAGTAGGAATGCCTCATGGATTCTGAAGCACATTGTTTTTCAGTGATGTAGAGAAAATTCAGGACTGGCTCTTACCATTAGTGAAGAGACAATTTCAGGAAGAAGGAAGTGGGCACCAGGAAACACATCATCAGCAGGCGCCCTGGTATCCATAGGCACCGTGTTGGGGACCACAGTTCTAACCACTATACCATGCTGGGTTTCCTAATGGAAGCATTAAGTTAAATTACCCAGACAGTGGTTGAATTTAAGCAGGGCTTTTTTTGTAGAAAAATTCCAGCAGGAACTCATTAGCATAATAGGCCACACCCAGCAGCAGAAACTCATTAGCCTATTAGGCCACACCCCTGACAGCACAGCTCATTAGCACATTAGGCCGCACCCCCATGTTACCAGAAGTGTGGTTATCCAGCCACACCCACCCTTTGCTTCTTATTCTGTTTACCTTGTTTGTTGTCAAAACCCAGGGCTTTTTTTTGTTGCAGGAACTCCTTTACATGTTAGGCCACACACCCCTAATGTAGCCAATCCTAATGAGTTCCTGCTGTTGGGTGTGGCCTATTATGCTAACGAGTCCCTGCTGGGTGTGGCCAACTTGGGAGCCAGCCGGAACTTCGTTCCTGTGCGTTCCTGCCCAAAAATATCCCTGAATTTAAGACAGCTCTCTGTGTTTCTTCACATTATGTGGGGAAAAGAAACCTACTTTCCCTTGCAGATAAATAGGATAATGTACACATTTAGTTGTCAGATAGAAATACTGGCTTTAAAGGACTATCCATTTTCTTTAAAGCTCTCCCTGCCAATAACTTTGGTGGCTTTCACCAGTCAGGAATTCTCTTGCGGACTAAATATTGTTTTCCTGTTCCCAGGGTCCTGACCTCAGCAACAACAGTACAGCAGCACTGGGCGTAACTGAGGAGTGATTTTCAAATGTAAATAAAAGCAAGGGAGGCCGGACCGGTGGGAAAGTCTGAACTGAACTGCAAACATCCAAGCTTTCAAGTGCATATCCCAAAGCTTCTTTGTGAAATTTTAATAACATCTGAGTTTGGCAAGAGAATGCTGTCAATAAAGTGGATATGAGGCCAAATGCTGCCAAGCTAGAGTTCAATAATAAGACAAAAATTAAGGAGACAGCTGAATCTGGTGTTTAGAGGACCAGAATATTCCTAAAGAGCTGCAATATTTCATTGCAGATGAAAAACATTACACTACAATCCAAAGTGATGGGAGAGGACGCAGGAGAATGGAGTTCACATCTCTGCTCTGCCACAAATCTCACCGGGTCACCTTATAGGGATTATGTTCTAACATTCTAGATTTTACTTTGAGCTGCTAACAACTTTCACCTCTCGTTCAGTCTCTTCTCTACCTTACCAGGTTGTTATGTGGAGAAACTAGAAAAAAGAACTGTGAATGCTACTCTGAAATTCTTGGAGGAAAGGCAAGATAAAAATTAGATGGACAGATGTATGGATGGACAGATAAGCTCCCTACCGTCCCAAGCTGGCCCTGATGTTATGGCAGGAAGCAGAGATTTGTATAGCTAGCTTTCCAATATTCTGCTTTCAGAAGGATTTCCAGAGGACATGAGGGATGACTGGGCCCAAACAGTCAAAGTAGGGCTACCAGGTCCCCCGGGAGGGCGGAGGTTCCCCCGCTAAAAGGGTCCCCAATCCGCCAGTCCGGAAAAGGCCGGCGGGGGGAACCCTGCCCCCAAAGTGCCCGGTTTGGGCCGACGTGCTGGCACGATGGCACGCCGCCGGCTGACGCTCTAGCAATCAGCCTGAAAACTCTATGGTACCATAGTTTCCAGGCTGATTGCTAGAGCGTCAGCCAGCAACATGCCCAATGTGATGACATCACTTCTGGGTGATGTCATCGTGGCGCGCAAGAGAGAATGTCCCGGGCAGGGACCAACTCTCCCCCGCTATTAGCAGTAATTAGGGCTCTTTTTGTAGAAAAAGCCCAGCAGGAACTCATTAGCATAATAGGCCACACCCAACAGCAGGAACTCATTAGCATATTGGGCCACACCCCTGACAGCACAGCTCATTAGCACATTAGGCTGCACCCCCATGTTACCAGAAGTGTGGTTATCCAGCCACACCCACCTTTTGCTTGTTATTCTGTTTACCTTGTTTGTTGTCAAAACCCAGGGCTTTTTTTGTAGCAGGAACTCCTTTGCATGTTAGGCCACACACCCCTAATGTAGCCAATCCTAATGAGTTTCTGCTGTTGGGTGTGGCCTATTATGCTAATGAGTTCCTGCTGGGCGTGGCCAACTTGGGAGCCAGCCGGAACTCCGTTCCTGTGCGTTCCTGCCCAAAAATAGCCCTGGCAGTAAGTGACTTGGCAACCCTAAGCCAAAGTGCCTCAGTTCCTGAACCGTTTAAGCCCATGGGGAAGGACACACAGAGTGTTTTCTTATACGAATTCCCAAAATGATTTTCTTGCCACATATCTAAAGAAGTAAGCCCTGGCTCGTGAAAGCTCATAGTGAAATAGATGTTGTTAGTCTAAGATGGGCTCTCAAACCTATGGCCCGCAAGCCAGAGCCGGCCTCTGTCACCTGAGGATCAGTTGTAATCCCAGGAGAACTCCAGCCATCACCTGGAGTTTGGCAACCCTACACTGAAGGCTTCGCTTGCTAACTCTCCAGAATATTGGTCCCAGTGGGTCAGGTTAAGAAGTGACTCTAACACATGCTCAAAGCTTGCCTGTTTAAGAAAGCCGAGCTTCCTTGCAGCTCCTGGAGTGCTGCCAGAAGAATCAACCATTGTCAAGCGAGGCTTGGAAAAGGTGGAGTGAGTCTCATGGTATTTAAACCTTCAGTGGGGATTGAGAAGTTGCTAGTGTAATAACAAGTCTTTCAAGATCGGCTCCTAGACCCCTGGCACGATTAGTAAGGCACAGGCAGTTACCGATGGGGTCACCATAAGTTGGCTTGATGGCAAAAAAAAAAAGTGCCATCAAGCTGCATCTGACTTATGGCGATCCCAGCGAGGGGCTTTCAAGGCAAGTGAGAAGCAGAGGTGCTTTGCCATTGCCTTCCTCTGAAGAGTCTTCCTTGGCATTCTCCCAGCGAAGTACCGACCCTGCTTAGCTTCCAAGAGCTGACAAGATTGGGCGATACAGTGCCCCCTTTCCTCCCATACACATTTATAGTCATAAATAATACATAAAGACAGAACAGACATCAATAAAGCCCACGCAGACACAGCCTTCATCACACACTCAAAATCCAAGCACAGCATCTGTAAGAACCGTAACTCAACAAACAATACAAGATGTGTGTGTAGCTGTCAAAAAAGGCTCAGTCAATAGGGCTAGCCTATGGAAATAAAATGGCCTAACTCTAGGGTTCCCAGGTCTGGGTTGGAAAATACCTGGAGACTCTGGGGGTGGATCCAGGAGAGGGCGGGGTTTGGAGACGGGAGGAGCCTCAGCATGGTACAATGCCATAGAGTCCACCCTTAAAAGCAGTCATTTTCTCCAGGGGAGCTGATCTCTGTCGGCTGGAGATCAGTTGTAAAAGCGGGAGAACTCCAGGACCCACCTGGAGGCTGGCAACCCTACCTAACCCTAGCCAGAGAAGTTGCCTTATGCATCTCTCCTGGTAGGCCATTCCAGAAAAGCACTGTTTTCCTTTTCTGAAAACGTTTCACAGATTCTAAGAGAAACAGTCACACTGCAGAGTTAAAACTGGTTTCACAATACGCTTTCAATAGTACTTCCCTCTTGCTAAAGAACCCCGGGGACGGAACAATTCCGTTTTATACGCTTATGGTACCTGATAGGAAATGAGGGGCATATCCTTGGCAATCCATTCACTTCTTAGTAAATACATATTCACACACACGATGACAGAAATGAGGAAGAGCCAGTGTTACTTAGGCAAGGCACGTTTGGATAATAAGTCTTGGCTCTGGGATTTCCTGTCGCAAGATAAACTCCCGTCTAATTAGTATGCTTTTAATTTTACTTGGGGGGGGGGGGAGAAATCAAAGCAAGAAGACAATCCAACAACCCAATCCTATTCATGTTTCCCTAGAAATATCTCTGTGAGCTCAGTAGGGCTTAGTCCTAGGAAAGTGTGTATAGAATTGCAGCTGAGACCTCAAAAATACTCGAGAAAAATCCCCTTGGAAGGAGAATTAGGGAGAATGAGAAGAACAGCTGGTTTTTATACCCTGCTTTTCTCCACCTTAAGAAGTCTCAAAGCGGTTTACATTACAATCTTCTTCCCTTCCTCTCCCCAGAACAGGCACCTTGTGGGGTAGGTGGGGCTGAGAGAGTTCTGAGAGAACAGTGACTGGCCCAAGGTCACCCAGCAGGTTTCATAGGGAGGAGTGGAGAGTCAAACCCGGTACTCCAGATTAGAGACCATCACTCTTCACCACTACACCAGACTGGCTCTTGTGAGGATTTTATCTTACAGAGATTAGGCCTGTGAATCCTAGGTTTAATTTAGGAACAAATCCCACTGAATTTAATGTGACTGAAGCATTCAAATAAATTAAATTATTATTATTAATAATAATAATAATATAATAATAATAATATACGTTATTGTCATTGTACATAGTAAGTTGCAATCATTTCGGTGAACCATATTCATATAAGCAGTTCAAACAGGGAATGTTCAGGATGTGACAAGTCCTGCAAAATGTTCTTTGCTTTTTTCAAACATCGAGAACTATACAATCCCTCCAGGAATGGGAGAGGGCAGCCAATGATCTTCTGGGCTGTAATAACAACTCTCTGGAGTGCTTTCCTCTCCACAGCCGTACAACTGGCAAACCAGGCACAAACACAATATGTTAAAAAGCTCTCTATTGAGCAGCGATAGAAATTGTAGAATCATGGGGTAGTGGACTATATCCAGGCCCTGAACATCATTTACTTGGGCCTTGTACAAATCTATGTTTCCCCATCCATTTGTAACTCCCGTCATTACACAAATATTCTACTTCAGGCCCAACCTTCCTCCATGTGGTTGTTTGCCAGTTTTTTGGGGGGCTTTTTTCTGGTGGCTGCTCCCTCACTGACGAACAGTCTCCCAGATTATAGTATTTCCCAACTCGGAGCTGGCAACCCAACACTTGAAGGTTAATGTTTATTAACTAATTCAGCTGGCTAGTTGATTAAATTGTTGGTGTTTGCTGTATGATATCTTTTCCTCATGTATTATGTTGCGAAGACAGATTAATGGAGGAGAGGTCTATTAATGGCTACTAGGCATGGTGACTAAAGGGGACCTCCCCATTCAGAGGCAGCAAACCCCTGAATACCAAGTACTACTGTGTTTCCCCGAAAATAAGACACTGTCTTATATTTATTTTTTCTCAAGAAGACACACTAGGGCTTACACCACAAATGCATAGAAATCCTGCTAGGGCTTATTTTTGGGGTAGGTCTTAATTTCGGGGAAACAGGAGACAACATCCGGGTAGGCCTTGGCCTTTGTGTCCTTTCTGTTAGCCCTTGAAGGCAACTGGTTGGCTGCTGTGTGAAACAGAATGCTGGAATAGATGGGCCACATAAGAAGAGAAGCCAATGTTGGATCAGGCCAATGGGCCATCCAGTCCAACACTCTGTCACACAGTGGCCAAAAATACCAGGTGCCATCAGGAGGTCCAGTAGTGGGGCCAGGACATTAGAAACCCTTCCACTGTACCCCCCCCCCAACACCAAGAATACAGAGCATCATTTGCCCTAGCCTGAGAGTTCTTCTCTATACCTTGTGGCTAATAGCCACTGATGGACCTCTGCTCCATCTGTTTATCCAGTCTCCTCTTGAAGCGGTCCATGCTTGCAGCACTGGTCTGATCCAACAGGGTTCTGATGTTCTTATGCGGATCCGTGTTTGGCTTCTGTTCTGTGAGCCAACTGGGATCCCGATAAGGAGAAAGATTAGATAAAAGTATTTTTAAAGTATATTTTACTTTTAGAATGATCGCTCCATGCTTATTCATTGGTTGTAATATGGAGTTGGTATTACACTGTAGATGGTGTGAGTCTTTTTTGTCAGATTTGGACCTACAGAATTTTTATCGGAGAGCTAGAGACTCAGCAGTTTGAGACTTGTTTTGTAGCGTGCCTGAAGGTTCCAGCTGGTCATTATTCTTCATCCTCTTTCATCTCTGGGGGCTGGATGTCATCAATATGCAGATGACACCCAGCTCTGTGTTTCTTTTCCTAGGCTTCCAAATGCATTTCCCTTGGCTCTGAACCAGTGTTTTGAGACTGTGGCTAAGGCAGAACAAGCTGATGAAGTGGAATCCAGGCAGGAGAGAGGTAATGTTGGTCGGGACAGCTAGTGCTTTGGAGGAACTGGATCCACTTATTTGGATGGGGTGGATTTGACATTTGCAGAGGAGGGTGAGATCTCGATGCTGCTCAGGGACCAAGCCTTGCTGTTTGGAATGCCAGTTGGTGCTGTAGCCAAGAGTACTTTCTTTCAGCTGCATTTGGTTTGTCAACTCTGCCCCTTCCTAGACTCAGCCAACCTGGCCCAACTAATCCATGCTTTTGTCACCTCATGACTGGACTACTGCCACGTGCTCTACAATGGGCTGCCCTTGAAGAAAGCCTGGAAACTGCAAAAGGTTTTGAATGCAGCAGCTCAATTATTGTCAGAGGCCAACAGGAAGACACCTCACCAATTTTTAAACAACTACATTGGATGCTGGTTGTGACCTCTGAAGCTTTTTATTGCCTACCACTCACATATATGAAGGACCATCTCTTCCCATGTGTCCCCATGCGCCAGTTGCACTCCTTGGGTGGCAACCTGCTAATTTGGAGTCTAGTAGCACCTTAGAGACCAACCAGATTTCCCAAAAGGACTGAACAAAAGGAATAGAACAAATTTAGAGTCCAGTGGCACCTTTAAGACCGACGAAAGTTTATTCAAGGCATGAACTTTCATGTGCATGCACACTTTTTCAAATACAAACAAAAGGAATGTTTTGATAAGGACTGGGGTGGGGTTGCATGACAAAAAGGGAGGAGAGGCTCAACAAGGGGAGAGACAAAATCGGAGGGGCAGGCAAACAACCAGAAGACCTTGTTCAAATGACTTCACGCCTTGTCCGAGGAAGAGAGCTTTGACTCTCGGAAACTCATGCCCCAAAAATCTTGTTGGGCTCTAAGGTGCGCCTGTGGTCAAATCTCGCTGTTCGTCTGCAGACCAACATGGCTACCCTTTGAAACCTGCTGTTGGTTTTCCACGGAAGGTGGCCTGCTTGATCTTCACCACAGCACATTCCTTCTCTGCAGTGGCTCCCTCCTTAAGGAACAAGCTTCTTGAAGAGGGGAGGGGGCTGCCGTCCTTGGAAGTATTTGGAAGGTGCTGTAAAATAGGGCTTTTCATGGGATTTCAGCGGCAGGCATTTTCTTGGGGGTTATTACTGGGGTTTTATTGTGTTATGAATGGCCTTGTTTTAGAATTCTTACTTGTTATTCATTTCCTTTTCTATACTCTGCCTTTCTCCCCAAGAGGGACCCTTGGTTTGGTGTAGGGGTTAAGAATGTGGACTCTGAACTGGGAGGACCAGGTTTGATTCCCCACTCCTCCACGTGCAGCCAGCTGGGTGACCTTGGGCCAGTCATAAGTTCTCTCGGAGCTGTTCTCTCAAGGGCAGTTCTCTCAGACCTCTCTCAGCCCCACCTACCTCTCAGGCAATGTTCCCTCTAAGCTGTGGAGTCTTGTGAGCAAAAATTCTACTTTGTGAGCTACTGGCATTACAGTTGTGAGCGAGCAATTTGGCTACTGCATAAATTAGTTTGCTCTGGAGCCCTCCTTCCTGAGCAAAGACAAAAATGTGTGAGCTGGAGGCTAAAAAACTGTGAGCTAGCTCACACTAACTCAGCTTAGAAGGAACACTGCTCACAGGGTGTCTGTTGTGGGGAGAGGAAGGGAAAGGAGACTGTAAGCTGCTCTGAGACTCCGAGTGAAGGGCAGGGTGTAAATCCAATCTCCTCCTCCTCGCAACTTACATTATTCTTCTCTCCTCCATTTTATCCTCTCAAGAACTCTGCAAGGTAGGTGAGGCTGAGAGTGTGTGACTGGCTCAAGGTCACCCAGTGAGCTTCCATGGTACAGTGGGGATTCAAACCTGGGTCTCCCAGATCCTAGGCCGGTACGCTAACTACCACACCACACTGCATAGTATGTCTTGAGCCACACGGGAAAGGTGGAACATATTTTAATGACTAAAGAGAGCATATCTTGGTAACGGGGTGCCGCTTGAGGAAGGCTCCCTTGGACTCCACAGCCTCTAAACTGTACTCACACTTCGGCCCTGCTTTACTGCTTGATGTTACAGATGTTAGGGATGCCACTTTTGACTGCTCTAAGTAAAAAAAGAAAAAGATAGCATTTTCAGCGTGATTTTTTTTTTCATGTTAAATAATAAAGTTTTATTGATATTTTAAGCACAAAACAACAATTCCAATAGAAAAGTCAGAATACAAGCGAAACAGGTCGTGATAGATAATGGCCCACATCAATGCCTCTGCTAAGCTGTGAGCAAAAATTCGACTTTCTGGGCTACTGGCATTAAAGCTGTGAGCAGGTGATCTGGCTACTGCATATTTGCTTTGGAGCAATCCTTCCTGAGCGAATACAAAAATGTGTGAAAAACTGTGAGCTAGCTGACACTAACACAGCTTAGAGGGAACACTGGCCCACATGATCTCAGATCTGTCTACTCTGTGGCTTTCCCAGCTAAAGACCCGATCTCCCCCACCACCTCAGGTTGCCAACTCCAGACTGGGAGATTCCTGATGATTTGGGGGTGGACATTGCAGAGGGTGACACTGGGAGAGGGACCTCAGCGGTACAGTCCACCTTCCATAGCAGCCCTTTGTCCTATGGGAACTGATTTCCATTTGGAGATCAGCTGTAATTCCAGGAGATCTCCAGGTCTTACCTGGAGGCTGGCAACCCCACCTGTTAACCTCGCCGTTTTGAATCAGCGATGCCAGGAATTCAACCTGTGACCACTTCTCCGTGCAAAACGCAGTCCAGCCTTTTCCTTTCAGCACTAGTCTTCTAGTTGCAAGGAAATCTACGAGTAAGAACCCCCCCGCCCTTAAATCTTGATATGGTACTGTCCATACTCCATTCTATCCCCTCAAAACTCCACCGCTGGTATCTGCCCGCCCACCGTGGACCAGAATGTCCCATAAGCTGAGGAGGGTGGCTACCGAGCTCTTCGTCTTACGTTCCGAAGACCAACGCGCAGAAAAGGGCGCACAGGGAGCTAGCGGGCCAGTCCTCGACCGGCGCATGCGCCTTGGCGCGCGCGCGCGAGCTCCCCGCCGCCCTTTCCTGTGGCTCTCTCTCTCCCCCTCCACCCTCCCCTCCCTTCTGACAGCGGTGACATCATAGCCTTGGCCGCGCGGGGTATTGTGGGCCGGGAGGGGCCGCCATTTTCGGTGAGGAGAGCGCGAGCGAGAGGCGGGGCCACGGCCGCTCAGTCAGCGCTGAGGGAAGCCGGGGAAGGATTTTTCCCCCCCCTCCTACCTCTTCTCGGCTGTGGCGGCGGCCGTAGTAATAGCGGCGGTGGCGAGGCCAGCCCCCGCTCCGCGACTGACAGCCGGCTCTCCCGGCCACGGCGGAGTGGTCATAGCCGGGGTGAGTGCTGGCACGTCGGGGCCCCCCTTCCCTCCCCTCCCTGACTGACAGCCGGTCCGTCCGTCCCCCCTCCCCCTCAGCGAAGCCGCCCATCTCTCCTAGAGCATCGTCTCCCCCGCCGGGCTCCCCTGTGGGTGCGCTCGAGCGTGGCCTGCTGGAGACGAGGGGAGGGTGGGCAGAGCCCCCAGGGGGCGGGCGGGCTGTGAGCAAGGGCGCCCCCCGATGGGGAGGGGGCTCTGGGGAGCAGCGCAGGCTCTGAAGGGGGGGAGGGGCTAGCGCGTGGATGGGGAGGAGGGGGTCACTGTGGGCTAAGGGTGGGGAGAGGGTGGGTGTGACAGTGTGGTCGGAGGGCTGCGGGGGTGGGCAGCTGCGGGGGGGGACCGTATGCAAAGGCGCCCCCTATGGGGAGGGTGTGCAGTGCAGGCTCTGAGCCGGGGGGGGGGGGGACATGCATCCAGTTAGAGGCGAGG